>NC_082701.1:32554009-32857137 GCF_949987515.2 Delphinus delphis
TCACTGGTGAATTCTACAAAGGACTCAAAGAAGATATAATACCTATCCTTCTCAAACTCTTCCAAAAAATTGAAGAAGAGAGAGACATTCCAAACACATTTTATGAAGCCAGAATGACCTTGATATCAAAAGCAGACAAGGACACACACACACAAATTATAGATGTATCCTTGATGAACATAGATGCAAAAATCCTCAACAAAATATTAGCAAACCAAATCCAACAATACATTCAAAGGATCATACAACATGATCAAGTGGGATTTATCCCAGGGATGAAAGGACGGCTCAACATGAAAGATCACATAAACAGAATGAAGGATAAAAATTATATTATCATTTCAATAGATGTAGAAAAAGCATTTGACAAAAGTCAACATCCATTTATGATAAAAACTCTCAACAAAGTAGGCATAGAGGGAACATACCTCAATCCATATATGACAAACCCACAGTTAACATCATACTCAATGGTGCAAAGCTGAAAGCTTTTCCTCTAAGACCAGGAACAGGACAAAGATGCCCACTCTCACTACTTTTATTCAACATAGTATTGGAAGTCCTAGACACAGCAATTAGGGAAGAAAAAAAAATGTATCCAATAGGAAAGGAAGAAGTAAAACTGTCACTATTTGCAGTTAACATGATATTATATATAGAAAACCCTAAAGACTCAACAATAAAAAATTGTTAGAGCTAAAATTAATTCAGTAAAGTCACAGGATAAAAAAGCAATATACAGAAATTTGTGTTTTTATACAGTAATAATGAAAGAGAAATTAAGAAAATAATTACATCAAAAAGAGTAAAATATCTTGGAATAAATTTAACCAAGGAAGTGAAAGACCTGTACACTGAAAACTCTAAGATACTGATGAAAGAAAATGAAGAAGGAACAAATAAATGGAAAGATAGTCTATGTTCATGGATTGGGAGAATTAATATTGTTAAAATACCCAAAGCAATCCACAGATTCAATGCAATCCATATAAAAATTCCAATGGCTTATTTCACAGAATGAAGATGGAGATATCATGCTCCCTGATTTTAAACTATACTCCAAAGCTATAGTAATCAGAACAGTATACTATCAGCACAAAAACAAGCACATAGATCAATGGAACAGAATTGACAGCCCAGAAATAAACACACACATATATCAACAATTAATTTATGACAAATGAGCAAAGAACCTACAGTGGAGAAAGTCTCTTCAATAAATGGTGCTGGAAAAACCAGGCAGCCACATGCAAAAGAATGAAATTAGACAACACACAAAAATTAACTCAAAATGGACTGAAGACTTGAATGTAAGACCTGAAACCATAAAACTCCTAGAAGAACACATAGGCGTTAACCACATTGATATCAGTCTTAGCAAATTTTTTTGTGGATCTAACTCCAAAGGCAATGGAAACAAAATAAAAAATAATCAAATGAGACTACATCAAACTAAAAATCTTCTGCACAGCAAAGGAAACCATTATCAAAGTGAAAAGGCACCCTACTGAATGGAAGAAGATATTTGCAAATCATATATTTGATAAAGTGTTAATATCCAAAATATATAAAGTACTCAAATAATAATAATAATAAACCCCAGCCTGATTAAAAAATAGGCAGAGAATGGACTTGAGGACATGGGGAGGGGAAAGGGTAAGCTGGGATGAAGTAAGAGAGTAGCACTGACATATATACACTACCAAATGTAAAATAGATAGCTAGTGGGGAGCAGCTGCATAGCACAGGGAGGTCAGCTCAGTGCTTTGTGACCACCCAGAGGGGTGGGATAGGGAGGGTGAGAGGGAGACACAAGAGGGAAGAGATATGGGGATATATGTATACATATAGCTGATTCACTTTGTTATACAGCAGAAACTAATACAACATTGTAAAGCAATTATACTCCAATAAAGATGTTAAAAAAAAAAAGGCAGAGAATCTAAATAGACATTTTCCCAAAGAAGACATACAGATGGCTAACAGGCACATGAAAAGATGCTCAGTATCACTAATTATTAAAGAAATGCAAATCAGAAACACAATGAGATATCATCTCACAGTTGTTAGAATGGCTATTGTTGGAAAGACAAGAAATAACAAATGTTGGAGAGGATGTGGAGATAACAAAACACTGTTGGTGGGGCTATAAATCGGTGCAGCCACTATGGGAAACAGTATGGAGATTCCTCAAAAAATTAAGAATAGAACTACCATATGACCTAGCTATTCCACTTCTGGATGCTTATCCAAAGAACACAGAAACACTAATTCAAAAAAGATATATACACCCCTATGTTCATTGTAGCATTACTTATAGTAGTCAAGATATGGAAACAACCTAAGTATCCATCAGTGGATGAATGGATAAAGAAGATATGATATATACACAATGGAATACTACTCAGCCACAAAAAAGAATAAAATCCTGCTACTTGCAGCAACATGGATGAACCTTGAAGGTATTACACTAAGTGAAATAGGTCAGATGTTGGAAGACAAATACTGTATGATTTCACTCATTTGTGGAATCGAAAACAAAACAAAACAAACAAATGAAATAAAACAAAAACAACTCATAGATCCAGTGATCAGATTAGTGGTTACGAGAGGGGAAGGGGATTAAGGGGTGGGCAAAATGAGTGACGGGGCTCAACTGTATGGTTATGGACAATAACTTGATTTGTGGTGATGATCACTTTGTAGTGTATACAGATGTGAAATTAAAATGCTACACACTTGAAACTTATATAACTAAAAAATGATATCCCTGGCTAGATTGTGCCTATTTTGTTTGTGTTTTTTTTTTTTTTTTTTTTTGCGGTACGTGGGTCTCTCACTGCTGTGGCCTCTCCTGTTGCGGAGCACAGGCTCTGGACACTCAGGCTCAGTGGCCATGGCTCATGGGCCCAGCCGCTCCGCGGCATGTGGGATCTTCCCAGACCAGGGCACAAACCCACATCTCCTGCATTGGCAGGTGGACTCTCAACCACTGTGCCATCAGGGAAGCCCAATTGTGCCTATTTTGCATTCTAAAACAATATCCAACTTTTATTGTGCCCCATAGTACTCATTCATGCTCTGCCAAATATTTCTGACTCTCCACCTTCTAGGCACCTAGGGGATTGCATTCCTGATTCCTTTGTGGATGAATGAGGTCATATGACTAGTTTTAGTTGGGAGCAAAAATAAAGAGCAGAAAGTCACTTCCTTGCCAGTTCATTTAATTGCCCAGGCAAGTGTCCCGAGGTCTTTCTTTACCTTCTGACAGGGCAACCAGGAGGTTCACGATGGCGGTCATTCCATCAGCCTGGGTTCCTGAGTAACTCTGATGAGTAGAGCCCCCAATGACTGTGATATGCATGCAGGGTGATAAAGCCCCTTTGAGCCAAGCCTGTGTCAGCTGCTGAGGGAGATATAAATTTATATATATATATATTAATTATATTAACTAAATGATATATTCACTTGTCTTCTGGATTAAAAAAATTCCAGTTATGAAAATTTGGAAAAGTGGCTGTCCTTTTCTCTTTTCCCTGGATGGTTTGGCACTGAGTAAAACCACACACCTGTTTGTTCCTCTATTTAAGATTCAATTAATTACCTAGTAATTAAATATTATATATAACATAGATATAACTACATAGTCCTTGTCCTCAAGGAGTGTTCAAATTAGTTGCAGTGATAAGATATATAAAATCAAAAGGTATATAAAAGGAATTATTTTTAGGTGGAAAACAGTTCAGGTCAACAGTAGGAGAGATGTCACAAGGTCAGGTATGACTGGAAGGCAAATGAGATCCAGGCAGTAAGAAGGGAAAGGAGAAGTAGTCAGGAAGGGAAGATTATCTGAGGAGAAATCTGCACTGGATGGGATTTAAACTGCAGGCTGAAGAATTTATATAATTAGGAAAGAGGGAAGTAGCCCTTCAGGTAAGAAAAAACAGTTAAGCAACAGTAAATCGGTGAGAAAGCATATGTTCTAGGAGATATTAAATAAACCAGTTTCATTCACACCAAGGGTTGTTTAAGAAGTATTAAGCTGGCCTGCAAAAGCCAAGCATTATGAGCTCAATAGCTCGTTGATTACTTCAACAAATATTTATTGGGTACCGACTATCGGCTCATCAGACAAAACTGACAAGGAAATCCCTGGTCGCATGGCAAGTGCATTCTCATGGAATTGAGTGCTGCTACAGTCAGAATTAGAGCCAGAGTCTCCTGACTCTGTTCCAGTGCTTGTGGCTTTTTCCAGTAACGACAATAAAATGATATATTCACTTATCTTCTGGATTAAAAAAAGTCCAGTTCTGAAAATTTGGAAAAGTGGCTGTCCTTTTCTCTTTTCCCTGGATGGTTTGGCACTGAGCAGAACCACATACCTGTTTGTTCCTCTGTTTAAATTCAAACCTTTTACAGTCCTTGGGTTTCAGTAATGCTCAATGAATATTTGATGATCTGCTTGCCATTATCCATGCATTTAAAAATTCATTTAACAAGCATACATTAAATGCCTAGGATACGTCAGCCACTACTAGGTTCTGGGGATACTAAATACCATGTGAACATACCATTTTAGCAAAATATTAAAGAAATGGTAATAGATATATATACATATACACATAGAACTTTGGGATCACAGAGGTGAACTTGGCTTAATTTTCTTAGCAGTTGGAACTGGCACCAGGCTTGCCAGATTTACCCAATAAAAACATAGTGTGCCCAGTTTAATCATAACTGTGTCCCAAATGTTGCATTGGACATATTTATACCAAAACATATTTGTTGTGTATCTGAAATTCAGATTCAAGTGGGAGTCCTGTGTTTTATTTGGCCACCTTAGCTGGCACAGCTGGGCTGACTAGTATATGAAATTCCATGGGGTCAGTTTGGGACAGTTACCAAGACACCGAAATATGTTTGAACTCATTAAGGAGAGTCTAAAGAAAGTGTCAGGAAAAGGGAGGATATTCAGGTGTAGGGGTGGAGAGAGAGGTGCATCAAAGCTGGCGGATCAAAATTGAGTTCGTGATTTCACATTTTTCTGGAAGCTCAAGCTAATATAATGACAACCAGAAAAGAAATGAGGAGTATGACCTTTGTCTATTGGAAAAGAGAAAAAGAAGTCACTATTTTCAGAAAATATCTTCTTAAAAATCCCGTGAGAATCAGCCAAAAAAAAGATTGGAATAGATGAGGGTTCAGTAAGGTCGTTAAATACAAAATAAACATTTAAGTCAGTAACTTTCTTTTGTAAGAGCAATAGCCAGCTAGAAAATATAATGAAAAAAGATTGCATTTGGAATACCATCAAAAATAGAAAGCAACTAAAAGTAAACCACAAAACCATGAAATGTTCTGAAATTATATAAAAAACAAGTTGAACACCCTCAGAGACATAAGAGGAGATGAGAAGATAGAGAGTCATGTCATATTCATAGACAAGAAGACCAAATACTGTAAAGATGTCAATTTTCTCATAATTTATTTTTAGGATTAATGACATTTTAACCAAGATCTCTGTAGGATATATGTGGAACATCAAAATTGATTCCAAGGATTGGTTCAAGATGGTAGAGTAGAAGGACATGCTCTCACTCCCTCTTGCAAGAACACCAGAATCACAACTAACTGCTGAAAAATCATCGACAGGAAGACACTGGAACTCACCAAAAAAGATACCCCACAGCCAAAGACAAAGGAGAAGCCACAATGAGATGGTAGGAGGGACGCAAACAAAATAAAATCAAATCCCATAACTGCTTCCTGGGTGACTCACAAACTGGAGAGCACATCCACAGAAGTCCACCAACTGGAGTGAGGGTTCTGAGCCCCAGGTCAGGCTTCCTAAGCTGGGGGTCCAGCAACGGGAGGAGGAATTCCTAGAGAATCAGACTTTGAAGCCTAGAGGGATTTGATTGCAGGACTTCGACAGACTGGGGGAAATAGAGACTCCATTCTTAGAGGGCACACACAAAGTAGTGTGTGCATCAGGACCCAGGGGAAGGAGCAGTGACCCCATAGGAGATGGAACCAGACCTACCTGCTAGTGTTGGAGGGTCTCTTGCAGAGGTGGGGGGGGGGGGTTGTGTCTCACCGTGAGGACAAGAACACTGGCAGCAGAAGTTCTGGGAAGTACTCTGCCATTAGCCCCACCAAAGAGACAGGGTAGGCTCCAGTGCTGGGTCGCCTCAGGCCAAACAACCAACAGGGAAGGAACCCAGCCCCACCCATCAGCAGACAAGTGGATTAAAGTTTTACTGAGCTCTGCCCACCAAAGAAACAGCCAGCTCTACCCACCACCAGTCCCTCCAATCAGGAAACTTGCACAAGCCCCTTAGAGCACCTCACCCACAGAGGGCAGACAGCAGAAGCAAGAACTACAATCCTGCAGCCTGTGGAATAAAAACCACATTCACAAAAAGATAGACAAGATGAAAAGGCAGAGGGCTAGTACCAGATGAAGGGACAAGATAAAACCCCAGAAAAACAACTAAATGAAGTGGAGATAGGAAACCTTCCAGAAAAATAATGATAGTGAAGATGATCCAGGACCTTGGCAAAAGAATGCTGGCAAAGATCGAGAAGATGTAAGAAATGTTTAACAAAGATCTAGAAGAATTAAAGGACAAACAGAGATGAACAACATAGTAACTGAAATGAAAAATACACTAGAAGGAATAGATAGCAGAATAACTGAGGCAGAAAAACGGATAGGTGACCTGGAAGACAGAATGGTGGAATTCACTGCTGCAGAACAGAATAAAGAAAAAGAATGAAAAGAAATGAAGACAGCCTAAGAGACCTCTGGGACAACATTAAACACAACAACATTCGCATTATAGGGATCCAAGAAGGAGAAGAGAGAGAGAAAGGACCCGAGAAAATATTTGAAGAGATTATAGTCAAAAACATCCCTAACATGGAACAGGAAATAGACACCCAAGTCCTGGAAGTGCAGAGTCCCATACAGGATAAACCCAAGGAGAAACACACCGAGACACATAGTAATCAAATTGGCAAAAATTAAAGGCAAAGAAAAATTATTGAAAGCACCAAGGGAAAAATAACAAATAACACACAAGGGAACTCCCACAAGGGTAACAGCTGATTTCTCAGCATAAACTCTAGAAGGCAGAAGGGAGTGGTATGATATACATAAAGAGATGAAAGGGAAGAACCTACAACCAAGATTACTCTACTTGGCAAGGATCTCATTCAGATTTGATGGACAAATCAAAAGCTTTACAGACAAGCAAAAGCTAAGAGAATTCAGCACCACCAAACCAGCTTTACAACAAATGCTAAAGGAACTTCTCTAAGTGGGAAACACAAGAGACGAAAAGGACATACAAGAACAAACTTAAAACAATTAAGAAAATGGTCATAGGAACATACATATCGATAATTACCTTAAACGTGAATGGATTAAATGCTCCAACCAAAAGACAGAGGCTTGCTGAATGGATACAAAAACAAGACCCATATATACGTTGTCTACAAGAGACCCACTTGAGACCTAGGGACACATTCAGACTGAAAGTGAGGGGATGGAAAAACATATTCCATGCAAATGGAAATCAAAAGAAAGCTGGAGTAGCAATAGTTATATCAGATAAAATAGACTTTAAAATAAAGTATGTTACAAGAGACAAGGAAGGACACTACATAATGATCAAGGGATCAATCTAAGAAGAAGATATAACAATTATAAATATATATGCACCCAACATAGGAGCACCACAATACATAAGGCAATTGCTAACAGCTCTATAAGAGGAAATCGACAGTAACACAATAATAGTGGGGATTTTAACAACTCACTTACACCAATGGACAGATCATCCAAACAGAAAATTTATAAGGAAACACAGGCTTTAATAAAAACACAGGCACAATAGACCAGATAGAGTTAATTAATTTTTATAGGACATTCCTTCCAAAAAAGCAGATTATACTCTCTTCTCAAGTGCTCACGGAACATTCTCCAGGATAGATCACATCTTGGGTCACAAATCAAGCCTCAGGAAATTTAATAAAATTGAAATCATATCAAGCATCTTTTCTGATCACAATGCTATGAGATTAGAAATCAATTACAGGGAAAAAAACGTAAAAAACACAAACACATGGAGGCTAAACAATACGTTACTAAATAACCAAGAAATCACTGAAGAAATCAAAGAGGATATTAAAAAATACCTAGAGACAAAACAATAAAGAATACACGAAGATCAAAACTTATGGGATGCAGCAAAAGCAGTTCTTAGAGGGGATTTTATAGCTATACAAGCCTACCTCAAGAAACAAGAAAAAACTCAAACTATATAATCTTACACCTAAAAAAACTAGAGAAAGAAGAACAAACAAAACCCAAAGTTAGAGAAAGAAAGAAATCATCAAGATCAAGGCAGAAATAAATGAAATAGAAACAAAGAAAACAATAGCAAAGATCAATGAAACTAAAAACTGGTTTTTTGAGGAGATAAACAAAATTGATAAAGCATTAGCCTGACTGATTAAGATACAGAGGAGGAGGACTCAAATCAATAAAATTAGAAATGAAAAAGGAGCAGTTACAACAGACACTGCCGAAATACAAAGAATCCTAAGAGACTACTACAAGCAACCCTATGCCAATAAAATGGAAAACCTGGAAGAAATGGACAAATTCTTATAAAGGTATAATCTCTGAAGCCTGAACCAGGAAGAAATAGAAAATATGAACAGATCAACCACAAGTAATGAAATTGAAACTGTGATTTAAAATCTTCCAACAAACAAAAGTCCAGGATCAGATGGCTTCACAGGAGAATTCTATCAAACATTTAGAGAGAGGTAACACCCAACCTTCTCAAACTCTTCCAAGAAATTACAGAGGAAGGAATGCTCCCACACTCATTCTATGAGGCCATCATCACTCTGATACCAAAACCAGAAAAACATACTACAAAAAAAGAAAATTACAGACCAATATCACTGATGAATATAGATGCAAAAATCCTCAACAAAATACTAGCAAACAAAATCCAACAACACATTAAAAGGATCATACACCATGATCAAGTGGAATTTATCCAAGGATGCAAGGATTCTTCAATATATGCAAATCAATCAATGTGATACACCATATTAACAAATTGAAGAATAATAACCATGTGATCATCTCAATAGATGAAGAAAAAGCTTTTGACAAAATTCAACACCATTTGTGATAAAAACTCTCCAGAAATTGAGCATAGAGGGAACCTACCTCAACATGATAAAGGCCATATATGACAAACCCACAGCAAACATCATTCTCAATGGTGAAAAACCGAAAGCATTTCCTCTAAGATCAGGAACGAGACAAGGATGTCCACTCTCACCACTATTATTCAACATAGTTTTGGAAGTCCTAGCCATGGCAATCAGAGAAGAAAAAGAAATAAAAGGAATACAAATTGGAAAAGAAGAAGTAAAACTGTCACTGTTTGCAGATGACATGATACTATACATAGAGAACCCTAAAGATGCCACAAGAAAACTACTAGAGCTAATCAATGAATTTGGTAAAGTTGCAGGATTCAAAATTAATGCACAGAAATCTCTTGCATTCCTATACGCTAACAACGAAAGGTCGGAAAGAGAAAGTAAGGAAACACTCCCATTTACTATTGCAACAAAAAGAATAAAATACCTAGGAATAAACCTACCTAGGGAGACAAAAGACCTGTATGCAGAAAGCTATAAGATACTGTTGAAAGAAATTAAAGATGATACCAACAGATGGAGAGATATACTGTGTTCTTGGATTGGAAGAATCAATATTGTGAAAATGACTATCCTACCCAAAGCAATCTACAGATTCAATGCAATCCCTTTCAAATTACCAATGGCATTTTTTACAGAACTAGAACAAAAAATGTTAAAATTTATATGGAGACACAAAAGACCCTGAATAGCCAAAGCAGTCTTGAGGGAAAAAATGGAGCTGGAGGAATCAGACTCCCTGGCTTCAGACTATACTGCAAAGCTACAGTAATCAAGACAATATGGTACTGGCACAAAAACAGAAATATAGATCAATGGAACAGGATAGAAAGCCCAGAGATAAACCCACAAACCTATGGTCAACTAATCTATGACAAAGGAGGCAAGGATATACATTGGAGAAAAGATAGTCTTTTCAATATATGGTGCTGGGAAAACTTGAGAGCTACATGTAAAAAAATGAAATTAGAACACTACCTAACACCATACACAAAAATAAACTCAAAATGGATTAGAGACCTGAATGTAAGACCAGACAATATATAACTCTTAGAGGAAAACAGGAAAAATACTCTTTAACATAAATCACAGCAAGATATTTCTTGATCCTCCTCCTAGAGTAATGGAAATAAAATAAAAATAAACAAATGGGCCCTAATGAAAGTTAAAAGCTTTTGCAAAACAAAGGAAACTACAAACAAGACGAAAAGACAACCCTCAGAATGGGAGAAAATATTTGCAAATGAATCAATGGACAAAGGATTAATCTCCTAAATGTATGAACAGCTCATGCAGCTCAATATTAAAAAAACAAACAACCCAATCCAAAAATGGGCAGAAGACCTAAGTAGACATTTCTCCAAAGAAGACATACAGATGGCCAAGAAGCACATGGAAAGCTGCTCAACGTCACTAATTATTAGAGAAATGCAAATCAAAACTACAATGAGGTATCACCTCACACCAGTTAGAATGGGCATTATCGGAAAATCTACAAACAACAAATGTTCGAGAGGGTGTGGAGAAAAGAGAACCCTCTTGCACTGTTGGTGGGAATGTAAATTGATACAGCCACTATGGAGAACAGTAGAATAGAAAAATAGAATTACCATATGATCCAGAAATCCCACTACTCGGCATATACCCAGAGAAAACAGTAACTCAAGAAGACACATGCACCCCAATGTTCATTGCAGCACTATTTACAATAGCTAGGTCGTGGTAGCAACCTAAATGCCCATTGACAGACGAATGGATAAAGAAGATGTGGTACATATATACAATGGAACATTACTCAGCCATAAAAGGAACATAATTGGATCATTTGTATAGACAAATGGATGAATCTAGAGACTGTCATACAGAGTGAAGTAAGTCAGAAAGAGAAAAACAAATATCGCATAATAACGCATGTATGTGGAACCTAGACAAATGGTAGAGATGAACCAGTTTGCAGGGCAGAAATTGAGACACAGATGTAGAGAACAAACATATGGACACCGAGGGGGGAAAGCGGTGGGTGGTGGTGGTGGTGTGATGAATTGGGAGATTGGGATTGACATGTATACACTGTTGTGTATAAAATGGATGACTAATAAGAACTTGCTGTATAAAAAAATAAATAAAATTCTAAAATAAATACAAAACAAACAAAAAAAACCCTCTTAACGAAATTGAAAATAGAGGAAAACCCCTAAATTTTACTTTTGATTGCTATTCAAATGTAAACATTTTCCATCAATAGCTAATTTTCTGTGTGGGTATATATAGTATCTCTGCCCTATTTTGATAATATATTTTTACTACAGTAAAATAATTATGTACACATGTAATAAAAACATTTACCTGGAAGAACAAACTAATAAAAATGGATAGAGAAATTTCGAGTATTTGCAAAGGAGTAGTTAAACCTACCTAATATATAAACATTCCAAGAGCTCCATTCCTTCTATCACAGTTGTGTTTGGGAAGGAATAAGCAGAGAAGGCAACAGGATGGAGCTGTGAGCTCAGGAACAGACCCTGGTGTCTGAATCAGTAACTTACACGACACAAGGGAAAACAGGTCATAGGGCAAGAGCAGGATCGCTCAAGAAAAGTGCCTAGAGAGTTGGGTATCTATTTGGAAAATAATTTTTGTTTTTCATCTCACAGGAAACACTCCAGGTGCATTAAAGTGTTAATGTGAAAATTAAACCAAACAGAAGAACATAAAGACAAATATATATCTGATCTTTGGCCTTAAATCATTTCTCCATAGTTTAAGGGACTTTGAGTGATGGAAATCCAGCCACTCAGAAGACGTTAGGGGGTTTTGGTAGATTTGTCCTTTGCAAAGTGTTTGCTGACTGCAGGGGAAGGCTTGCCTGGAAGCTAGTTAGAAGACCATTGCAGTAACCCTGGCCAGAGATGTTGGGAATCTAGCGAAATCCTGGCATAGGGAAAGAGAATGGAAGAAGGGTATGGAAACAGCAGCCTCCCTAGGAATTTGCCTTGTGTACTATGTGTCTAGACACAAAGGGATATGCTCGGGATCTCTCTGTCGGATGGTTTGTGAAAGGGTAGTTTTAAAAGTAAAACCTATTTTTATTATTCCCACATACAAGACCACTCCACAATTCAGGTCTTTTAAACTCCATGCCTGGCATGATCAAATTCAGTGTTTCCCACTTTCTATGTTTTCTTTTCTCAGCCTCTGGAAATACGATCTAACTAAGTTTCACCGTAATTGATAAAATATTGTACAGTGCATGTGGAATCAGATATGTCTGTGTTTTTATAAATGCACATGAGAGAGGGACAGGAGTGAGACAGAACAAAGCAGCTTGTTCACACTTTTTAATATAGATAGGCTGGATGAAACAGCATGATCTGTCGTAAAACGAAACCTAATATTCGAAAATGAGATCGCCGTCTCCGTGTGTTTAAATAGTTTTCCTGGGAGACAAATCTTCTTTCACTTGAACAAACACACACAAGTGTTTTTTATGGAGTACTAGGAAATACCCAGCAGTCAGGTTGTGCCAGTGAGGTGAGAGCGGCTGGCCAATGGCTTGAATGTCTTCTACCAACACAATTCTAATCAAGCCACACTCTGACCCACTTGCAATATGATTCTGAGGTGTCAAGTTAGAAAGTGGAATTTGTATGACACAGTGCACATGGCCTTGCTGATTGGCCACAACTTCTTCCCAAAGTATTTGCTATCCAGTTAGGCACCAGAGCAGCCATGGTGGCTTAAAATGAAAAGGGCATCTGGGGACTCTATCTCAGGACTGAAAGGTGCTTGATCCAGCCCGTCTGGATCTGACTTTGGTTAAATTTTAAGGTCCCATACTTTACTCCCTAGTACAGTTCCTTGACTGAGCACATGGAGGAAATAATCTTTACATTGACAGGTTCCCCAAATGGAGTCATGATTACAGATTTTGGATGTCCTACTCAATACCACCTTTTTAAGCTAAGGATCCACTTTTATTTTAATAAAGGTAGCGTTAAAATATCGAGGGAAGAACTAATTAAAATCTAATATATCTACATACTATTTGTAGGCAATGCCCCAGTATTTTTGTTTCTTCTCTTTTAGGAAGGTAGATATTCATGGGAACACCCATCATTAGAGATGCACTGTTATTGCATGGAAGCTGAAAAGCTGCAGGCACTCGCACAGAAAAGAGAATAATACGCTGAGTGAGTCATTCTCTCTGAGTCTGGCTGCAGACTGTACTGTAGAGTACTGTAGAGTACAAACCCTGTACTCTACCTGATGGGTAGAAGCAAATCGGCTCAGAATCTTTTTTTTTAGTTTCTTTGAATGTAGAGGCATCTGCTTCCTCTGGGTCTTGAGTTTTCCTACAGAGCCAGTTGTTTAAAGACTGGGTATTTGACAGGCGGCAAAGGGTTGTAGATATGACACAGTGGAATGAGGAAATTTGAGATAGTGCCCCGGAAAGAGGAGGCAGGAGGAACTGAATTTTTCTCTGCTACCATGAATATGTAAAATAAAATCCTCTAAAATACACTCAATCCCACAAATATTTATCAAGGGCCTATCTGCCAGAGCTGGGTAAATCCTTGAATGTACAGAGATGAACTAGACACAGCCGTCAAGGAATACAGAGGGAGAAAAACATGATTTCTGGGTAACAAGTCAGTTTTTAACATTCAAAGTGGTAAGTGCTATATTTGTGTTGTATGCAAAGTGCAGGGGAGCACTGAAGAGGGCACATAATGTCCTGGTAGACCCAGGAAGATGCTAATCTGGATGGAAGAGTTTGAAGGCCAAAGGAAGACTGGCACCCTCAGGGTGAGTTGTTGAAGTGCATTTGATTAAATATTCTTCCTTATGCAAAAATAGAGGCTAAGAGATGCAACTCACATGCTTGCTTCTAAATGTCTGAGCTGACGTCTGTCTCTCCCCTCTCTCTCATTATGAAATGCCTTCAGCTGTCTGCATGACACTTATTAACAGAGAACAGAGATGGACGGTGGGGAAGAGAGGAAGGAGGGCTGGTTTATACTGCTGAGTATTATCATTCCATTTATGAATAGAGAGCAGAAATTATAAATTCAGTCTCACCTTTTGTTAATCCCAGCTGTGGTTGGCCGAATAATGGCTTCCCAAAGATGTCCAGGGTCTAATCCCTGGAACCTATGAATATATTACCATATATGGTAAAAGGGACTTTGCAGACATGATTAAGTATCTTGAGATGGCGAAATTGTGCTGGATATGCAGGCGGGCCCAATGTAATCACAAGGGTCCTTACAGGGCAGAGGTAAGAGGATAGAGTAGGAGATGTGATAATGGAAGCAAGAGTTGTAGTGATGTAAGGAAGGGGCCACAAGCCGAGGAATGCAGGAGCCTCTAGAAGCTGAAAAAGGAATGAAGCCCTGATGACACCTTGATTTCAGACTTCTGACCTCCAGAACAGGAAGAGAATAACTTTGTGTTGTTTTAGGTCACCACGTTTGTGATGATTTGTGACAACTGCAAAAGGAAACTAATACACCAGGCTCCTCATTAACATGGGCAGAGAAAGTGGTCTTCAGGCCAGTGAGTTCTTAGAAAGATTCAGAAGGCACAATAAATTACATTAGTTTCATGTGATTTTTAACGACACCTTCAGGAAGTAGAACACCACACATTAGTTCCTCGTTTTGTATATGTGTCTGAAGGGGACACGCAACTAGCCTGAGTCAGAACTGGGCTGCAAGATACCCTGGTTCTGTGCTTTTCTCCCGGTGTAGACCATTTCTCTGATGTCGAGGGAATCAGGTGATCAGTCCATTTCCCATCTCAAGTATTTTTCTTCTGCTTAGAATGACTTTAGAGATTTTTGCTCAAATTCATACTGCCGCTCCCATGGGTCACAATAGATACAGTGGACGCTTTGGAGCCAGAACGCTGTTGGAAGCACTGACTGTCTCCTAGTAGCTCCAAGACTTGGTCAAACCACTTAGCTTCTCCTGAACTGTAAAATGGGATAATAACACACATCATGCCTGACTCACTGGGTTGTTGAGGATCAAACGTGGTAATATATGTGAAAGGGCTTTTTAAATTCTATAACGCTATTCAGATGTGAAGGATTATTTTTTTATATGCTCAAGAAGGCTGGCACAGCCCCTCTCCCAGGTGACTAAAAAGCATGTGTGATTTTATTTGCTCCAATAATTTTATTCTTATTAGTACTTGTTCAGTATACTACATGGGTATACACAATGCACAAAGCATTTATTCTTCTGGCTACAGTAACTACACCCCTCTCCCCCAAAACTTACCCTTGTAAAAGCAAATAGCGACTCATAAAACAAAACAAAAGCAAAAAAGGGGGAGGTCGGGTGGCATCACTCATGAGAACTGTGTGTCATCAAAAACACTCACCTGTCACTTTGCAAACGAGCTGCTTTTGAGAGTGGACAGTTCTTTTAACCAAACAGCTCCCTAAACACATGATCTACTGCTCTTTCTTCTCCTTTTTTTTCACTTTAATTTTTAACATGATTTCCTAACCCTCCACTTCAAGAGGTAAATACAATTCTGGCAGAGTCTTGGTCTAACTTAGTGTATTAAGGCTTTTACTAGAAGTTTTTAAGCACTCGCTGATTTTCGAAAACATCTTAAAATGGCCACGGCCAATCTCGTAGATTGGTACAAGCCCGCATTTCCCAAACAACTTAATAGTCTGCGACTTGTGCCAGACAGAGAATGATTTCACCATTCTCTTTCCCACAATCTAAAGGCTGGACATTGTTTTTAACTCTGCGGCAAGAGGAAGCAGTTTGCTTTGCCACACTGGTCTCCTCCCTAGAGCTCCCTCCTCTAAGTTTTATAAGTTCCACTGTCCTGGAGGGCACATTCAGCCCCCAAAGAACCTCTTTGTAGACCACTTCTGGGGCTACCAGCCTTGCTCTGGCCTGTTCTTGGAAGATGGAGCCCCTAGGAATTTTTACAAAGTTTGGTCTTTTGGGCAGGTTGATAGGAAAAGCTATAGAGATCCTATCCTATGGTAAAATAATTAAAACTGGGACTTATGTCTCTACATCTTGTCCCTTTTCTCTTTCTGCATATCTTTTTCAATTGCCAATGACAAATTCAGCAAATGTTTATGTACAGCAAATAAATAAATGGCTAAATATCTGAGCACCTTCCACTGCCAGGCTCTGTGCTGAAGACTGGATTATAGAGTTGAGCTCACTGTCTAGTGGGGGAAATCACATCAATGAATATGTACTGTATAACACCCTGGGGTGACACCTGGGATTAGAGTATTGGTGCAAAGGAGACATAGTTAACTACATGGTCGGAGATTGAGGAAGACAAATATGGCTGATTCCTCAAGAGGACAAATTCACCAGGAAACTCTGCTCCACAAACACTGTGCCTGAGATTCACATTGCATGTCTTATGGGGGAGGTTTTACCTTCTTTGCATCTGTTAAGCTCCTGCCCAGCCCAGAGAGCAGAGTTGTTTGCCTGCCTTCCTGTGGGAGCAGCACAGCACTTTGATATTCTGGAGCAGCAGTGAGAGGGGCGCTGGGTGCTGGTTTGAGCTCTGCTCTAAGTAGTGAACTTACCTGGGATAAGTCACTTCACTGCTAAACTGAGCCAAAGAACACAAGATCTGCCAACTTCTCAAGGCTGATTTCAGGATCAAATAAGATCATGAGAACTCTGCTTTATATGAAAATGTGTATGAAAGCTTCTAAAATGACACTGAAGCACAGAGGAAAATATGTGTCTCTCACCTAAATAACTACAGCTACAAGTATAATGGAGTGGTTTTGAATACCAAAATCAAAGTTACTGTTTATGTTCTTTCCATGAAGTAGTGTATATGTGCCCATATAAACACATATACATACCTATGTGACATATACATGCACACATGTACATATGCATATATCATGTTTGTTTGTTGATCGTGAGAAAGAAAACCATGGGAAAGTGGCAAGCAGTGGTCTAAGCGCCAGGGGTTTCTGCAGCTGTATGGTTAAGAATTCATTCTCGGGTACCAGGTTGCCTGAGCTACCGTGTATTACTGTGTCATCCTGTATAAGTCACTTCTCCTCCCTCCCCAAGCCTTCCTTTCATCATCTTTGGAATAGAGACATAATAGTGGCAGCCTCATCAGGCTGTTGCAAAGATGAAATATATATATGGCATATAAAGTGCTTTCTAAAGGGTCTGGAACCCAGTAGGTACTCAATGTCTCATAGCTATTACTCTCATTATGGACATTGCTTTATTTTTAAACTTTGGGGAAAATCCTCCAGTTTCAGAGACCAGGACACAAAAAGAATACTAAAAAGATGTAGGAATGGACTCTAAAACTTTCCAGATAAAAAGGCATTCGTGTAGAAAGGATGAAAATTCTTTGCTATGTTATGCTTTAGACATGTTATCAACATTATACACTCGTTCCCTAGACTAAAATAGCCAACCAGACTCTGGGTAAAGGCATATATTATGTCAGCAAATTGGAATAGCAACCCCTTTGAAAGCTGCTCAGTAAAGGGCTCTTACTGTTCTATATATCATGTAGGGCAACCTGTTTTGTAGTTAATGAACCTAGAAGCTAAAGCCAGTGGTGTGGCTAAAAGAGCAGTGCCCTTTCCTCATGCTACAAGGTGAATTAGCAAGAAGCCCTCTGTCAAGAAACTTCCAATAAAGAACTGATCATATAAGGCATTGAGCCTTTCTCTAATTATAGCTATAAATATAGACAATCAAGTCGTTTTGAGGACTAAAACCTATTTCACTGTTTATGCTCTTGCCATGCTATATATTTAGCTGTTGACTTTTCACTTGAAGACATAAGAAGCTGGTGAAAAATATCCTTAGAATACTAATTAAGTTGTCATGTGGGGTACCAATAAATGTGGCCTGTGTTAATGAGGACTGAAAACAGTATAATTGTTTTACCAACTAAAACACGATACACGAGGAGAACCTAGGATTTCGTTTCATAAATTAGATGCTAAATACTTTTCTCTGGCTATTTTCAAAAGTGTCATCTCTATAATAAAGTTCTCTTTAAGTGCTTGTTGCATGTGGTGGCCTGGGGCTCCGAGACAGCCTTCCACCCTGAACCATGGGGTTTGCACAGTTGGGTTACAGGAAGGGACGTGAATGGGATGACAGAGGAGACTTGGAATCCCTTACCCAATCATAAGCACGGGCAGGACCACAGACAAGCTTGCACACCTCATCACAACAGTACCAGAATGACTGTCCCGCTAAAGTTGGCTCTACTTATGCTTCAGAGACAGGAAGTGACCCTGCCCCCTAGAAAAATGGGGTCCAATGAACTGAGTGAGCACCCTTCCCTTCTTGGGGAAGGACAAATAGAGTGTCGAAAGAAGCCCAAAGCATTCCCACCAGCACTACACCTGCGAAGAGAAGAATGGAAGGCTACGGGAGCCCCATTCATCCTTTCCTCCTCTGAGAACCTACAGCTCTTTTTGTTGTTGTGTTTTAAAATTTATTCATATACAGCTATTCAGTCACAACAGTTCAAAAAATGCCTCTGGTCAGGCGTTAAGCTATGGGAGGCACTCAGTCTCCTGGTTTTCGCATGGTAGCATGCACAAGGGTGCTTCCGGAGTTGAAGTCAGGCTAAAGGAAGCTGCTTTCACCTCCCGATTTGGGGGAGGAAGGAAGGAATGTTTTATTCGGCTTCATAAGTCTCTACTCAGCCCGGGGCTCTGAATCAGGTATCTTCCGAACGTGATATTCCTCAGAGAATCCCTGCGTGGGAAGGTAATTTGATTTTACAGAAAAAGCAACTGAGATTCAGACTGATGAAGTGACTTGCCCAAGGTCACACAGCTTGTGAGAAGTGGAGCAGATTAAAATCCAAATCTCAGGCTGGCTTCCTTCTTCATATTCGGCTCCTTCAGGTCTCTGTGTTTCCGGTTGGTCTAGTGGCAGAAAAGCCAAAGCTCATTCTACTGTCTCTGCAAACGGCTCTTGTCCCCATTTTTTCTTTTCTTTTTTTTTTGTTTTGTTTTATTCTTGGCACTTTGGAAAATGTGTTCTCTTCTTCAAGTTGTCGGGACCACGGGGTGCAGCATTTCAAATGAGGCCAGGGACTCCTCAATCCGCACCCAGGGGAGCAAGGGTGACCTGGCCGAAGTCTGGCCTGTTGCTTTTGGTTAAGGAAACACGGGGTGGGGGCGGTTTGCTTTCTACTCCCCCGTGTTACTAAGAGCTCAGAAAGTATTACCAGGAAGTATTTCTATTTTATCTTATTTCCTTAGCCTGGAAGATTAGCCTGGAATTTCCTAAAGTATGTTTCAGGGACACTTGTCTTATGATCAAGGAACCTATATTCAAATAAGTTTGGGAAACGCTACATGTTACACTCCACCCCTGCCACCCGCATGATGATCACGATGTTCATCAGTGTATAAAAGGCTCTGAGAAGGTCTGCAGGAAAACCCAAATAAAACACTTATCTTTCTTCAACCCCTGCCTTTCAACTAAACCATTATGCCCCCTGGAATGCTTTTCCCCCCTACTCCAAGGATAGAAACCCTACATATCCTTTTTTTTTTTTTTTACATCTTTATTGGGGTATAATTGCTTTACAATGGTGTGTTAGTTTCTGCTTTATAACAAAGTGAATCAGTTATACATATACATATGTTCCCATATCTCTTCCCTCTTGCGTCTCCCTCCCTCCCACCCTCCCTATCCCACCCCTCTAGGTGGTCACAAAGCACTGAGCTGATCTCCCTGTGCTATGCGGCTGCTTCCCACTCTACATATCCTTTAAGGTTGAGTTTTTAAAATATATAGTTCCCCAGCCTTGCCCTCAGCAAGTCTGATTTGGGAGAAGCCCAGAGAATTTTAAGCACCTTCTTAAGTACAGATTTGAAGCAACTTCTAAGTAATTCTAACAACCAACTGCTGAATTAACAGTCTGAGCCTTAGAGCTGAGTCTAGGTTAGCACTCTGTTCAAGAATGCAGGGACCAAGCTGTGTGCACACCAACAAAATTAGATTATGTTGTCAATTACTGTGCTGCTAACTTTATATATCCAGTGATACAGTTCATAGTGGGGACTGTTTAAATGAATGTCCTCCAAAGAACAAGTTTATTTTAAATTTTTGCAGTTCTGCTGGTTCTTTCAGTGTCCTCAACAACCCCACAATATCTGAAGCAGCCTGAATGGGCAGATTGATAGGTGATTTGGCATATTTTCCTTTGAAGACTCCTGTAACCGCTTAGGACCTTTTAACTTGGTAGCAACAAAGTGGGTGAGGACCTACAGGGGAATGGTGAATGACATCCCAACCTCCACCTCCCCCAAGAGGCCAGTTACCAACCAACACTAAGGGCTGGTTACATGAACATGCAGGAAAAATTTGTATGTAAGTATTTCTTCAGTAGTCGTTTTGTGTTTATAATCAATTCCTTTGTGACTTGCCTTCAGTGACAATGAAATCCCAACTAAATCATGAACCTAACTGGAAAATACTGCCTTGGAAGTAGTTAAATATTAATAATGTAATGAAAAAACTCCCAGCAGGGCTTGCCTAGTGGCGCAGTGGTTGAGAGTCCGCCTGCCGATGCAGGGGACACGGGTTCGTGTCCCAGTCTGGGAAGATCCCACATGCCGCGGAGCAGCTGTGCCCGTGAGCCATGGCCGCTGAGCCTGAGCGTCCAGAGCCTGTGCTTCGCAATGGGAGAGGCCACAACAGTGAGAGGCCCGCGTACCGCAAAACAAAACAAAACAAAACAAAACAAAGCAAAACTCCCAGTAGCTTATAAAAAACAGAAAGAGAACCTATGGCGGCAACTATGATAAAATTAGGAGCTTAGGCAGTTAAAAAAAAAAAACAACATTGTAGAAAATAATATTTTCACATCTTTGTTGCAAACATCGTGTACTGTAGCTTATAAAAGTCATCTGTTTTCTTAAATGAACTTTATATTGGTTTTTCATCTTGTGAGACAGTTTCTGATTGCAGCAAATAAGTCCAGACAGAATGCTGGAGTTGCCCACCGGGCAACTTGAGCACCAGGCGAAAGAGGGTCATGAATTGTAGGTGGATTATGAGAAACACCCCCCTGCAATCTCCTTTTCCAGGGCAGGTGGGCCAGGAATCTCCACTTACTCTTGACTCTTGCTTCTAAGAGGCCTAGTCAAGCCCAAGGTGAGATTGTTTTCCACACCGTGAGAAGATGGGCACTCATTCCCATGCTGGGAAACCAAAACCCCAGCCGCGTTGTGGGAGAGCAGCAACAGAGCACGCACACAGCGGACCATGGACGTGCCCGCTAACATGGGCCCCATGCTTGACAAGGTCATGGGACTTTGGTACAGATCTGTGGTTGGATGGGGACCCCCTTGGGAAAATCAATCCAAACTGTTAAGTAAGACTCCTGATGGCCAGTCAGCCATTCACTCTGCCAGTGAGTCTGGAAAGATGCTGTCTTTCACCAAGGAGAGAAGGACAGAGGGGTCATTTCTAAAGCCTGTCCTCCCTAAAGCCTGTGGGGAAAGGTGGACTCTTCTCTAGTCAATGAGGGCAAGGATGGCCTGAGTTGCTGGAAACTCCAATCTGGCCTTCTTGGAATTACCTGGCTTGCTTGTTTTGCTGCAGGGTTGGGAGGGTTGTGGTGGTAATATTTAGGGGAATATCATGTGTTTTGACCCAGGCAAGAGGCATTGGGTCATGAGAGAACCCGTATTTCAAATGACAGCATGAATCTTTTCTCCCGCCGTCGATAATCACAGCTGAGCCAGTAACCTTATTAGAAAAAATAGAACATGAGTTTGAGTGCATCAATTTCCCCAGCCCTATCCCCTGCCTCTGTACTTTGCTGAAGATCTCCTCCTCTCTCCTCAGAGAAGTATTTTCCTGCATGTAAGGCAGGTGATTCATTTAGTTCAAAGCTTTATTTGCACACAAGTCTTGAGAAAGTGCTTTGGGTACTTTGGCCAAACTTCCCCTCTCATCCCTGTCATCTAGTGTCTGTTGAGGACCAACGATGTTCAAAATATGGGATGCAGCACAGACTTTGACACGTGAGCATGAGGCATGACGAAGATATTCTGCTTTGCTATAAACGGAGTTCTCTTAACTCCTTGTGCGCGTTGAACGGGTTGCTACATATGACAAACACCCCAGTCCCATGCACTCCCAAGCACACAGCCATCAAATCCAAACTTTAAACTTGAGTAAATATATCTGTCTTACGAAGTCCAAGGTATTTATTACAGGGATCACCCACTTCAGGAATTTAAACAATGTTCAGACCAAGGAAAAATTTCTTACCAGGGGTTTTAAACTCCATTTCCCCTCTCTGCAGCTGGCGAGCAAAGCCTGGCATGAAAGCAAGTGAACCAAGCAATCTCCACTCTTCTTTCCCTCAGTCCTGGACTCCCAGGTCTCTTTAACCCCTCCCTGCCCAACATACGGATTTGCATCATTTTCCAAAAATGTGGTGGGTGGGTTGGTGCCAAGCTGGCTGGCGCCCCCCAGAGGACTCACAGCGGAGTGGTAAGAACACCCCCTGCTCTCCCTGTCACATCACACTCTGCAAAGTCCAATAAATAGATTTAAATGAGAAGATCATAAAAAAGTATTTTCTTGTCCCTCCTTCTCCTGCCTCCCCACCCCTCCCCCAAACACACACACCGTCTAATAATAGGCTATTAATTCCAGCCATTTCAGACTGTCTGAAGTGTGGTGTGTAAACTCTGGCCGCATCAATCAGAGTTGTGTGTCTGGTTATTTAAAGCATTCCCTGTTGGCATAAAGAGAGGCTGGTTTGTCCACTCGAGCCCCACTGCCCCTGAGGTCTCCATTGATGGATAACTGAATGCATGAGCTGGAAACCTCGAAGGCTGGGGCAGCGGGAACGCAGCTGCTGAGTGATCAGAGCAGGAAGGGAGAATTTGGGGCTGGCGTCGGGAGGGCAGGGAAAGGTGGAGATGGATGGTGACAGGGCATTTCATCCCGCGAAAGGATGTGGGGATCTGGGCTTTGCCGTCTGACTCTCGCCTACTGACTGGCTGGCTCTGAAAGGTGAGCTGAGGCGCCATCCCTCGTGATGAGCACAGGTGCCGTGCAGTGTGTGCAGTGAACTCCCCAAACACTCAACCCCCCACCACAGCAGGCACCAAAGTCAGAGGTGTGACCTACGTGACACCACGGGGTTTTGGCAGGGAATGTACATGTACCGATAGCTGCGAGGGTGGCGGTGTCTTAACTCCCAACAAGTTATAACCAGGGTTGTTTTTTCTCCCTCCTTGTAAAAAAACTTAATTGACTAGAGCTCAAAGCTCCTACCCTGTTATATGTTTAACACCTTTTCTAGACTAAAAGTGAGGATAGGAAGGACAAAACTATTGTGCAACTCATATTTTGATATCTTGCTTTGTGTAGCTAAAATCCTGCAGACAGCGGGAGACCCCAGTTTTTCTTCGAGATTAATGGTAGAAAGTGATCCGGGTCTAAACATTGGAAAATACTTGTTTAATACACATATAGATACAGATTTTCTTTCTCATTATTTTTCACCTCGAAAGCTGTGGGGGGGTGGTGGTAGTGGTAATCAGGGCACAAGAGAAGAAGTAATGGCACAGAGAGAGATAATTAACTCCTTCCCACTTAATAAAAATCATAAAGAAGGTCCATTTAAGCTTATGTGCTTTGTAGACTCGTTTTGACCTGAGGAAAACCCATCCTTGCCTCCACCTGCTAATTCCCCAGAGTTAAGCCTTGCCTTTCAAACATGGACGTTCAGTCTGGGGGAGGGGACGGTGATGGGGGAGGGTCTGGGGCGATCAATCTTGGCTCATTCTTGCTAATGAATAGATGTGAGAGGGGGTAGGCAGGGGTGTGAGTGCCCCTGGAGTCTTCTTTGGGCAAAATCCAAGCAAGGAGCTGCAGGCCTTGTGCCCTAATTATAGGACCCTTAACAGGAGTGAACAGCTGATCCACATGGCAGAAAGCAACCATGAATCACCAAAGAGGAGAAGGGGAAGGGGCCGTCGCAAGGGCACAGGGGGCCTCACAAGGAGGGGTAATGCAAGTAATTGCATCAGGGCTAGCCAAAGAAGCCTCAAACAATTCACTAGAAAGATCGCTCACTTGGGAGGTTTGGAAGCCAAACTCGCCCTCTCCCGCCTCCTCTAATTCAGCTGTCCCAGAACGTGACTGCCCCGAATTCTTGCTGGGGATTCCATGTTGCACCAGCTCCCAGTGTCCCCTAGCTGAGCTGCCAGAGGCTCTGCAGACAAGTGTCACTGGAGGGCTGAGGGGGCATACAAGTCTTTGCACGACTGCCAGCAAAGGACTGCTGCCCCGTTGGCTTCTGGCTCCCTGGCCAGCTCAGGAAATGGATGAGGGCGGGTACAGAGGCAACTGCCTCTGGGAAAAGAACGCACTCCCGCCCCTCCCAACTGCACTGCCCACAGTGTCAGCCTGACCCGAGGATTCTTTGAAGGCAGCACTGGCACCGGATGGCACTGCGAGCACAGAGGCATCTGGCAGGTGCATGGAGGGACCGTGGCTCACCTGCTCTTCCCAGGACTCAGGTGTATAAGGGAATAGAGGAAGGGCTCTACCTTGACCAAGAACGTGCGTTCAGGGCACGTGGTGGAAGGAATCAGCCAGGTAATTAATATTCGGCTCAGCATCTCTATCGTGTGTCCCAGAAATTGGTATTTCTAGGTTCCCCAGGTGATTCTTGTGTATTAATTCATTCACCTAATGTTTCTTGAGTACCTTCTCTGTGCCAGGCGTTGCTCTAGGTGCTGGAGATACCGCAGTAAGGAAAGCAGGCACAAATCCTTGCCCTCTGGGATTTACATTCCAGTGGGGAGACCGGGGCACATGGCAAGTTGGAAAGTGCCGAGTTCTCTGGGGAAAGACAAAGGAGGAAGGAAATACAGATGTCTGGGCAATATAAAACCAGGTGGTAGGAAGGTCAAGGAGAGCCTCACGGACAAGGTGATAGTTAAGCAAATGCTTGAAAGTGGCAAGGAGGTGAACGATGACAATATCTGGGGGAAATACATTCTGTGCAGAGGGAACAGGTAGAACAAAGGCTGAAGGCAGGAGCGGCCATGAACAGTGACCAGGTGACAACATGGCAGAGCCCAAGGTTCACAGGGAGGGCCCCAGGGGAGAACGAGAGGGAGCAGAGGGCGGGATTCACAGGCACCTAACAGTTGAGGACACTATTCTAAAACTGGGATTCTTAGAGTTACTTGATAAAACACTGACTAATTTCCAACCTGTTCTGGTAAAGAATCCAGTTTCAGTGGTTTTATTTGGGGTCAGATAGGGAAATTGGTAAAGTAAGCTGGTCAACATTTGTACTCGGAAGTCTTGCTCTAGGTCAGGCTCTGGGCTAGATGTTGGTTTCATAAACCCCAGTGAGGCAGCTCCTGCCGTTTAGAACCTTTTATCACAGTGGCAGGGACTACGAACTAACCACATGATGCAGTGCCTGCCAAGAGCTAAACGTGTGGTGTCCACATCAGATACTGTGAGCGCTCCAAGGACAGGTCGGGCTCTCTTGGTCGGCTGCTTACAGATGACTTCCTGACCAGGAGTATGAGGTGGTAGGTAATGCCTTCAAGACGGCATGGGACCGGCCAGCTCCCTCTTAGGAGCTCTCAGGGCCCAGATGGACCAGCCCAGCCAAATAGCTTGTCCCAGCAAATGCACCCCTGCTCCTGTTTCCAGTTCCTCAGCAGCTCCCTGGCTCCTGACCCCAGGCTCAGCTCGGCTCGGGACTCCGAGTTGGCACCTGCTGTGTTCTGCTTTAGGGTTCTCATAGCAAGGATGCAGATGAAGGAAATTGCAGGAGTTTTTGAGGGAACGAGGAATAGACCTTTCTCCCTGAAGTTAAAAAGTAAATAAAGGAATGGTGTTTTGTGGCCTATTCTGAAAGACCCATTGCTTCAAATCAGATAGAGATGGTTTTGAAACCAAGTTCTGTTATGTTTAGATGTCTGATCAGGGGCCAAAGTTCCTTAATCAGATTGAGTTATTTTTCTCACCTGTGAAGTAAGGATAAGTGGAGAGTATAGATAAAATAGATAATCAATATACCATTCCATAGATGTGACAAGAACAAAGTAAGCATGCAGTGAAAACCAGAGTCATTTTTGCTTTTGCTATTGTTATAGACTGAGTGTCCCCCCAACACTCAGATGTTTCATCCTAACACCCAATGTGACAGTGTTTGAAGATTGGGCCTTTGGAAGGTGATTAGATCATAAGAGCAGAGTCTTCATGAATGGAATTATGTCCTTTTCGTAAGAGATTTTTATAGAGGTCCCAGAGAGTTCTCCGGCCCCACTTCTGCCATGTGAGGACACAGTGAAAACACAGCTGTCTCTGAACCAGGAAGAAGGTGCTCACCAAACACTGAATCTGCCAGTGTCTTGATCTAGGGATTCCCAACCTCCAGAACCGTGAGAAATACATTTCTGTTGTTTTTAAGCCTCCCAGTCCATGGCACTTTGTTATAGCAGCTGAAGTGCACTAAGACAGGTACTATCATTATTCCTGGTAAGAACAAGTACAAAAGAATGCTGGGGGTCAAATTCTGGAAGGTCTTGATCAAGGAGGTTAAATCTCAGAGCGACAAATAGCAGAGCCGAGACAGAGGCCCTCCTCCTTGGTTCCTTTGCTAGCTCTTCTCCTGGGAGTTTCCTCCTCCAGCCCTCAGTGTTGGGCTGGGTAGAGTCTGAATTTCAGTCACATGCTTCCCTGTTGTTTCCTGTCTTCTCATCTGTGCTGACATCTGTGTCTGGACAGTCTTATTGGGTCCATGTGAAGACCCAGACTCAGGGTGATGTGACCCAGCTGTGGACAGCCTCTTGTTTCGGAGACTTGGCCTCTTCTCATAGGGATGCCAAAGTGAAGAAAATAACTTTTCTTTGGCAGTTTCCACAAAGTGAAATGCTAGTCCCAGCCTTTGGATTTTTTCCCCCTTCTGCTCACCCATGCTGTTTATGGAAAATGAATCATGTGACTCATTCACACACAAACGGAGAGGTAGTTTGGGGATAAACAACACAAGTTCCTGGAATGCCACTGGCTGCCCATCGCATTACTGTTATAAGCACTGCTGCAGACCCTTGGTGTGTGGAAAGCCTCCTGGGGTATAAGGTGCTGCTTAGGTCAGAGGGAAAAACAGACTCCGGGCCCAACTGCTGGGCTAATGAATGCTGGAGACAGGATTCCCATCTGCACATTGTTCTTTCCCTGGCATGAATCAAAACCACTCACTCCAGTCTCTCCAACTCTAGTCCCTCACCTCTGCCAAAGGACAGAACGACTGCAAAGGCCCGAGGGAAGGACAGAAGGCCAAGAACCTGGGGTCCTTCTAGTGGAGGCCTCATGGTGAAACCCCTAGGACCATTGCTCACTTAGTGAGTTCATGATGCCTCTGCTGCTTCCTTCCGGGACTCATAGTTTTTTACTCCTGCAAATATCTTCCTCCTCGGGGTCCAGCCCCAAACACTCGGTTCCCAGGAGGTCCTCCTGCTCTCCATGCCCTTCCAGCTGCAGAAGATGAGTTTAGAAGCTATTCTTATTTCCAGGATATTTCAGGACATTTCACAAAGATTGGCCTGCCTGACCCACCCAGCTCAAACATTCGCTCCCCTCTATTCTGCCTCCCGCAGATTTGGTCACTTGCTCCTCTGTGTTCTTGTAGCTCTTACAACAACTTCCGTATATGCACTGGTGATTCTCTGCTTGGGTATCTAGCTCCCTCTCTGGGCAGGTAGCCCTGTAGTGACCAGGACCCGCCTTATTCTTTGAATCCTTGGCAGTACCTGGAATGAAGTAGGAGCTCAATACACATTGGCTGAGTGAGTGAAAGGGTGCTTTCACTAATTGTTACCTTCTTTGACCTCTGAGATCATTTTTTGAAGATACTTCCAGTTTTGTTTTTCAAGATGCGGCATGGGCGGTGGTGTGAACCCCCGAGTCTCAGACCAGGAGCAAACTCTTAGGATCCAGAATGGGGGCCTACAAAGTTTCTTCTCCTCTGCAGAGCTGACACTGATCTCCACGGGTCTTCCAGATGGGCCTGATCAGGGCCTCTCTTCTGTTAGCACAACCTCTGCAGCCTGAGCTGCCTAGCAGATCACGAGGCAGGCCATAGTCGATGAGACGGCTCTGTCGGAACTGCCGAGGGCTGTCTGCCGGGCAGCCCTGCTCTCCCCTGCTGCCTCCCAGCACAAGAGCCTTCAGGGTCTACTGTGGAGGCCACCAACGCGGTGCGCTCTCATTGAGCGTTTGTTACCTTCACCTTCCAGCTGAGCCCTCACCACGGCTTGGCAACAACCCTAGGCATCCCCAGGAAGCGTCCTCTGCCACTCTAGTCCATGATTATTTTACTTTCCTCTCCCCTCAAATCTCCTGCGCATGTTACAACCTCCATCCTCTTCCTTCTCCCTCTTGGTGGGCACACTACCTCATATCCCATAAAGAAATCAGGAACTCCCAAATGGAAATGCTTTATTTCTCCCGCCAGGTCCACAGACCTCCCTACCTCTGCTTGCTTCCTCTGCCTGTTTCCTT
This sequence comes from Delphinus delphis, assembly GCF_949987515.2. Taxonomy (NCBI): domain Eukaryota; kingdom Metazoa; phylum Chordata; class Mammalia; order Artiodactyla; family Delphinidae; genus Delphinus; species Delphinus delphis. The sequence goes on from NC_082701.1 coordinate 32,582,833, forward strand.
TTGTTACCAAGGAGAGCATGGCCCGCAGCTGACACAAGGCCAGGCCCCCAGATGGATTCCGGATGCTGTCCCGTGCCTCTCTCTGGAGCCCACTTTCTCTTTCATCTCCACTCTGCCCCCTACCCCTTCTCCCTGGGTAGTACCCCACACTATTCAAGCAGACTCTGTTGTTACTGTATTGACACAGAACCACTCCCATGAGACCACCACTCCACAAAGGTAACCATCTCTATCTTTCTTCACAGTCAACATTCTGGAAACAACTTTCTAGAGCCTGCAATCCCCACTTACTCATTCACTCCTCAGCCTCTCCAAGGAGGCCTCCATCCCCCTCTACAGCACAGCTCTGGCTGGTATGACAGAACAGAGTCATGTATACACGGAGAGGGAGTTTGCAGCTAACTGCTGGAGAAGTGACTGTAGCTCAGACCAGGGTGGTTAGAGTGAAGAGAAACGGAGAAGTGGACAGACTCTGAATAGATGTTGAGGGTGTGGCCAAACACATTTGCTGAAAGATGGAAAAAGAAAAATCGTAGTCTGAGATGACCCCAAGTTTTCTAGGAAGCTCAGCTGTTAGACAGTGCTATCGTTTCCTGAAACAAGGTGGACTACAGAGGACAAGCTTTGGGGGCATCACTGTCTCCCCTTCTGCATTGCAAGCTCCGTGCCGGTGGCTGCTGTTTCTCAGTGTTCATTCACCACTGTTTCCCAAACACCCAACCCAGTGGGCTCTTACTTGTTTGTTTAATGAATGAGTAAATCTTAATATATAATGGTATTAGTTTCAGTTAAGATATTTTCAGCCAGAAGTAATAGAAAACATTAACTCAAATTAGCTTAGAAAATAAGCAGTTTATCATCTCACAAAACGGGGAGTGCCAGCTCTGGGGATTGGCTGATTCATCTTTACATCGCTCTGCTCTGCGGACCTCAGGCTCGGACTCATCCTTGGGCTGGTGGGCAGTGGTTCCAGAGTCACATCCAACCCAATCAGAATCAGAGAAGGAAGAGGCCGCATCCATCTCTCTCTCTCTCTCTCTCTCTCTTGCTCTCTCACTCTTGCTCTCTCTCAGGGTAAGAAAAGTTTCCCCACAAGCCACCTAGCACACTTCCCCTCTCGTTCCATGGGGCACATTTGAGCACAACCTCCTTCCTGAGCCAATCTGGGGAAAGCAAGCATCTGTAAATCACTCCGGCCCTCCCCTGGAGCTGGGGTGGGGTCAGCTTGCCACAGGCACCTGGTTGCAAGGTGGTGAGGAGGGTACCTGAACGCAGTCTGGATTCTACTAGAAAGGAAAAAGCAGGAAAGTGGCACCTCTATGAAACCAACACCCTCATGCTGACAAGATGCTTTATAATAATAATGAAGTATAGGCTTATCAACAAGTTGTGTGAATTCTGAAAGTGCTTGTGAAAAGAAAAACACAAAACCCAAACCAAACCAGACCAAAAAAATCCAAAAGCAAGTGCTTTTGATGCCTACGGATATTCTAGATGAAAAATTACCCAAAATGTTCAATGAGTCTTGCAGTTGATGATCACTCTACAACCACCAAATGCATTTCCTGTGAATTTAAGATAGCTTATGGAAAATAATTGCGAGTTTCTTATTAAAGTTACTTAGCAAATATTTCTTTTTTCTTTTTTTTGCAGTACACGGGCCTCTCACTGCTGTGGCCTCTCCCATCATGGAGCACAGGCTCAGCGGCCATGGCTCACGGGCCTAGCCGCTCCGTGGCATGTGGGATCCTCTCAGACCGGGATTCAAACCCGTGTCCCCTGCATTGGCAGGTGGACTCTCAACCACTGCGCCACCAGGGAAGCCCAGCAAATATTTCTTAAACATTATGTGCAAAGACATTAACTTGGAAAAGGAATAACAATAAACATACGACTTGTCCCAGTTCATCAGGAGAGAAAGAGGGAAGGCACCAACAGCTCCTGAGGCCTGTCCTATCTGCTTGCTGATGTTCTTACATTTCATTCTCCCAAGAGTCCTATCAAGTAGTCATTATTATCCTCATTATACATTTCGAATGGTCACCAAGATCTGGTTCACCTCTGAGTTCATGGACAGCTGCACTTCCCAGGCCCATTAAGGCTGGGTCTGTGACTAGAAGTCACACAGGTCGCTTCTATGTCAGGCACGAATTGCTGAGGACTTCCAGTCTCTTGCCCTGTTCTAGCCCTAGGAATTCCACGCGTTCCAGATGACACAGCTGTGAGATGGTAAAGCCTCCATCCCCTGGGTCCCTGAATGACTGTGTGGAGCAGAGCCTCCTGCTCTCCTGCAATGGATACATAGCATGAATGAGACACGTTTGTTATGTTAACCCCCTGAAAGATTTTGGAGTTCTTGCTGCACCACACTGTAGCTTTTTCTAGTATAAAACATGAAGGTACAGAGGAGTTAGATAACTCACCGAAAGTCACCAAAAGTGAAAGAGTAGGGCTATGAACACAGGTTTAATTTGCTTCCAAATCTTGCACTGCTTTTCCACAGCATGCCAGAGTCCAAATTATGTAAAGTTCTTGTCACAAAACTGGCACTCAATAAATGTTTTATCTAATATTATGGATGGTGATAAATTATGTTTTTTTTATATAGCAGGTTCTTATTGCTTATCTATTTTATACATATTAGTGTATATATGTCAATCCCAATCTCCAAATTCATCCCACCAGCACCCCCACTGCCTGCTTTCCCCCCTTGGTGTCCATAAATTTGTTCTATACATCTGTGTCTCTGTTTCTGCCTTGCAAACTGGTTCATCTATACCATTTTTCAAAATTCCACATATATGCATTCATATACAATATTTGTTCTTCTCTTTCTGACTTACTTCACTCTGTATGATAGTCTCTAGGTCCATCCATGTCTCTACAAATGACGCAATTTTGTTCCTTTTTATGGCTGAGTAATATTCCATTGTATATATGTACCACATCTTCTTTATCCATTCATCCGTCGATGGGCATTTAGGTTGCTTCCATGACCTGGCTATTGTAAATAGTGCTGCAATGAATGATGGGGTGCATGTGTCTTTTGGAATTATGGTTTGCTCTGGGTACATGCCCAGCAGTGGGATTGCTGGGTCATATGTAATTCTATTTTTTAGTATTTTAAGGAACCTCCATACTGTTGTCCATAGTGGTTGTATCAATTTACATGCCCTCCAACACTGGAAGAGGGTTCCCTTTTCTCCACACCCTCTCCAGCATTTGCTGTTTGTAGATTTTGTGATGATGCCCATTCTAACTGGTGTGAGGTGATGCCTCATTGTAGTTTTGATTTGCATTTCTCTAATAATTAGTGATGTTGAGCAACTTTTCATGTGCCTCTTGGCCATCTGTATGTCCTCTTTGGAGAAATGTCTATTTAGGTCTTCTGCCTATTTTTTTTATTGGGTTGTTTATTTCTTTAATATTGAGCTGCACGAGCTATTTATATATTTTGGTGATTAATCCTTTGTCCATTGATTCATTTGCAAATATTTTCTCCCATTCCGAGGGTTGTCTTTTCATCTTGTTTATAGTTTCCTTTGCTGTGCAAAAGCTTTTAAGTTCCATTAGGTCCCATTTATTTATTTTTGTTTTTATTTCCATTACTCTAGGAGGTGGGTCAAAAAAGATCTTGCTGTGATTTATGTCAAAGAGTGTTCTTCCTATGTTTTCCTCTAAGAGTTTTATAGTATCCGGTCTTACGTTTAGGTCTTTAAGCCAGTTTGAGTTTATTTTTGTGCATGGTATTAGGAAGTGTTCTAATTTCATTCTTTTACATGTAGCTGCCCAGTTTTCCCAGCACCATTTATTGAAGAGGCTGTCTTTTCTCCATTGTATATCCTTGCCTACTTTGTCATAGCTTAGTTGACCATAGTTGTGTGGGTTTATCTCTGGGCTTTCTATCCTGTTCCATTGATCTATATTTCTGTTTTTGTGCCAGTACCATATTGTCTTGATTACTGTAGCTTTGTAGTACAGTCAGAAGTCAGGGAGTCTGATTACTCCATCTACGTTTTTTTTCCCTCAAGATTGCTTTGGCTATTCAGGGTCTTTTGTGTCGCCAAACAAATTTTAAGATTTTTTGTTCTAGGTCTGTAAAAATTGCCATTGGTAATATGAGAGGGATTGCATTGAATCTGTAGATTGCTTTGGGTAGTATAGTCAGTTTCACAATATTGATTCTTCCAATCCAAGAACATGGTATATCTCTCCATCTGTTGGTATCATCTTTAATTTCTTTCAACAGTATAATTTTCTGCATACAGGTCTTTTGTCTCCCTAGGTAGGTTTATTCGTAGGTATTTTATTCTTTTTGCTTCAATGGTGAATGGGATCGTTTCCTTAATTTCTCTTTTTGACCTTTCGTTGTTAGTGATAGGAATGCAAGAGATTTCTGTGCATTAATTTTGATTCCTGCAACTTTGCCAAATTCATTGATTAGCTCTAGTAGTTTTCTGGTGGCATTTTTAGGATTTTCTGTGTATAGTATCATGTCATCTGCAAACAGTGACAGTTTTACTTCTTATTTTCCAATTTGTATTACTTTTATTTCTTTTTCTTCTCTGATTGCCATGGGTAGGACTTCCAAAACTATGTTGAATAAGAGTGGTGAGAGTGGACATCCTTGTCTCATTCCTGATCTTAGAGGAAATGCTTTCAGCTTTTCACCATTGAGAATGATGTTTGCTGTGCATTTGTCGTATATGGTCTTTATCATGTTGAGGTAGGTTCCCTCTATGCCCACTTTCTGGAGCATTTTAATCATAAATCGGTGTTGAGCTTTGTCAAAACCTTTTTCTGCATCTATTGGGATGATCATATGGTTTTTATTCTTCAATTTGTTAATATGGTGTATCACATTGATTGATTTGCTTATTTTGAAGAATCCTTGCATCCCTGGGATAAATCCCACTTGATCATGGTGTGTGATCTTTTTAATATCTTGTTGGATTCTGTTTGCTAGTATTTTGTTGAGGATTTTTGCATCTATATTCATCAGTCATGTTGGTCTGTAATTTTCTTTTTTGTGATATATTGTCTGGTTTTGGTATCAGGGTGACGATGGCCTTGTAGAATGAGTTTGGGAGTGTTCCTTCCTGTGCAATTTTTTGGAAGAATTTGAGAAGGATGGGTGTTAGCTCTTTCAATGTTTGATAGATTCACCTGTGAAGCCATGTGGTCCTGGGCTTTTGTTTGTTGTAAGATTTTACATCACAGTTTCAATTTCATTACTTGTGATGGGTCTGTTCATGTTTTCTGTTTCTATTACATGTTTTTAACATTTGAACCAAGGTTTTCAAAATCCTGTATATGCACATATAAAAGCATACAATGTTATAGGTGTGTATACGTGTGTGTATGTGTGTGTGTGTGTGTGTGTGTGTGTGTGTGTATTACATATATATTCTCATTTAACCCTTACATTATGCTCATCAGGTAGGTCTTTGTAAATTTTTCCCTGTATGTCTGTTTTTTTCCCTTTCTTTTTCCTTCTGCTAAACAAATAATTATTGATTTTCTAGGATGTACCAGTCCCTGTGCTATTATATGGTGAAAGCTGCCCAAGAATTAGAGATTCAATGACTTATCTATGGACTCACAAACACTAATAGGAAGAACTAGAATTTGAAAGTTTGTCTGTTTTTAACTTTCAGTAGTTCACAGTTTAATAGAGGGCTAACAGACCCACAAAAAATATCATTAAATACAGCAGTCAAAAAAATTAGCGAGGTGATAAAGAGTTTGTCCTCAATGTATGCTTATAATTGAATGAAAAACTACTACAGGGATTCAGGAGTGGAGGGCGTGATCACTCCCAGCTGGGGTCACTACTGAAGTTTTCACAGGAATGTGGAGCTCACCTGAGCTTTGCAGGATGAGTGGGATTTGGACTGGAGACTGAAGTGAAAGGGCTTTCCAGTGGCCTCAGATGTCCCAAATATTTTTGGAGGAAATGTTCAAAATGCTGTTGGGTACAGTGTGGGCTTTGAGTTGGGAGCAGTAGACAAATATGATGGAAAGAAGACTATAGAACTGTGGAATGTAGCAGGAAGCAATCTCAGAGATCATCCCATCCAAGGAGAGCAAAAGACTTTGATCTCAAGGGTTAACTGGGGTCTGCTGGATGTGACTGCACACATGATTCTAAAGTTCATTAGTGCTCAGTGGAAAAAGGCAAGGATTGATGAATGATGAATTGCAAGGGCACTGTAACAAAGGGATGGTGCCTGAATGCCACTCATCTGGCATCTCTGATCTTGTCCAATCATTTCATGTCGCATGTAAGGGAAATATGATCCAGCGAGGGAAAGCAACCCCTCCAAGGTCACACAGCTCGACTATGGTACAACCAGAACTAGAAAAAGACTACCCGATTTCTTTTCTTGGGCTTTTCCTCTCCACATCAGATTCTGGAAGACCTAATGCATTTGAACAATTGTGTAGGTGAGAGGGAGGCTCTGTAAGCTTTTCAGTAGGGCAGATTGCATTGAAATGATGGTGAGGGTGTGCTAGTCAGATTGACATGTGGAAGGCAGAGGCAGGGAAAGGGTTAGGTGAATTCCAAGATCGAATTAGGAATCACATAACAGGGCCTGAATTAGGGCTATGGAAGAGAAAAGGATGGATGAGCATGATTACAACAGAGGAGAAAGAATTCTTGTTGTTATTAACAATACTGACAATGCTGTTCATAAACAAGATCAGATCACTGCTCTAGAAAGTGATGTTAAAAAGAACATTTCCCCCGAGAAAGCCCAGACTAATCCCATGTTTAAACAATCCTTGGATGCTGTATTCCAGGCTGAAGTTGGCTGTTGCTCTAAGTGCCAAATACCCATATGAAAATTAAAAAAATGAGTCCAACATCTGAATGTTTGGGCTATATGACGCCAAGCGTCCCACACAGCTGATTCAGAGGCAAAAAGAGGGCATGTGGTGCTGACTGCTGGCACAGGCATTTCATAGATTCCACTAGGATGCTGAAAAGTTTGGGGATGCAGAACACATTACCCAGACAACACTCATTTGTATCTTTCCGGCAAATCTACTTCACCTGACAAGGAGATGAGACATAGGAAACACTCTATCTCATCCAGATAGAATCCTGCTTACAATAGTGAGTGGTCTAGTCTATATAATAGCAATTGTAATGTCATAGAACACACTCTCTGGGTAATTTTGAAATATTTTCTAAATAATATTTGTAATTGTTAAGCCATGAACTTGAGAATGATAATATGTGATGGAATAGAAAGAAATAGATCCCGTGTGGATTTGGGGGAAAATTGCATTTGGGTTTACTCATCTTTAAAGAATGACAGGCACATAGTAGGTATTCAAGTAATATTAATTCTCACTCCATCATATTGACACCGTACTTAAAGTTCATAAGGCAATTTGAGTGAACTCCATTTCATATGATAAAAATCAAGTTAGATAAAACATTAACTAACTCTGCCCAGTGCCATCCAACTAGCAAACAGTGAGGACCAGGTTTAAACTTATGCCTTCTGGCTCTAAGTCTAGTGTACTTTTCACTGCACCATAATAATGCACATGTTATGTATATTACCTTTTCTTCTTAAGCAGGCTATAATTTTGGCAGTCCATACTGGATTTTATTTTCTACTGTGGCTTGTGCAATAGTTACCACCACTGAGTATTTTCAACTGACAGAAGATTTCTACTGAGAAACAAATTGATGGATTATCCTGAGAAATGGGCTGAACTTTGTAATATGAGGCCTCAAGAATACCTTGGGGATCACAGACCATTTTCAGCTTGGAAACTGGGGGGCACTCATCTGTATTGAAGGGACTTTGATAATACTTTCAAATAAAGAGGCTTTCAGAACTTTTAGACTGTTGATATTAAGAAAGCTGTGTCTCCAATTGTTCACTTAAAATTTTTTTAGACCATTAATTTGTTCTTTCATTCATTCATTCATTCATCCATCTAGCCATTAAACATTTATCATGTACCAGGTCCCATGCTAGGGGCTGGAGATGAAGTGATTTATACAGTCCTCTCCCGCAAGGAGCTCACAGTTTGGGTAGAAACAGACAAACTAACAATGAATTACGAGACAGCATGAGGACAGATGCAGTGTAGACAGACAGGGTACTATGCGATGTTGGGGAGGGGCCTCTGACTGAGACTAAGAATCAGGGAAGTAGGTAGGAAAGGATTCCCAGAGGATCTGCTGCCTGGGCTGAGATGCAAAACATGATCAGAAGTTAGCAGGATTTCTCAAGGGCTGAGGCATGGTGGAGGTCTTCTCCAGCAGAGGGAGTGCCAGAGGCAAAGATGCAGAGGGGTGGGGAAAACATGGTGAGTGGGGTGTGGCCATAGCAGAAAGGAATAAAAAGATGTTGGTGGGACAGATTCTGAGAGGTCTTGGAGTCCAAATTTTTACTGTTTGATACACAAAGGCTAATACTAATTCTTTTTACGCCAAAATCAAGCCAGCTACCGCTGATGAAGATTTAGCCAAATTCTGTGATTTATGTGTATAAACACCAATATACATACACCCCACAAAGCACATCACATCATGTCTATATGATGAGTAAAGAATAATAAACAAAAGCTGTTTTAAATTTCTAGGTGATTTCTTCTTCAGAGATGGGAGTTGGTGGCTTCCATCACGTAGCTTGTTTCTTTGGCTTGCTTTCTAGGCCCAGTAGGTTAATATTTGAAGGCATTGGAAATGAAGGAGATGGAGGGCAGACACGTTAAGCTGGCTGGGCAAAGTCTCATTGCTGCCCAAGCCTCATGGCACTACAGTGCCATCTCACCCCTTCAAAGATGTCAACAGTACAAACTAACTCTAAAATTTCAGGAGCCAACTACCTCTTTAGCAAACTAAAGTTTCAGGAGCAAAGTAGGTATGGAGGATGAGGTCTAGCAAAAGTGGACATTGGTAATAGAAGAAAACCACAAATGTGTGTGTGGAGAAAATGTGAATCATAGAACCATAAACTCTGAGAGCTGGGAGTTCTAGAATGCAAGTTAATTAGCCCAGGATCTAGCCAGGGCTTTCTGCATCACTGCATGGACACTCTTTACTTTGTGTATTGTTTAAAGCTGGACAGCATCAGGTCTTAGCAGTGGCCAGAGTCAAAGAGAAAATCTGTATGTGTAGTGGAGGTGATACTGAGTCATTTTTGCTTGGCTCTGCTCCTAGAAAAATCTCTAAAAATTTTACAGGCAAAATTGGCATCTCAGATATAGCATGGTCCCTAGTTCTCATTTTTCAAGGTTCAAAATATGTTTTTATTTTAATTTATTTTCAATATTAGAAAGCTAAGTTTTATTGTGGCTGCTTTTAATTCTTTCCCAAAGAAATATGTATGCTATTACAGTAGTCTTCAATAGCAACTCTATAGCTAAGGATCAAATATGTTTTTAATAGAGAATAATAGAGGGGAGAAAACCTGTTTATCTCTGTTCTGATTAGCTCAACCAGCAAATTTGGAACACCAAACATTTCTGCAGAGTTTGCTGAATGATTATTCTGTTTTCACTAAAAAATGCTATGGACACAACGGGTATGTCCATTGATAGTTCTACTCAATTTGATTATTCAATAAATTAGTGTGTTTAGATCATGCTGTTATGGGCTGAATTTTGTCACCCCACCCCACCAAATTCATATGTTGAAGTCCTAACTCCCCATCCACCAGTACTTTATAATGTAATTGTATTCGGAGATAGGGTCTTTACATAATTAAATTAAAAGAGGTCACTAAGGTGGGCCCTAATCCAATATGATGGTGTCCATAAAAGAACAGAAAATTTGGATACAGACACGTGCAGAGAGAAGATAAGTGGAGACACAGGGAGAAGACAGCCATCTGCAAGCCAAGGAGAGAGGCCTGGAACAGATCCTTCCCTCACAACCCTCAGAAGGAGCCAACCCCGCCAACACCTTGATCTTGAACTTCTAGCCTCAAGAACTACTAGACAATACGGTTCTGTTGTTGAAGCCAACTGGTACACGGTGCTTTGTTATGGCAGTCCTAGGAAACTAATACATATGCATATTCATTGCATCTCTATATTAGTGAGCTTATAATGTGAACATTTATTTTCTGCCATCTGTTCCTTTTTAGTTTGGTTGAAGCATCCTGATTTCCTCTAGGAGAACAGCCTCTCCCCATTTTATATACTCTTGATGGGACTGTAAATAAGACCCCCACCCTACCTTAGGGGTGGGGTGGTCACGTGACCCAAGTTAGGCCAATTAGCCTTTCTCCTGAGACTTTGACCCTTACGTGGAACTAGAATGAAAATAATGATAGAAGCTGACCAATGAGGCTGCTAAACAGTATCTGCTACACAATCCAGGGTTGCTGCCTGGATCCTGCATTTTTGCAAGCATGGTTATCTAGCATTCTCATGGATTCTGAGAACTGCCCCAAATCTTCTAATTGTTTTATCTTAAATTAGGAGGACATTTTCTATAGCTTGCAAGCAATTAGTTTTCTAATTCAGTCATACAATTTTCTTTCTATTGAAATTTAAAAGAAAAGTTAATAAAATTTTTATTTAAAACCTTTTCCTTGCTTATTTCTCTCTTATTTTCCTATGTCGGTTTTATGCATTCGTCATTCAAAAAATGTTTACTAACTGACAGCGAAAGACAAATACTATATATCACATATATGTGGAGTCTAAAACATACAACAAACTAGTGAATATAACAAAAAAGAAGCAACTCACAGATATAGAGAACAAATTAGTGGTTACCAGTGAGGAGAGGGAAGCGGGGAGAGGCAATCTAGGGGTGGGGAGTGGGAGGTACAAACTCTTGGGTGTAAGATAGGCTACAAGGATGTATTGTACAACACAGGGAATATAGCCAATATTTTGTAATACCTCTAAATGGAGTGTAACCTTTAAAAATTGTAAAAAAAAAAATTAAAAATTAAAAAAATCTGTAAAACTCCAAAAACAAAAAATGTTTACTGAGCACATATTAGGTGTCAGATACTGTGTTAAGTGATTCCATCAAACTGGAAGCTGGAAGACGTTCTGTGCAGTGTGGGGAATTTTTGAATATTTGGAAAGTAGATATTTCATATATTATTAAACTGCATTTATAGAGAGCCTGTATACACTTACATCAGCAGCTCAGATTAAGTAGAAAATGCCATCTAAACATAAAGAACTTAAAGTCAAAAAGTTTTTATTTAGCACCACTGTGTATTTAACAGTTAACAAATAGGAACACATTCTATGTTGAACACCAAACCTTAAGAAATTGAGAAAAGTCATTCTGAGTCCTCTTAACCCTGGTGATGCTACCACAGGAGACTACCTTAAGCACTTTAATGCTTGTTCTTGCTTAGTCCTCACAGCATACCTCTGAGCTGAGTACTAGTATCTTTCCCATTTTACAGAGATAGAAACAGAGGCTAGGAAACTTTCCCAAAGTCTCCCAGCATCCTTTATAGTCCTTCAAGTGGCAAACAAACCCCTCTAATTCCACTTGCCCTTTGCCACCACTAACGTCTTAATTATTAGAGGCCCAAGGAACCCTCTTATCTTCTCAAAATAGCTAACGAAACAGAACAATCTCCCGCCTCAAGATTCCAGGAGTTAGGACCTGTATGCCATGTGCCCCTGTCTCCTGTCCTCTCCTGGTTTTACAACTTTGTTTTATTGGATAATTCCTTCCACACATCCAAGGCATCATAACTGTTTCATTTCTAAATCTGGGGGTGTGTGCTTTGGTAGCTGACCACCAAGACTAGAGTTTGAGAATAAATCAATATGCATTTTCTATAGAACTCATTGCAGTGGGATTTTATACTTATTATTACTTGCCTCCCAGACTCATTTAACAGAGGCCAATCAGCAGCGCCCATCTCTTATAAAAGTTTCCAGAAGACAAAACATGAGAGCTCTGTTCCATTTTTTCCTGGGATTCTTTATCTTGCATAAGCATCAGTAATCAAAGTGGCATTTACTAGCTTGGCAAATGAATAAACTTTTTCTTTCCCACAAGTTCAGTTGTAGGCATCAGGCTCTCCTAAAGTTTCTAGAGCAAACAGGCAGTGGAGTGTTTGCGCAAAAAGGGGGAGAGAGAGAGAGAGAGAGAGACAGAGACAGACAAAGACAGAGAGGAGGGAGAAGGAGAGGGACAGGGAGAGAGAGAAAGGAAGGAAGGAAGGAGGAAGGCAGGGAGGGAGGGAAGAACGAAGGGAGAGAGAGAGAAAAGAAAAGAAAAAAAAGAAAAGAAAAGGAAAGAGAAAGGAAACCTCCAAGGAAAAATAGTATAACAAGGACCACACTGATCCTACATTAGTTTCCTAGTGACTTGCAGAGTTTGTAATTTTTATCATTTACCTTTCTCTCCACTACACCAATTCCTAGGGGAGGGTTCATTTTTTATTCGTTCTGAAAGTTTACCATCAATCATACTCTTAAAGAGCTTGCCAGAAACTTGGACAGAGCCTCATAATAAAATTGCAGGGACAGAGGACTAATTGATTTCTATAAATAATGTTTAGCTGTAAAGATATGAAAGGTGGTTAGAACCACATGTATTAATCTCCTTCTCGCTCCATCTGTGTCTGCAAACGCAGACTGTACCTTGACAAAGTGCCCTGGCCATTTTGCCCTGCAAACACACAGCAGGAGATGAACACCAGATGGCTCACCCCTCCCGTTTCCCTGTCCTGCCCTCTGCCCCGCCCCCACCTCCTCTGGCCAAATCCTCTAATTACTCCTCCCCACTGGACTCCAGTTTCTATCCCACAATTTAAGAATTCTCTTCCCATTACCATCCCCGCACTGACAACACGCAGAGAAGCTGACAGTTCCCCACTGCTCTCAGCCCTTCTGCCTTTCTGTACAATAAACAAAAATACAACCCAAACTCCAAACGTGAAACCTTTTCTTCAGACTGCAAGACTGACAATGTTTAAGAAAAACAGTAACTATTGGTGCTAAAGAATTATTAATGTGTGTGTCTTGGAAAAAGGGAGGCTAGAGAGAACTCCCTCTGAAAGACGCTCTCACGCACTACTAGCTTTAATCACATTGCACAGAAACACCCAGCAGTTACTACTTGTCAACATCATGTAAAACGGGAACCAAATTATATCTGGCAAATAAACGCTGCCTGGACAAAGATAATTCTCTAACTCTCATACTTATTTAAGAGTTGCTGAAGAAATGTTGAGAACTCGCATAAGCACCATCTGTTCAGCCCAACTGTGCTACGTGGAAGTAAGAAGTGAACTGGAGACAGGGTGGGGCTGTGTGACAGATGCCCAATTCTGATTTATGAATATTAGGTCATTACATCTCAAAGGCTGATGCCTAAGGGCACCATCTTAGCTGGTTCAGTCAATCAGCTGGTTCCAATCCCGGTTAAACACAACATGAAATGCCACACTTAGCACGGAATATCGTTTTTCTGGCTATAGATTAAACACAAAATGAATGATTGTTTTCACTTGGGAGACAGGAAAATTGCCACACTAGACAGAATTCAATGAAATTGGCCCATTTCTTTTTCTTCTTCCTCCTCTTCTCCTTCTTCTATTACCACTATTTCTTCTTCTTCCTCTACTTCTACTACTTCTGCTTCTGATTCTCCCTCTTCTGATTCTTTTAATTCTTCTTCTTCTCCTTCTCTTTCTTCTTTTGCCTAGATTGCTCCTAGATCCTGGTGGATAGATATTTTCCATAAATAAGAGTGCTAGGGAGTCTTCTTAATGGGGCGACACAAATGACTACATTGATTTAAATAAAGTGATTCCACATCCGTTGACTTCTGGTCGCATTAGACATTCCTGATGATTTTCATACTCGAAATATGAGCATAACTTTAAAAGCTTTCACAGATACTTTCCTTTTCTCTAACTTTTTATGGGAGGCAGATCAAACTTTCTCAAAGCTTTTATTTTAGGGGGGAAAATGCATGCTGTATTCATAATTTTAAGTCTCAGTAAAATTAACCACACTTGTAAAAAATCATTTATTTTTAGCAAGGGCTCCTTCTATAACATTCCCTTCCTCTCCACATGCTGTTTAGTTGTCCGTCTTTACCCCCTTGAGCAGGCTTGCTGAATTCATTTCAGCGGGTTCTCATTTCCATGGTAAGCGCCAAGAAGGTAGGAACTGTTCTAGTTCCACTTGCTTGGCCTGGAGCCGCCAGTGGCTTAGCAAAGGCTACTAGCTCTACCACCAGCCACCAGGGTCCTGGATTTGCTAGCTTTTGTTATAGTTTCATTACCTGAAGTGGCCCTAAGCTCTTCTAAGCACGGACCTGCAAGAAGACAAAGGGAAGGGAATAGTGATGGAACCTAAGAAAGTTTTCTTTCTTCCTTTTTAAAAGGTCTTGGGTGCAGAGGGCAAGCCCGGTTGGCATTGAGCTGCCATGCCACTCAGTCTCACAGTTATTGAACTGCTTCTAGAAATTAGGCAAGATAACCCTTGGGGTATAGCAAGGGGAGTTGCTTGATCTGTGAATTAGTGAAGATGTCAGGACACTGCATGGCTGATCCAGCCCCCAAGTCCATGGTGTTCAAATGGCTGAAGCATTTCGAGCAAGTGAAAAATTAGCACATCTGTTCATTGGATCAGTGGAAGGAGCCTACTGAGCTCTGAAACACCATGGCTGATGGGTCTGATGAATTATTTAGCATTCCAGAAAGCTGGGGTGTTCTCCATGTAGGCTGGTTGGAAAGTTAAGAGTGCCAAGAAATACATGGTACTGTATTTATATTACCTGGAGTTGAAAAACTGTGTAGCCCAGTTTCCACTGCTTATGGCAACAAGCTGAAGTCTGAAACCAGGAGTCTAGAGGAACACCTAGGGATGAAGTTCAGGCTTGGATTCCACAGGTCCAATCAAGTGCGGCCACCATTGCTTTCTGACCTAGAAGTTTACATCTATAAATGTACACTCCAACACAAGATGAAAACCTTGAAGTAGGTAAATAATCACGGGTTGGGGATCAAATGCATCAGTAGGTTTATAGCCAATGGAGTCCTAGGAGAAGGGTCTACTTAACTGTATCAGTGGGAACTTGGAGATCAAAGAGAGTGAAGCCAATCTATGGCCTTCCTGAGTGCCAGGCAAGGAAATGGTCCTTGGCAAGACACCATCATCCCTACACACTCTTAAAGTCTTGAGAGAGGAAGGAGGCGCCTCCAGGGAGGCCCAGGAGAACTTGAGCTGTGGTGTCTGAGAATAAGCAGGCACTGTTTCTCAGGGTGCTGGCGACAGTCATCTGGGGGGGCCTGGAATCTGGTTGTTCCTTGATAGAGTCCCCCAGACACACCCCATCATCAGTGCACATTCAAGCCAAGATGATCAAATAAAGCTGCTGCCTCTGCCTGTTTCCTGAGCCCTCGAGTTTCCTCAGCTTTAGATAGCTGTCTCTGGGATCTGAACTAGCTGAGGGCAAGGATTTAGTAGTTCTTTAATCCCCACCCCTGACCCACTGGCCGGAGTCCTCATCCTCTCCCTTTTCTGTCCTCCCTGGGTGACCAGTGCTCCCCTGCTGGCTCCCAGTGGCCTGAGTCCCTTGCTGTGTTATTCCACCAGGACTGTGCCCTCCCCAAGAGAATCTCTCAGTCCTGCTGTTTTGGAGAACTGGAGATGGGGTCCCCTTCCTAGTTGCTGATACCTAAGCTAAATATAATAAAGCCATTCCAGCTGAGGGAGCAGAATGTTGTGGAATAGGAATGGCAAATTTGTAGAGTCAGTGGATAAACAGTTTAGCTTTTGCAGGCCATGTGGGCTTTGTGGCACTACTCAGCTCTGACCTCCTGGTGCTAAAGCAGGATAGTCAGTATGGAAATGGACGAGTATGGCTGCATGTTGATAAAAGGTTACTTTCAAAAACAGGGGACAAGTTAGATTCGGCCTGTGGGGAGGTAGTTTGATGGCCCCTGGTGTGGAAGAAAGAATACTAGGCAGGAAAAAACCTGCCCCTCCTTACCCCAGCACAGCCCTGACCTTAACCAGCTGCGTGGCTTTAGGCAAGTCACCTCTCACTTCCTTTCCCACCTCTTGCTCCTCCCCAAAGGAGTGTGCCTTAGAGAGGGTGATGGGTGACCCCAGCCACGCGCCTGACATCTTCAGTTGTCTTGTTCATTGGTGGCTAACAGTGCAAAGGCGGTGGAATCGGTGTTGACCATAACGACTATCATTTTGAGCATCTGTTATGAGATAACGTACATCCTCTCCCTAATCTTCACAACTCACCAAGGTACGTAATAGAATCCCTCTTTAACAGACGAGGAAACAGAGATCAGGGATGTTAAATAACTTGCTCAAGTTACAGAATGAGTAAGTCACAAGGTCAGGATTCAAATCCAGGTCCATTCAACCCCACCCAGTTTTCTCAGATGCCATGTGGTTTCCCATGTAGGCTTCACCTCTGTTCACTCTAAACCACTTGGCAGATGTTGTCTCTGGTACACTGCTCTCTACCCAGTTGCTGGAGTGATCAGATACAATCACTTCCATGTGAAATCTGTCCAGTGGCTTTCCCTTCATACTCTGGAATAGAATAAAGACATTCCAATTAAATGAACAGAAGGATGTAGCTCCAAAGTCCTCACTGTGGCTTGTAAGACTCCTATCTCACTCCCACTCTTCTGACCGTTCCTCTCTGATTCACCTATTCCGTTCCAGACCCAGGCATTTTGCTTTGCCTAAAACATGTCAAGCAGACTCCCACATCGAGATCTTTGGGCTCATGGCTCTCCAGCTTGGAACACTATTCTCTCAGTATCTGAATGGCTCATTCCCTCATTGAGTTGATGCCTTAACTTAAATGTCACCTCCTCAAAAAGAAGGCCATTTCCTGGCCATTCTATCCATCACTCTGTATCCTTACTTTTCTCTAGTGTTTTTTTGTAGCACCACCTATCATACTAAGCAATAATCATGTTTATCTGTGTTTTTTTCCCCTTCTTCTTCTCTCTTGCATGGTTAGGGCAAAGAATTTGTCTTATTCATTGATAAATGGTGCCTGACCTCATAGGCTTTCAATAACTATCTACTGATTGTTGAACAAATGAAAGAAGGTATTGGAATGAGGCAACAGAGTGTGACTGGCTTGGGATCAGTTGCTCACCACTCTGAAGGCAGTGATTTAAATCTCTCAGCAGTGAGAAGCCTAGTCTCCTAGTCCCCTAGGTGGAAGGATAGTTTGCTTACCTTTTTTCAGAAAAAATCAGGGTATTACTTTCTCTCACCCTTAGAAAGTACCCCAGACAAGAGAGGTGGTGCAAAACTGGGAAAGATTAGTCTCATGACTCTGAATGTCAGAGGTCATCTAGGGTCCAGAGTTTTCCAGCTTCCAATCTCTGCTTGACCTCCTCCGCTGCCTGTAGCATCCTTCTCTGCAGGGGCTGTTTCTGACCAGACTGTATACCACCACCAACCCCCACCCACCCAACCCCCTTCTCCTCAGGCTTGAAGGCAGCATGAAGACTTCAGATAAACACTTTTGGTGGAGAAACACTATTTTCATCCAAACCCTGACACTCGTTGGGTGAAGGGTCAGAGAGCTAAAATACCTTGGCCAAGATCCCACCTCTAAGTTAATACCGCATCCGGTCCAGAGCCTAAGTCTCCTGAACACAAGACTGGTCTTAACTCCACACTCCATGCAACACGTGGTTATCAGCCAATAACACCCCAGGCTGCTCCTTTAGGAATCAATTCAATTCCACAAACGCTGACTGGGCACCCAAAGTGTGTCTGGCCTTGTAACTGGTCAGAATCTGGCTGCAGTGAGCAAAACAGTTGAGTCTCTGTCCTCAGAGAGTCTCCTGGAAGTTTGAACATGGAATAAATGCAGTAAGATTTTTTTTTTTTGGTATTGAAATATTGACGAATGCAGTAATCAGTTTAACCTCAAAGAGGCTGTAAAGCGCCTTCTCAGAAGTTCCTCAAACAGTTATGCTTAGGCCTTACTCTGGCTATGATAGATATGATTTTTTATAAAAGGGGTGGAGAGAGAGAAGAAGGAAGAAGGAAGGAAGGGAGAGAAAAGGAAGGAGAGGATCATTAAGGGGTCTGTGGCTTCCTCCTTTCCCCCCTTACTTGTAAACATCTCTGCTTCTTTCAGGGAACTAAGGTGCAGGGTCCCTCTCCAGAAGCCTTTTCAGCATGGATCTCACCTATGAAGTCCTGGGATGAAACAAAAGAGCTGAATTATTTTTCCCACTCAGTTTCCCTTACCCGGCCTTCTGCTGCCCAGACTTCAACAACAAACTTCTACACGATCGTAGAAATTTTTCATTACTACTAACCCAACCAACAACGGACAGTCCCTCCATCAAAGGCTCATTTAACGTCTTCTGGATCAGGCTGGGTCAGTGATGGGGATTCAGATACCAACACAACCTGCAGGATCAGTAAGGGGACATGTAAGTCAGTCTCAACTGTGCCCAGCCTGGGCTCAGCCACACAGAGGTGACTGCCCGACCAGAAAAGTGCATGCTGCACTTTAGAAATCTTCACAAATCTTTCTTCTCCATCATGATGACACTAAAATTCAAAAAGAATGAAAAGAAAAGAGAGACAGACAGACAGACAGAGAGAGAGAGGCAGTACACAAGTGTACGGGCAGAAATATTGGGCAAGAGTTGATGTTCACATGGAAACAATTCTTGATTTCCTCCTATTTATATAAGCAAAAAGCAAAAGACAAGAGAGAAAGCAGAAAACAAGGTAAAACCTTGTCTCCTGAACTCTTTCTCTTTCCATCCTTCCCCATTCTCCCACTTCCCAAAAGGTAAAGATACACTTTACAGCCCCAAACTACTTGGAATCACGACTTTTCCTTTCCTTGTACAGAAAGGAAACCAGCATTCCCTCCACCCGACCCGGGATGCTGGCGCCCGAGTTCACTCGCCCACTCTGCCCACATTTTCCTGCCTGTTCCATGCAAAAGCAATTGTCTCCAAAGCCAATTACCGATATTCAGAACTGTGGTGTTCCTACCCTGGTTAGAGACGCCTCCATGAGAGCCGGGGGTGAGCTCCTGAGTTGAAAGAGAACCGAAGATTGCGGGTGGGGGTGGGGGGTGGGTGGGAGGTGGATGGAGGGAAACCCCTTCTCGAACCGCCACACGGTTCCGGTTCCCGTTGCCAAGGGAAACCGGGCTTTGTACGGGAGGCTAAGAACGGCCGCCTCTCCCACGGCCTGGCTGCAGGAGTGGCCAAAGCGCAGCGCAGGGCCGGGAGCAGAGCGGGGGTAAGAACCGAACAGGTTTAGGACAAAGAAATCCCTTTCAAAGAATTAAAGAAATGGTAAAAAAAAAAAAAAAAAAAAAAAAAAATAGGGTCTTAGGAGGTGTTGGTGGGGAAGGAATAAGTTTATCGATGATGCTGTGATAGGATTTGAGTTGGCTTTTGTGCCCCTGCAAGGGGTGAGATTCAAATCTGGTCCTCAGAGGAGACAGAGAGGGGAGGTTGGAGGGGGCGTGTCTCCACCCTCCTGCAGTCCATGCTAAGCAGTAATCAGATCGATGACTATTTGGTTAACGTGCTTAGTCGAAGCTTGGAATGGATTATTTTGTCTAGGGATTCACTGGAGGAGCTTCTGGCTGTTTCCTAGAAGTCAGGTGGGACCTGGCCAGGAGATGATAGTATACTTTGGATGGTCAAGCACACTGTCATTTGCCCCGCATCTTAGGGACTCTGTTGGCTTGCCTTTGGGGAAGAAATTCTTTTAAGGAATGTGGCCAAGGCGGCACATGCTTTGTGCATGCTTATTTTGAAAGCCATTTATCAAGCGTAGACCAGGTTGAACAGTAGTTTGGAGAGTTTGGATGGACCCCAATTCCTAGCCTAGTGCCTGGCACAGTGTAATTGCTCTATAAGCTGTTTGCTTTCTGAATGGTTGTCGAAAGACAGCTTGTTTCTTAGCGTCTTTTCTTTCCAGCAAGGTAGGGAGATGTATATTTGGTGGTGTAGTTGAGGCTCAGGGAATGCAGCTTACCTGTGGACTTGTGAAGGAATGGTAGTGGTAAAGAGACTCCAGCCCAGAGGCCGTTGTCTTTGACCGTGATGTCTAAAGGCTTTCTTTAAAATAGAGAAATTAAAAGCACTCTCTATCCAAATGTTGCTCTACAATAGGAAAAATGGCACATAAATAAAGAGAAACAAGGAACTGGTCACCTCTGCATCTGGTCTGGGCTAAACATGGGGTAAGGCTTTTCACACTGAGTTAAAATGAAGTATCAAGAAAACACACACACACACACAACACACACACACACACACACACACACACACACATGCACATACATTTACATGTATTTCCCTGTGAGATGGTGAGCTTTTTCCATCACTTTTTCTCTAAGGCTGTGCTCTGGCATTCATTGCTCCAGAAACGGCCCATCCCTCTCCCCAAGATCAGCTTCCACAGCACTTTTTAAAGGTCTTCCTCCTGATACTTATCACACTGACTTAGCCATGGGAGCCTGATTTAGTCATTAGTATGATCACAGGATGGTCCTCTACCAGAATAAAATCTCCTTAAGGGAAGGCACCATGTTTCATTCGTTTTCTGTCTCTTAAACACCTAGTAAGATGCCTCTTGCATAGTAGGTTCATTTACTTGAGTCAAGGGCGATGAGCCCATGCACTGAGTGTCAACTTTATTAGGCCCCAGGGAGGATGCAAGAGATATTGGAGGTATAGTGTCTACCGGTTTTGCAAAGTTTCAGCTCTAGGTAAGATGAAGGACTTGGTCCTTCAATATTACTTAAGCCTATTGCAGTAAGTGTAGCTGAGAGTAATAAAAGTCATCATTTATTTATTGGACAAAAACGCACTCTCTTGGTGGTTCTGTCTGTTGGATCGTGACCTAGGGGCCCTAAGCTGCAAACAGGCCCAGTCAGGCTTTCAGGAACCATGCTTACTTCTCATCAATACCCTTGGCTTTTTTAGCCTGTCTCCTCTAAAGAAATCGGGTTAAGGCACTTTTCCTCATGGTAAAAAGACCAGAACTAACCCCATCACGGCACTTTCCCTACTCTATGAGTCTACTTCTCTTTTACAAAAAGACTCATCTAAATCCATCAAAACCCACTATCAAAATGCACAAGTTACAACTGGCTCAATCGCCAAAAAACAGCGTTTTGGACATTCTTATCAGTTTGGGGCATCTGGGCCCAGGTTTTCTGCTCATTGTCTCCAGGGGATGCTGACATAGCACATACTTTGCATGCATGGAGCACTAACTCGTCAACCAGGGGAAGGTTCCAACCAGAAGGGGCAGGGTCTTGTCCTCCAAGGCCTCTCGGAAACAGCAGGTGGAGAGTGCTAGGTGCTGAGTAGAGTAGTAGGGGACTGATGTTTTCAGGTCATCTGAAGGTCACAGAGGATGACTGTTGCCCAGGGTTGCATGCTGAGTGAGCAGAGATGGGACTGGACCCTAAATCCTGGATGCCCCCTCATACCTTCCCGAGGGCTCTCTTGCCCCCAGGTCCCCCTCCCTGAGTGATCATCTGCGTTAATCATTCCATCTGGTCACTCCACTCTTCACAGTAAGGTGCTGCCACATCTGTCCATTGCCCAAGATCAAGTCTGTCTCACAGGCTTTCTGTGGCCTGCACTTTCCAACTTTTCCTCAGAGACTCCATTCCCTTTCCCAGTGCCTCAGCTCTTTTCTAAAATACTCAGAGACATTATTTCACTTCACCACGTTCTCTTGCATTTTCCTCCGCCGCAATGTGACTCAAGTGATGGCAATGTCACGGTTATGGTCCCAGATCAACTCATGACATTGCTCTGCCTGTGCTGGGAAGCTATGAGGAAGGCTCTGTGGAATGAGGGTTTTGGTGGAGGAGGCTAACAGGGGACCGTGTTATGCTGCACTGGAGGGAAGGGCACTGTCTTGGTGCTCAGCCTTCATCACAAGGTGCTGTGCATTTTGGGGAGAGAGTGTAATTAAGAGAAGGAGACATAAAGGAAGGGAGAAGGAATTGGAATTTGGCCGTACCTACCACTCAAGTGCATTCATACTTTCTGGACACCAAGGAGCTTCTATTCAAACCAATACCATTACCATACACTGAGGTCTCAAAGTTAAATGCCTACAGGGGCCAGATAATGAGGTAAGTGAGGGCAGTAAGCCTTGTGTCAGGGAATAAGGAGTGGTAGAGACTGCAGTAAAATAGAGACAAAATGCTGTGTGTAAAGGGAACAGTAGTTACTCAGCCTCTGCTGCTTACTGACATGTGGGATTGCAGCCCAGGGTTGCCAGAGCTTTATAGTTTTTAAAGAGAAGCTGGAAGTGTGTGAAATTTTACAATTTAAAACTGTTGATTCAAAATATTAACAAACATTGTGTAGGGCAAGCAAAATACACTGGTGGACTCTGTCCAGTTCATGAGCTGCCACTTTGCAACCTCTGCCCCTGTATGGAACTTTCCAGAGTCTGTGCACAGACATCTGCAGGCAGGGGTGTATAGCTGTCATCAATAATCCAGATCACAAAAATTACGTAAAAACAACTGCAGGGTAACAGGGTAGAGCCATAAATGATCTCAACATGCTACTCAGTCAAACTAGAAGGTGCTACAGTGATCGGATAGAAAAGAATGGAAAACAAAATAATGGAAGACAGAACTCCTTCTCAGGAGATGTGGCTTTGTTTGAAGTGAAGGTAGGATTGATTGGTGCTCCTGTGCAACTCTGGGAGCTGGACAGCTCCAGAGGTGGTCCTCCCAAATCCCCCTACAGTACAGGGAGGCTGGGCTTGCAGAGGGGGTGTCACCATGGCAAATAGGATGCCGTGCCAGGTGTAGGTACACGCATAACTCAGCACCGGGCTTTTTTTCTCACTGGCCTCAGTCATGCTTTCCCTAGCTCTTAACCTGCATAAACTCAAGTCTTCACCTCTGCGGACAGGCTGGCAATGGTAACATCCCCCTCTCCGAGGAAGACCTTCCTTCACCCCTGACCGCCTATAGAGGTCCTGGTGTGACTGTTCACAGTGACCGCTCTGCCTCCAGCTCTCTCTGCTGGACCCCTGCCTTTCAAATCCCTTTTCATCATCACATCTTCTTCTCTCAGTTACGAGACGAGTTATGATACCGGGAAGATACCTGCCAAGAATTTGTCTTCTGGGTCTCTTTCAGTTCCTCCCTTCTTTCTGGTTATCATTCAAATCTCACAAATTATTTTTTTCACAAAGTCTACTGTTCCTGAGACACCATTTCCTATTTCTACAGCCACCATCCTTATCCACATGCTGACCATTCCAAATTCCTATTGTGATTCATGGTCTCTGAAGAAGGTTTTTCTTGCCCTCAGTCTCTCCTCATGTGCCCCAAGCACCATTTCCATCACGTCAGCCCCTTCCCTATTATTTATTATTATTAAATTAAAATACACAAACATGACCTTCACAGACTCTTTTTTTTTTTTTTTTTTCACTGCCTCTCTGTAGAGCCTATGCAGTTACCTACAGGCAACAGAAAGGGAATGGATTTTGGAATCATGCAGACCCACGATTACATCCTGGCTTTGCCATTTACTCCCTGTATGATCTGAACAAATTATATAACCTCTCTTGGCTTCAGTTACCTCATCTTAGAATTGGGATAAATAATAGCTACCTGCACAGTTGCTGAGGCAATTATATAAGCTAATGTAGGCTTTCTCTTTGTAAGTATTCGAAAAAATGGTAGAAGTCATTAACATTACTCTCCACAGAGGTAGCATTAGAGGTGGAAAATAACAGGGTGTTTGCATCTGTCATCAAGATAACAGATATGTCAAAAGAATCGGAAGCAAGCTAAGTAAATTGTGGAACTTGTACAGTTCTATGTATCCTGCTACAGTGCAAAAAATATTTTCAAAAAACTTTCAAGAGAGAAAATGAAAACCTACTGTTATAAAGTTCCAGCAATTTTGTTCCCTGAATGTTTTAGGTACATCACCTATGTTCACCAATACATATGGCTGTCACAGGCTTTGTGGACTGTGGTCACATTTCACCTCCATGGGGCCAGTAAGTGCAGCAGAATGGAGACATCTGAGTCATCTGAGGTCAAATAATCTGAGTGTGAATCCTGACTCCATCAAGGATCCAGCCGTGGACCGGGAGCAGGGTACCTGACCCTTCCAAGCTTCAGCCACTTACCTGTAAAACTAGGAGAACCATGCCATCTGGGTGGGGAGCGTTAGATTAGTGGCTCTTCCCAAAGGGCCTCACCTGTTTTAACTGTCCATGTTACTTTATATAACATCCTCTCAGTTCACATTCTCTAAGAAATTGACTTTTGCTCAAGTCCTTCTGATATTAATCACTGCTTTACTCTGTATCCTCTCAGCAAATGGAATCTTAAAATCTGTGACTCAGAGTCACCAGGAAGAGTCTTTTGAGCTAGATAGACTTGGTTCCAAATTCTGGTTGCAACATTAACTAGCTGTGTTACCTGGACAAGTCTCAGGAGTAATAACAGGCCTTCATTTTGGAGGACCCTTGTCAGGATTCACTGAGATAATGCAGGCAAAGTGTTTAGAGCAGGACCCGGCAAGAGAAAAGATACAGCAGAGATTAGCTGCTTTTATTAAGGTGGAAAGTGCCAGAAGTGTTAACTAGTAGGATGGGATGTTGATCCTACCTTGACACAAATAAACTGTGTGCCCTGGATTCATTCACATCACCTCTTTGTTTCCATGCCCATAAAATGAAAGTCATACCAACTGCCTTGTATCCCCAGGAATCTCACGAAGGTGAAATAATGTCATGGATGGGAAGATTTTAAAAAAATGAAAAGCATCAGTTTTGCACATCTGCTGGCAAAATGTTATTTGTTTTTAACTCAGGGTGTGTGTGTGTGTGTGTGTGTGTGTGTGTGTGTGTGTGTGTGTGTGTGTGTGTCTGGAAGCTCCTCGAAGGCAGGAAGGGATCCTATGATTTCTTTTGCACTCATTCCACAGTTTCTAATTGAATTCTATTTTCTGTTCCAACCAAGGTCAGTGCTTTTCCTCACCCACGGCTGCCATGTAAAACAGGCTAAAATAAAAGCACCTACCCCTTATGTGTGGGCAGTGTTTCTACCAAGGCAAAGATTCAGCTCCTTGGTCTGAGGGCCTGAGCTGCCCCAAGGAGGGGGGCGAGATTAAGCATCTGTAATAAATGTTCTCCAGGCAGGGAGGGAAAAATCACCTAACACTCTGTGGCTTTTAGAAAAAAGAGTGAGAGAGAAGAAGGAGGAAAAAGAAAACCCTGAGCTTTAAACAAGTGGCCGGGCTGTTTGTCATCTGTAAAATGAGGCGATGGAAAAGCACGAAAGGGCAGTGGTCACTGAGTCTGCTTCAGGGATCCGCGCCTCAGACGTCTGCGCCAACGCTCCCAGGCCGTCCCCAGCTGCGATTTCTTTTTCTTTAACAAAAACAGAGAACTCTCACTGGGCTGAAGTTTCCCACCTGGCTCAGGAGTTTTCAGACCTGACCTAGGTGGTCTCTAAGTAAATATTTTCATCCTCACTCACCTCCTCCTGAGGAAAAATATCTCTTTGCTCAGCTAGAGAAGAAAGCACCCAAACCAAACAACAGATTATTTGCACCATTGGAACCCTCACTCCAGGGACTCCAGGGAGGGCATGCGGTTTAAATCAGAGTGTCCAGGCTACTTGTCCATCTTCTAGACAAATCTGGTTAACACGGACCTGGAGAGAAGGTTTGGATGCATGCCAAAGCCCTTCAGTGCCTGTGCAGATTGGCACAGGGACGCCTGCCACCACCCAATAGATCTAGAAATCCACCTGCAGGCCAAAAGGAAAGAAACAGTCTAACCTAAAGCGTGAACTCTACCGCATCCTTGCCTGTTTACGTGGAGACCAAACCCTTTGTGATTTCACCGTAGCTAGCAGATCTGATGGAACTCTTCCTTCTGTCGAGCTAATATCAAGGGGCTTTTTTCTCTTCTGCATTCAGTCAGTTCAGGCTGAGTAGTTTTTTCAGAAAACATTTCACGTGTACCCCATTTGTGCCAGGCACTGTGCTAGGTAGGCTGTAGGAATCTGAAGATGACCCAAACACAACCTCTGCTCTCCAGGAGCAAACGGGTCTTGTGATAAAGACAAAAACCCAGGTACACAATTATAAAAATATTAGTTTTCTACGGTTCCTGGAGCAAATTATCACAAACTGGGTGACTTAAAACAACAGTTCTCGAGGCCAGAAGGCTGAAATCCAGGTGTCAGTAAAGTTGGTTTCTTCTGGGAGCCTTGAGGGAGAATTGATTCCTTGTTTCTCTCCTTGCTTCTGGTAGCTTCTGGAAATCCATGGTGATCTCCGGCTTGTAGCTGTATAACTCCATTCTCTGTCTCCATCTTCACATGGCCACCCTGGAGTGTCTCTGTGTCAAACCCCTCTCCTTTTATTTTCTTTTTTATAAATTTATTTTATTTTTGGCTGCGTTGGGTCTTCGTTACTGCGCGTGGGTTTTCTCTAGTTGCAGCGAGTGGAGGCTACTCTTCGTTGCGGTGCGCGGGCTTCTCATTGCAGTGGCTTCTCTTGTTGAAGAGCACTTGCTCTAGGGCTGTGGGCTTCAGTAGTTGTGCCTTGCGCGCGCTAGAGTGCAGGCCCTGTAGTTGTGGCGCACGGGCTTAGTTGCTCCGCGGCATGTGGGATCTTCCCAGACCAGGACTCGAACACGTGTCCCCTGCATTGGCAGGCGGATTCTTAACCACTGTGCCACCAGGGAAGCCCCCCTCCCCTTTCTAAATCCACATTAAATCCAGAATGACTTCATCCCAAGATCCTTAATTATACCTGCAAAGACCCTATGTCCAAGTAAAGTCATGTTTATAGATTCTGAGAGTTAGGGCTTAGACATGTCTTTTGGGGGATGCAATTCAATTCACTGCAAAGACCAAATGTGATAAGAGCTATGAAAATAGAGGCGAGCACAGGACACCACTGCTGTAGAAAGGAGGGTGGTTTAATACAGCTGGGTGGAGTCCAGGGAAGTTTCTAGAGAAGGTGATTCCTAAGGGAAGCTTCAAATGGCAAGTTGAAATCTGCCTCCTGGAAAAGCTGCATGTGTGAAGGCTTGGAGGTTTGATAGTGTCCATTTTTGGCATTTGAACATTGATGGGCTCTCTGGATCCCCTCCCTGCTAGCCCCTCCACTATACCCTTACCTGTGTGGCCCAACAAGAAAGATCAGCATGCAGAGGGGCGCTGGCTGGAATTTCAAAGAGTGCAGCTTTAGCCCACAGTGCAAGTGCAGGGAACTCCTAGCCTTAACCCCACATCACAACCACAAAAGAGCCCAAAGCCACCCCCATCTCACCCTCCTTGTGTGTCCCTTTCTCTTCCTGAAAATCCCAAGTTTTGTTGTACTAAATACATATTCATTCATATACATGAGTGAGTGTCATCTGTCTCAATCTTTAAAGGCATTCCAGGCTGGGTGATCAGAGCCTGCCTCTGGGCAGACTGATCAAACAGAAGAAATGGTGGGACTGGGGAATCCCTTAGGAGTTTGTATGAATGGGATGTGTGGAGTGTGGGTAGAGTAGAGAGGAAGAAACATCATGCTGGAGAGGTAGACAGGAGACAGATCACAGAAACTCTGGAAAAGCGGATGGGCTATAGCAAAACACAAACCAGGTAGGGCATGTCAAACAGCTCTCACCACCCATGAAAACCAGGAAGAAGGTGTTGTTTGGGGACCATCCTGGTTCTCGAGGAGTTAAGACTTCAGCATCAGGAAATATAAGCAAGGATGAATGGGTAAGTAGAAAACCTGAAGGATGGGGAGCTTTCCTGAAGTGGGGCTGGCTGCCTCTATAGCCAGAATTTTCTGGGGTCTGAGTTTCCTTCTGGAAACCTGTCTACAGGTGGGCTAACCCTTCAGGTGTAAGGTACATATGAATGAAGTTCTTACGCAGCGTCCGTTGAGCCCATTACTGGCTTATGAGGTTACGTGCTTCCAAAAGCACCTTTTTTTTTGGCCAGTCTTCATGGAGTGAACTTGACCAGTAGCTAACATTGACGTAAGCTTTGGGGGGCAACCCGGAAATGATATTTCCAACTCGTCATTTCTATCCAGTCAATGGAATTCTCAGAGCTGCATTTGTGTGGCTTCTTCTTTGACTCCCATGAAACTGCCTAGATCATTAAATAAGACCCAGCAACACCTGGTGATAAAGGATGAGAGCGTGTGACTCCGCGTTGGTAGGGCTTCTTTGGTAAGGATAGCAGAGCTTCTATCGTGCGGAACAGTTACGGATGTGTGGGCATTAACTACCTCCACACTGAGTGCTCTCCCTGAGTGGAGGTCACAGCACGCGGGTGGGGATTTTGTGTGGAAATACAAACTGCACTGGGACTGTTTACTCAAAGAAAGCTTTTCCCCCACCACACCCTGATAAATGTTTTCCTAATGGTTCTTTATCTGAAATAGCCCACCAAGAACATTATATGGCTGATGCAGAAGGCCACATCCCAGGCATTCTTGTTGCCATTCCAAACTTATTATTTATGTGTGGCTTTGGATGGTCTTCAGAAGATTCACTGAAGCATTCACACCAATTCAGTCCAAAACTTCAACCTTTAGCTGGACCATTCTTTATGTGACAGCCCTGGCATTGTGAATCATTTTAGAGTCAAAATGTCAGGCACATGATCTCCCAAAGAAAAAAATAGAAGGAAAGTAGCCAGCAGTCCCCGACCCTCAGCTACTTCTCCTTAAAGTATTCCATGTTAGAGGCTTGGAAAACAACCATATGACTGCCAGCAAACTTCAGGAATTGTACTGGCAAGATTGGCTTGTGGTGGCTCTGTCTACAGATTGTGTTTCTTGTCTGCCTGCCAAGACCCACTGTCCCTGATAAATGTAGCACTCAGAGATGGCCAGTAAGAGAGGTGCATTGTACCATACAAACCAGCTGTCTGGAGATCAGCGAGGCCAGATCTAGACACCAAGCGAAGATGGTGGTTTGAGAATCGGAGAATCTAGGGGGTCACTTCTGGAAAACCGGGGGCATTTCAGTGCATAATCATTACTTGAGCTTTCTCAATAGGTGTGGTCAATAGTAGGGATTGTGGGGATACAAATAAATATATGACGTGAACTTGCCCTCCGTAAACTTTCAGTCTATGTGTGTAGCTAATGGACATTCTGTGTGAAAATATAAAGTGACAACATAACATAATAAATGAAGCAGATTAAGGGTTATATCTGTAATATATTAATGGTGAGAACAGGGGAAATGATAACTTCCAATTTGGAATAGCTAGAGAGTGTACACATTTTTATTTATTTAATGTCTTACATAGCACTTACTAGTTC
Organism: Delphinus delphis; assembly: GCF_949987515.2. NCBI lineage: Eukaryota > Metazoa > Chordata > Mammalia > Artiodactyla > Delphinidae > Delphinus > Delphinus delphis. The sequence goes on from NC_082701.1 coordinate 32,612,142, forward strand.
TGAGTGCCCTAAGGGATACTAACTCATTTAATCCTCCTCACAGCCCTATGATGTAGGTACTGCTAGCTTACTCATTTTCTTTTAAGATAAAGAAACTGAAACAAAAATGTTAAGTAGCCTTACCAAGGTCACACAGCTAATGAGTGACAGAGCTGGGATTTAAAACCTCGTGGGAGGAAAAAGAACTTAAGTTGGACTTTGAAAGTAGATAAGAATTTGAAACGCAAGAAGGTAAGAAGGCCTTTCAGCTAGTGAAAGAGCAGGTCATTGGTGAGGATGGGAATGACATGATGAAAGATTCATACTGCTTGCTTTTGAATGGTTGATCTGATGGTAAAACACAGGGAACACTGGAAAGGGAGGCAGAGAAACAAGTTGAAAAGCGGTGTAATGATTTAGCCAACAGCTGGCATAGGTCTCAGCTATGGAAACGGAAATGAATGGATACATGCAAAAGAATCTATACATGAGGAACTGACACAAATTGAGGACCGAGAGGATATGAGAGAAAAGGATGTAAAAAGTCAAAGACTTCTCTCGAGTTCTGACCTAAAAACTGGTGGTCCCCTTGACGGAATTAGGGAAGATAAGATAAAGCATGGGTTTTCAGATGATTGTACGACTTCCAAATACATGCATCCCTCAAGCAATTGCATAAGTGGAACTTGACCTTAGCAATGTGGTCAGGCTTGGACTTATGGACTGAGGAACCATTAGTGCGGATATGAGTGATACAAGTACTCCAAAGGAAGAAGAATAGAGAGCAGAGGCTAGGGACTAACTTTGTCCAAATACAGTTGCCAGAGGAAGTGAATTAACTAATAATGAAACAGAGAAAGGAGAAGAAAGAAGAAAGATAAAAAACTAGGATAGTGTACCACTGTGGAAATCAAGGGAAGATGCTATGAAAAAGAAGAAGATAGTTAGCAGTGTGTAATGCTGCAATGAGGTAATGGAGAATGGGGAGTGAGACAAGAAAAAAAATCATGGTGACTTTTGGGCAGCCAATATGAATGACATGGCCCTTTTCTTACTTCTCCAGGCTGAGTATTGCCTGTTCTGTCAACATTTCCTGATATAGAATGGTTTTAAACCTCTCATCCTCCCATCAGTCTCCTCTGTCTGTAGGCAACAGAGCATAATGAGAAGAAGATAGCATGGACTCAAATGGAAAGGCTCTGCTGATAAAAACAAATTTGGCAACCAATAGAGCAGGTCATAATCAAGGGTAGAGCCCTGGGTTCTCATCATACAAAATTTCTTCCAGACTCTGACAGTCTTTGAGTGCAATTTTTCAAACAGTTGTGAATCCACTTGGGAGATTTGTTGAATGACTGGTTGAAATTAATCACTACTATGTTTTGAGTGGTCTTTCAATTTATCAACATGGTAAATTTTAGCTCAAAGGTAAATGAAGTTACTGTGCCATGATTTGTTCTTAATGAGCAAATGTAGGTTCTTAATGATCCCTTTACTTTTTCAAAAATTTTTGAACCTACAATTTAACATTCTTTTCTAGAAATTTGGCAAGGATAAATTTTCAGTTCAAGGGACTAAATTTTAGTAAATTTGGATATCTTCTGGTCACTCGTCCTCTGAGAACTCTCCCATTCATTTTATCATCTCAGAGATAATAAGATTGCTAAGAGGATATAGTGATATATATTTTCAGCATAAAATCTTTTCAGATAAAACTTTTCAAGGCCTAAAATCTTGAACTTGAATTTATAGGTACCTAATTGTTCTCTCTCAATCTTGACTTGCATTCTCTTCTTTATATTGTTTATTCTATTCTTTTGGATATGAAGATAACTCTTGCTAGAAAGTCTGAAACCCTAATACAAGTTGAAAGTTGAGTGCCCTTCCTTCTTTCTGTTATTCAGCAATGCAGTTCAGTTTGACAGCTGTTTATTAAGTGCCTACTATGCGTTTTCCTACTGTGTGTGGGTAGCATTACAGGCTTTGGTGACATGAGGATCTTATCTAAGAGGTACTTCATTCTGATTGTCAGCTTTCCCAGCAGCCAGAAAATGAATGGCACTAATACTGTATCTGCTGATTCAAATCCATTTTCTGAATGGATTCTTTTGAGATCTTAATGTAGAACCCCTCCCCCTGCCATGTATTCACATGGTTTCACATGCTACCTGTTCTCTTTTGTTCTCATTGGGATTATTTTCAACTGAACAGCCAGAATTTCAACTTTTGGCATTCCTTAAACTTAGAAATCCCCATTCACTTTAGAAGTCTTCTAGATATAGACTTGTTTCTATCTATTCTGTGAATTTCTTAAAGCCTTGGGTACGTGTTCAAAAATCCTCACTGTATCTGTAACCTCCCTGACATGGTTCTCTCAATATTCCCATTAATTCAGTATCATTTTGAAGGCCAATATAAAGAATAAGGGTAATTCTCTTTTTTTTTTCCTTTACTTCCTAAAAGGTGAAATGGTTAATGAGGTAAATGATTGTGAGATAATCTAATTTTAATGGAATAAGACTTTTGGTAAATTTATGGAGAGACAAAATCCCTTATCATATTGGGATCACTTCTATATTTTTAAGTGTAAATCTATATTTGGAAATAAGTTTTAAAATAATTTATATTAGGAAAATATCATCCTTAAATACTACCTGGCTAGGGAACCCACAGTATAATGCCACCAAAGTAGAACTTTGGATTCTCTTTTTATTTTTCACAATTGAAATGCTTTTCACTTTACTTCCCCTCTAGGATCTATAAATTTTTGTACAGTATATGATTCCATTATATACAGGCCTAAATTCCTCTCCTTTTCCTGTCTGTGTTAGGCAACATGCCACTCAATTCCTCCAATATGGATTTAAAAAAATGTTTTACAACAAGTAAGCACTAGCTACAAGCCAACATCCAGCAAGAAAAGCTTGAAATAGGTATATTAGAAGTTTCTAGAAGGACTCATCAAGCCTGTAGTAACTGAAAGGAAGCTCTGGAAAGGCAGTTGCCTCATGAGAAACTTCTTCAGAGGTGGCCAGGTTGATCTTGCTTAAGCATACAGCCACCTACGGTTTTAAGGGTTTTTGTCTTAGAGAGTCAGGTCCCCTAAGGGAATAAATTCAGCCACAAAGCTCCATGGTCTGTATTCAAAGGGAGGGCCATATCTTCTACTGGAAAATCCACTTTCTCCTCAACTCTTTAGGATTTTTATTTATATCCCCATGATTCCTACAATTTTAAATATTTCATTTTCACATCTCTCCTCTCTACTGGACTGTAGCCTCCTGGGGGGCAGACTGTGTCTGACTCATCTGTGCATTCCCACCTCCCACCACGTTGTTGATGTTTCTTGAATAAATGGTCTGTGTCCCTCTGTGGGCACAGTGTGGTGGGTCCCAGGGAAGGGTGTCTGGGTTTGTCAAGAGTGACTCTGCTCTTTCAGAGTAACAGAATTCTTATCTTTGGTGACTTAGGGCAAGAATTCCAGTCACCGGATCTGACATTTAAATATGTTTATTTGGATGGGGTTAATATTTTTCTTTTGCCTTGTCTCCAAAGGTTAACATATTGTTTATTCTAGCCATAGGCTTCATCATGCAAGTTGAGAAATATTTAGGAGATTGCATATGTCTTTCATATATCTTAGCATCTCAAGTTCAACTGCTGTTCTCTCTACTCTGTAGGACTGGCATATAAATGCCATTTGTCATTTCCTAAGAAATACTAGGAACCCCTGCCCTTGCTCTGTGTCTCCTTGCCATGCCAGACGTGGCAATTTCCATACAATCCCATTTTGCAGTTTATTTGGACTTTTTTTTCCACTCTCTGACAAAAGCCCTATTTCAACTCTGTTGATCAGCTCAGAATTGTCTGCCAAATACATTCTTCCCAGTCTCTGTGAAGTGTACCCAGATCCTAGCCAGGACCCTTTGTTCTGGTATCACAGGCCACAGTCCAGGAAACTAACATCTCTCCAACACCATCTTCAGCCATCACTCCCCTCCCTCACCCTCCTTTCTTTTCCAAAGACATGACCTTCAGCTGGAAGCAGAGATGAAAACATCACCTGTGTCCTGAGAGTCCCTGAAGGTCTCTGGGGACCCTTCATACCACTCATTCTTGTAGGAGCCAGTAGAAGGGGGTAGTGAAACATGGGGTTCAGGGGTCTTATCTGGCATATTGCCGTATGCCCTCCACTGTGGTCTCTTGACTGTCCCTACACTGGTGCCTCTGAAGGGCACGGTCTAAACTCCGCCCTTCAGATCATCTCTCTGAGGGTTCTTCTACGTGATGGTTCCTGCAAATCTCTTTTATTGTTCTTTGAGCGTAGAATGGTGCTTTTTTTTTTTTAGCAGAATTTACCTACCACAAGAATCTCTTTGTGGAGTTTCCCTTTTCTTCTCTTCATGTAAGTTTTGACATCTATTTCCATTAACAACTTTAGCATATGTTTCTATCTGAGTGCTTTTCTCCTGAATTGTCTTTCTACTGCCTATTATGTTCATTGTCTAATAAACTAGAATATAACAAGGTGATCCTCAAACTTTCCCTTCATTTTGAGTAGTCACTGAAGCTTGAATAGAGAGCAAATAGAACTCAATCAGTAACTCAGAGGAAAGAGAAACACAAAATAGATTCTGAAGATCAGAAAGTTCTTCTAATCAATGTAAATCACTTCCCACCCTCTAGAATAAAAAGCATCTCTGGGTTGCAGGGAACAATTGTTTTCAAATCTTGCTAACTGAAACATATTAATGTTTTACTCATTCATCTGAGTAACTCATTCATTCAAATGAATTCACTCATTCATTCAACATCACTCATTCAAATGATCTATGTATTTGAGAATCTTCATCTAGCTTCCAAGTAGCTGGCATTGAGATATTATAAGGCTAATAATAAGCTTCATGATGTTGTAGAAAGAACACCAGGTGAGGAATCTAGAGAACTGGGTTCTAATCCAAACTCTACCACCGTGTGGTAGAATTCATTTGAATTCTGAATCTCATTTCCCGATCGATTAAACTGAGGCAGAAAGTAGTCCCTGCTTTTCACTGGATGTTTGGGAGGGTCAGATACACGCATACACATCTATATACATGTATAACACACACGTATTTTATAAACTATATAATGCTGTGCAAATAATACATTTTAGGAAATTATCGTTACATTTTAAAGCTAGCATGGCAACCTAGAGCCCTCATAAAAAGGACAAGCTAGAATGAACCATCCTGGACTCTGTGATTACTGAAGCAGAGCTGCCTATATAAGACTGAGCAGGTAACTCATCCTGTTTGAAAAGTTCCCCCTTATGTGAAATAGGGATGGTAAGAATCCCCGGCCATCCTCCAACAAGCTCTGCCGTCTGGCCTGAGGCTCCACCTCTTCTCCTAAAGAGTGGCTCCAGGAAGTTTCACTCTTCAGGAAGCAGTGCACCTGCCTCTCTTTTCAACTCACAACTTACCCTAAGACTTCATCCAGACAACACATCAGAAGGTGAAACAATAACACCAATATCTAAGCAAGACATCCCTGCATAAGAGTTGATTGAGATGGAGGTAGGAGGAATGTTCATTTCCTGACACTTAGATTATTTTCTACTAGGGTATAAAATGTTATACTCTAGTATTTTGCAATAGGGTATCAAATAACTTGAAGTAGAACCTAATATCCTCTCAGCTTAGAGCTTTGAACACCCATACCGTCATTCATTCATTCATTTATTTCCTACCTACAAGTCTTTATTGTACAGTTCAGCTAGGACTGCAGATTCAACCATGATCCACACTGACAAGGCTTTAGAATCAAGGGGAAAAGAACACTGATGGGTACAGACTCAAGTATGTGACATTGGGACACATAGAAATGCTATGGACCCCAGAGCCAAAATCTGTGAGCACAAAGGAGGGCATGCAGGTATGTGTACACACACACACACTCACACACAGAGGGATACACACCCCAAATTGCATCAGGACTGAGATCAAATATACTTTGCTATTTCATTTTTAAGGCTGTCATTTTCTGCAGACCAGAACAAAGGAAAACTCAGGAGGAGAACGAAGTGCAGAGAAAGTTTTATTGCTTTTGTTTGAAGTCGTCCGTGGTGAAGTTGATTGTAATCTAAATGTGGTGTTGGTTACTTTGCGGGGGTCATAGCACATATGCAAGCTAGGATGCCTAGCAATTACCTTTTGCCATATAAAAATCGAGCCCATGTACTTGGAGAAAGGCTGCTTTGGTATTTTTTCACCTGAAAGAAATTAACCAGCCAATTCAAGGAGACACAGATGTAATGACAGTAACAACAATGAGATCACATTTTCTTTATTTACTCCCCCAGCAGGTGTCATGGACAGTTCTGCTTTCCTGGGCATCTAGAAAGATAAGCCCAAATGACTCTCTTCTAATGATCTCTCGTATGGAAATATAATTTACTTTCCTTGTGCCTGGCCCTTGCACCAACATGGTGATTTTAAGGGAAACAATTCTGAACTAGCATCCTCATGACCTTTCCCAATGACCTACTGTACCGATGGTATATTGATGTGTTTGGATTTTTGGGAAGCCCATCAGAGATGGACCCTGCTTTATCAAATTGCTTTGTAAAATTGAGAACTTAGGAGTAAAGAAAGCATTGGTAGATTGAGTCTTTTATGAAATGCACTAGAAAACTCATTAGAGTGGAGCCTTCACAGCTGACAGAGGTTCACCCGGAGAGCAAGTGGCTCCAGCGGCCGTGCCAGAAAGCCCTGCCCATCGCCAGGGCGCACCCTTAGCCAGACCCAGATATGGAGCGGGGCAGTGTGGCCACCTACCCCGAGACCTCCAGAAAACCCTGAAGTCGCTTTAAGTTCAGGTCTCCTTATTTATCAAATGGGGTGAAAAAATGTTTCCTTATTGAGTTGAGAGGATTAAAGGACAACTTTCTATTCATGGAGAAGAGCAAAACTGGACTAAGATGAGGGTTTTCATTGGCACCGAGGGAGCAGCCTCTGTGCACCATCCCTACAGTTGAGAAGATTTACACTGAAAAGAAACGGCAAACTACCTGTCCCTTACAGATAGCTCTGACCAGACACAGTAAATGAAGCCACCCATCTCCTGCATCAAGAGGGATCCATGGTTATGCTTTTTAATCTGAGGATCCACATAATCGGATTCTTAAAGTTAGAATCCACGTTTGTAGATTTGAGGATAATACTTTGCATCATTGGAGGAGTCTTCACGTGACCCAAGATTCACCAGAGCGTTTTTTTAATAGTGAGTTTCCCAACGAATTTCACTTCTCTTTGAATCATCTAACTGTGTAGAACCACCACCACAGTGAACTCTTGCTACACCCCTGTCCTAGAGGGACATACTATTGATCATATAATGAGGTGGTCCTGGAATCTTTGGTCATTAATGCCCTTGGAACCAGTCTAAGATCGGAGGCACTGTGACAGGTTCAGCTCTAAGGAGACATGAGTACATTTTGTAAAAAGAGATACACAGCTAGCTAGAGTCAGAAATTAAGATTGTTTCCAACTGAAGCAACTATGGTAGCTGCAGAGACCTCTGATTCAGTGGCCTTATGTGTTCTACGCGAACTTTTATTGGGACATTCCTTAGACCTCCAGGGCACTCTAAATGTAGTAATGGACGATTTCAAAAGCTACTTCTAGAAATCTCCTGAAAATATTACATTTATACATGTCAAGACTATACAGATGCTTTTGTTTTAAGACATAGGGAACAAAATAATAAATAACATTATGGATGATGAAGTGACAATCATCTTACGCTCCAGTTTCCTAACGCTGTCAAAATATTCAACCGCAAAATATTGTTTCTCTCTATCTGGCTGAAATTTTTTTGACCGTTCCCTCCACAGACTCTGTGTTCTTTAGGGTCATGTACATTTAACCTTTATAAAACAGAGCTGGATTCATTTTTAACCTCTCCTCTGTCTGTCTCAGATGCCACATTCAATTTGAGATAGATCCTTTTTCTCCTATGGCGAACATGTATTTCTTTTAAATGGCTCACAGAATAAGAAAAAGAAAAGAAAATTGTGTTGGAAGTTCTGACAAACATCCAGATCAGCCAGCCTCACCCAATTCAATCCAAGGTTTGACAAGTTGCTCTACAGAAAAGCAGTCTTTTGGAGGCAAAACTGCTCGCCAGCACGCACGTCAGCTCTGGGAGAGGGCAACACACCAGCTGCCTGAACACTCAGGTTGCATCTCCAAGAGCAAAAAGGACGCTTCATTTTCAGCAAAGTGAACTTTCCCCCGGCTACTCAAAATGCATCTTGCTTGGCTGATTGAAATATCCTCCAACCCAGTAAGGCTGCACCACTTTTCACTGCTAACCTCTGCCCAGGGAGAAGTCAATAAGGAAACAAGATGCAAATAAATTAGCATTCATCGCTGCTGATCTACTATAAATATTTATAAGGGAAAGATGAAGCGATTTTGAGTGATACCGTGATCCCGGCCCCACATCAACAGTTAAAAACAGTCATACTGGGGAGATTGCACTTTGCATTTTTTTTTCCATTTCACATCACCATAATCACCTAATAAATATTTAAATGCACGCATTTGCTGTAACTATAAAAGAACCGTGTAAACTTGTTGTCATCTAGACACATTAGTTGTGGTGGAGTCAATGAATTTCAACAGTCACTTAATACTGCAGCCACGAGCGAGCTACCTTAAAACTGCCAGCCACGGCCTGCCAGGAAGCTACTGTAACAGCTCTGCTCACTGACTCCGAGCAAGACACGAGCTTCATTATGAATGCGAGCATTGCCGCTCTAATTAGGCCTGCGAGAAGTTTAACAACCATCCTACAGTCTTGCTGCTGACAAATATAAAAATAAAGCCTTGTTCGAATTAGCAATGTGAAGTGAGAAGGTCTAGAAGCACCAAGTGTCTGACCGGCCCTGGAATGGCTCTGACCTATAGTGAGGTTATTTTGGTTCATAAACTGCTAGTATGTTACCTGCAGGAGGTCGCCCCTGTAAAATGAATTATAGTCAGCTATATGTGATAATTAACCATGCATTAGCAAATATCTTGAACAGGGAGGCTCTGTTTTCTCCGTATTTTGACTAATAAAAGCATGAATTTGTTCAACAAATGATCATTTAGGTTGTGGAATTCTAACCATATTGGAAGGACAGAGTGAGCAATGCAACATTGTGCTGGTCTCAGAGTTTCCTTACCCAAACAGGCTGCTTAATAGGCTGGCTCTATACTATGATGCTATTCAGACTAAAAACCACAGTGCTGAGAAGACAAATACAATATACATTTAAAATAATATGAACCTTGTGCTCTTATTTACTTTAAAATCACCCTATATGTGACAATTAAAAAAAAAAAAACAACACGGGTAAAGTTCCATTTCAGAAAACAACCTTATATTTCATTAAAAATAATTTTGAAACAGCTCCCATAACTTTACAACAATTAAAAAATACTGTAATTGTACATTTTTTTACAGTGGGTTTCTAAGAATTTTCTTTAGAAGGCTTCAAACATGCTCTGAAAATAAAAATTAAATTGCAATGTGGGAAAAAAATACTTTTTTCTGAATTAATTCACCATCCAGAAGAATACACAGGAATACAGCTGGTGGGTATCAATGACTTGGAAAGAAGTGTTTTGGGTGCTGGATTAGGGGGGAGAGGTGGGGCCGGCCTCTGAGAGGTTAATGAGAAGGGGTGTCATCTTTGATTGTCTGGCATTCAGTGAGAGCTGTCCAGGTGTTTTCACCGTTGCAGCAAGCTGTGATCAGAGGTTGCCGGCAATGGGACATGGCGATAATGCCTTAAAATTTGCAGACTTTCCCCTTCCCCCCTCAGGACCCCGATTGCTTTTCTTATAAGAAGGAATATTCCTTCCTTCTTTTTTTTCTTCTAACCTCAAAGTTAAAATGCATATTTATACATAGTATATATAAACACATGTACACACACTTACACAGATCTAAAAATAATCCAGACAGACCACTAAGGCAGCTCCAGATTTTAACCCAAATATGTGACCAATAGTTCTGCTTTAAATAGTCTACCCAAATCCATCAATAGTTTGAGGTTATCCCTTCTAAGCAGTTTCAAGAGTTTATATGTTTATAGCCAAACTGTTTCCATACGATATTCATAGATGTTATGCTAAAAGGGTTTTGTGGTCAGATATATATGAGAATCTCTGGATTAAGTAAAGTGACATAGGTTTCTTTACTACAGGACTTCTCAGAGCCTTTACTACCACCTTGGGAAATATTGGCCCAGTGTAAACATTAGATACACATAGCCAGCTCTCATTGAAAAGAGTATCTAGCTTTATAAAAAATTTCCCAGTGATGCAGAGAGGTGAAAAGAGATGTTGATTCTGAAGATCTCCTTGAAGAACCCAGTGGGCTGAGGCACAGTCACCAGTAAATCTTCCAGGACAGAACTTGCTACATTCAACGGGAGAACAGCTAATTCTAAATGGGGCTGAGGGCTTTCTTAGTTTGGCTGAGGGGCTATCCTCTTGATAATCAAAACATCCTTCAGTTGCAAGCCATTCACCCAGTCCAGGTTCTCAGGGAAAATCACAAGACAAACACATTTTGTCATCAGAGTAAAGAATCCCTTTTTTTCTTTCCACGTGACGTCAAAGCATTTCTACTCTTAACCATCAAGCACCTACCAGGAAAGAACAGGTGGGTGGTGGCCATCAGCTTCTGTGAGAGAGGTGAAAACACACCCCCACTCTACACAATATTTCTAGCTCAGACCGTCCTCATATCCTGACTTGAAGTGTGAGCATCACCTTTTTGGATGAGAGCCCTTTCTTTTAACCTCCCAACATACTGGGTGGTTAGAACACAGATTGTAAACTCCTACAAAGGCAGAAACCAGCAAATTGAGTGAAGATCCTGGGAAGGGGAATGAAAGAACGGTGGCGTTAAAATAAACTCCAGACTTTGTTCTGTGAAGGTTTGGTGGTTGGTGTAGGAGCCTGAAAAAGGAAAACAAATGTGGATCCTCCAGGCACTGACAAACATCTCTGGAGGCGGGTGGCATAAGAATTATCTCCATTACCTCGTTCCTCAGTTCTTCCCCTCTCCATCTCTCCACAACCATGTTTGCTGAAAATTTTAAGAATTTAAGTTTGTGTACTTGAGTTAGATTGTAATTGTACCTATAACTGATTGAATGTTCTCAGGGCTGGCTTCAGGCTTTTGTAAAGAGTTTGTGGGAGGCTGAGACTACGTGAGAAAATAATGCATTATGAAAAGCTGGTCCTGAGTTGCGTTGCCTTGTCTAATGGAAAAAGCTCAGGCTTAGTATCAAACAGAGAGACCTGGGTGCAAATCCTGTTTCTGCCACATACCAGGGCAATATATTTAGCCTCCCTGACCTCCCTCCCTCATCTATAAAATTGTGATAGCAAGATAGATAATGCACACAAAGTGTCCAGCACACAGTAGGAGTTGAGTAAGTAATGGCTATCCTCCACCCCTTGTCTCTTGCTGCCCAATATAGACACTCATTCTACAATCATACCGTTGTGCTATGAGCCAGTCTGGACCTAGATGAGGTGCCCCTATTAAGAGGTAGAAATATCTCAGCAAATATGCTTAAAGAACAGTTGCTCTTTCTGAGCATTTATAATGCATGTGCCAAGGCTTTGTGCAAAGCAATTTGGGGGGGGGTGCATTTTTCCTGTTTAATCTTAACATCCTCCCTATGATTTGGAGATTCCATTTCTAGTCAACAAAAGTCAAAGATGCAAAAAAAAAAAAAAAAAAAAACAACCACCACCACCACCACCAAATCCCTGGTGATGAGAGTGGTTTCTTTCACCCCATTCTGCTGCCATCAGGACTGATCTTAAAGCCCTGCATGGTCTCTGCACTATTTCTTCATGGGAATGGTATCATTGAGGGAGCGAGGGAGCGAGTGTTAAGAGTGCCCCCTTTTGGTCTGTGAGAGCCTTAGAGCCCATCTGGGAGAATTAGGTGTGAAGTCTCCTTAGGCTCTTTGCAAGCCCATTCAGGGTTATTTGTGTCTTGTACTGTTGTGTCCCCTGGTCGGTCTGTATGTGGCTTTTACATTCCTTAATAAAGTAATAGACATGAAAGAATCCTGTGGCTGACGCCAGCAGCCACAGAGAACACCAAGTCTAAAGTCAGCTAAAGGTAAACATATGGAGCCATCCAAGGAATGTAGCAATAAAAATTGGAACATATCATGGAGCCTCCCCTCCCCCCTCTATTTTTCTGGGCTAATTGTGTCAAGCGGGGGAGAAAAGCAGCTCGTTGCAGACAGCAAGCCTTCATTGTGATCTGCGGTCCTCTGGCAGGGGGAGCCAGTCAAAGAATCTTTCAAGAAATAGTTAGCTTTTTTTTTTTTTTTTTTCCTGACTGAGTGTTCAACTACCAAAAATCTCTCAAATGAAATCCAAAGACAATTATTTATTTTCCAGACTTAATTTAATAGCAAAAACACCCCTGGAGAACTGAATGTGGTATTTGACTTTTATTTGGGCCACTCTGGGCATCACCAGCAGCTTTATTCTCCAAAGTGTGACTTTGCAGTGAGCTCCACGGCCCACAGAGCTGTCCAGGGCTGCTGGCTGGGAGCCCCGTTCCCCTCACAACAGCGGCCTGGGGGCGGGCCAGAGACAGCACATAAATAACGCTTCTCAGTGCAGGTTTGACTCGGTATTTCTTCTCCATGGCTCGTGCTCTTCATTCTCATGGAGGGAAAACATGACCCCAGTCTGTCCCCAGACCACCTTCCCAGCCTTGTCTGACACCACAGTGGCCCCACCATGGGCCCGCTCTGCCCCTGTCATGTGGGATTAATTGATGCTTTCCCCTCTCAGCTCACTTTTCCTCCTGCCCTGCATTACCTCTGCCTGAAGTATCCCCATCTCCTCCCATAGCATTAGGTTTTAAAATATGTGCAACGAAGTCCAAGAGATGGATTCAAATCCCGACTTTGTTACTTTTTGTCTATATGTTCTAGAGAAAGTGAGCTGGCTTCTTGGTGCCTTTCCGTGTGATTCTTTATCTGTAAAATGGAAACTATTTAGGACCAACTTTCTTTACAGGGCTATGTCACCATGCAATGAGCACATGATTTAGCCAGCATGTGGCACATGATAAGCACTTCGTAACTTTTAGTTTTCATTATAGTAATTAATCCCACAAGGAAATCCTACTCAGCCTTCAAGAGACACATCGGCCTCATTTCCTCTGTGGGATCTCCAGGGAGTCTCCCCCTCCCTTTCCAGCCTCCTTTTTATTCAGTTGTTCATTGAAGACTCTTAGAGTCTTCATTCCTTTATTATGCTATTTATTAATCTGACTTGAAATCATTTCATGCAGTTAATAGCCACTTATTAGGCACATTCAATGTGCAAAGCACTTTGCTGGAGACACAAGGATGTACCAGGCATAAGAGCTCCTTCCAAGGAGCCAAAGATACAAGGGAAGCCATGGCTAAGCTTGACAGTAGTACAAGGTTGAAAGTGTTAAATGCTATGAGACAGATGCAAAAAATGATGTCATTGGGTAGAGAGGGGTCTAGAGGAAGGAGAGGTTAATGCAAGTTGAGGTGAACAGGAAATTCTTTATGGAAAAGATGGTGCTTGCAGCGGATCCTTCAGGCTTTCAGTATTTAAAGATGGGAAGGGGGTGGGGAAGGGCTAAGGTAGGCAAGTGACTGGCTATCTGCATCTGTCACTCCAACTAGGATATCAGACCCCGGAAGCCAGAGAGCATTTCAGAAATGGAGTCATCACTAGGCATGTTAAGGGGTCGTGGCCTGGCTATGAAAGGGAATTGAGTGTAGCATGGAGTAAGGGCCTGAGAGACTGACAAACTGGGGAGAAAAGGGATGGCCCCTTGAGGCTGGGCCTGGTCAGGGCAAACCATTAATCTCAAGGGAGGGCTTGGTACTCCAGAACATTCCAGGTGACATTCTAATCCATGTAGTCCAACCCAAGAGGGACGATGAGTGCATATTCTTGAGTGGCTAGTGCAGCAGAAGTGAAGTTTTCCTGAGCCTCTGGAACAATAAAAGGTGGGTTTTGCCCTGGGACAGGAACTAGCAGAGGTCCCGAACAAGAGGGTTAGGGTGGGTTTAAAACTCCAGCCCCAGATTGCACCAGCCCTAGGGACTTTGGAAGGTAGTGGCTGAGTAAACCAGTTCCTTGGAGACAGGGATGCTTGGGCCTCTACTGGGCCCCAGTGCCAGGAGCGGTGCTTGTAGGGCACCATATTGAGTCTCTGAGCAGCGGCAACTTGAATGTGCATGTGGACTAGAGTGGTGCCTAACAGAGAAGTTTGAATTTTGGAGGCATCGGACCTGGATTGAGCTCACTAGCCCTGTGACTGAGCAGACCATCCAACACTCCCAGCCTCAGTGCTTTCATTTGTCAGATGTGTCAATTCATACACATTATATTAGGATAAAAAGAGACAGTTATGGGGGCTTCCCTGGTGGCGCAGTGGTTGAGAGTCCACCTGCCGATGCAGGGGACATGGGTGCGTGCCCCGGTCCGGGAAGATCCCACATGCCGCGGAGCAGCTGGGCCTGTGAGCCATGGCCGCTGGGCCTGCGCGTCTGGAGCCTGTGCTCCGCAACGGGAGAGGCCACAACAGTGAGAAGCCCGTGTACCGCAAAAAAAAAAAAAAAAAAAAAAGAGACAGTTATGGAAAAGGTCTAGAGTGTGGTTCATCAGACCAACAGTATTGGCATCACCTAGGGACGTGTTAGAAATGGTCTCAGGTCCCACTCCAGACCTACAGCCTCAGAAAGTGGATTTTTACTGGTCTCCCAGGTGACTCCTATGTGCCTTAGAGTTTGTTAAACACTGGACTAGGATAGTGTTTGGCTAAAGTAGGTGCTCAGAGTAGCATGGCTGTGTGGACCCCTGGCCTACTGGTCACCAGGTGTGACTAACTCAGCCAAGACTCAGGGCAGAAGAGATGATCTCAGAGGGGTTCTTACTGGTTCCAGGTTGGAGCGGGCCTGACCCTGCTGGGGACTGCTTCTCATATTTCTTGTAGAACTTGCCCAGTGCCCTGTGCAACACACACCCACTCACATGTGGTGCACACTGGGCTTTCTTGCGTTTGTTAATCCATGAGCAGCTAGGGCTCTCTCTTTATGCCTAATTACTTCTACTTCTCGCCTCATTACTTTGGTTTCCATCCTAGCACATCTTGCCATTTCACACTTTCAAATTTGCTTTCCACTTGGTGTGTTGGTAGCTCTTCATCACGAGTGTCTTGATTCTCACTGGATAAAGGCCCACACTCCCTGCTATAGTGAAAATCCTCTTGTTCTGTTGGGAAGCCTGGGAGGGGCTCTGCTCTAAACCAGAGAACACAGGTCACTGAGCGTCCCCCCTCCCTTTCTGCTCTGGCCCACGCAATGGTTTTGGCACATCACCTCATCACCCTCCCTTTCCCCAATCATCCTCAAACCAAGCCATTAAAATCCACTTTGTGTAAGGTTAGCTCCAATCCTCCAGAGGTTCTCAAAGCAGAAGCTGTGCTGTACTCCCAGGCTTCACTGATACAGCCATCCTAGACCACACGGTGTAGGTAGAAAGACTTAAGCATGAGCTCGAGAATGCAGCTGGTGGATTTAATACTGGCTTAAATGCCTTGGACCACATATTTAGCCACTTACTGTGTGACCTTGAGTAAGCTACCTATCCTACCCAAGCCTCAGTTTCTCTGTGTATAAAGTGGGGAAATAATTATACAGGATTCAATGATATCATCCAAGTAAAACGCTAGTATAGTTCCTGGCACATTACGAGTGCTCAATAAAGTTTGCTATTAATATTAGGCTCACCTTATACAAAGAGGTTACTCTCTGCCCTCCTTTTCCCATTTAATAAGCAAACAGACAGCTCAGACTTGGAATGGAGTTCTGGTGAGCTCCACCCAAATGGAAGCCAAGTGGTGCCTCATAATCCCTGAAAAAACAACAGGTAACCTCCAAACTACACACCCAAAGGAGCCAAGACCAATGCTTTAGTGCCCATTAATCCCCGTCTGGCTTTCTATAGGAAATATGACCACTTTTTTTCAGTGACTGTAATTTGTGGATTAATTAGACTATTTGATTTTCTTTCTCTTTCTTTCTGATGGCCAGAGGACCTCATTAGCACCTCCATTAGCATTTGGTCAGGGAAGGAAGAAGCAGTGGCAAGTTCCAACAGCCTGAAGCAGCAGAAAAGAGTAGAGCATGAATTAAGTTTTCTCTCTGGATCCTGAGTTTGAGATGTGGGCAGGGATGAACAATTTATCCATTCACACATCACACGTTTATTTAGTCCTTGTTGTGTGCACAGTATGCTTCTAGTCATTGTAGGGGACAGAGGAAGCAAACTACTCCTGGGGTCAACTATAAACATACATAGAAAAACAAATCGACAATATGGAAGTAAATGGCAGTAACAAAGCAGATCTCATTCACGTTTGCTTCCCGAGCTTTAGTTTCCTCTTCTATAAGGTGAAAATATTGGACTATAGTAAAATTATAGACTTTCAAGCTTGGAAGGGACCATAGAAGTCTTCTATACCATATTATTTTCTGTCAGAAAATAATGGCATATCAGAAGTTGACAGATCTCCAGACAGGACACCCACTATCTCAGGAGATAGCTCTTAACTGCATTAACATTTTATTTTACTGAAAAATTTATCTCCCTATAACTTCCTCCTGCTCGTATTATTTCTGAAAGCTGACCAATTCTCAGAAAGCCAATACTCAGAATTCTTCTAGTGGTAGATTCCTTCTATGCCAGTTTTTAGAAAGCCAGTCTGTTAAATGGCCAAGCCTGATCTTCAGCTGGTAGGTCTCAGTAAGACTATGTCAGTTATTAAAGCACTCTCTATCAGTGATTGATAACAACCGCTCAACTTACCTCCTTCAGATTCCCCACTCCTACTCCAGTGTCCTGGCACCTTCCCAATCAACCTTTCCACCCTTCCCACGATTGAGAAAACAAAGGCTTAGTGCCTAGTACAACAAGAAGATCCTCAAGGCTCTGTGTCAACCCTATAACCAATATCCCTTCTGATTGGTCCTTGCTTATGCTGTACTGATTGCTAATATTTTCATATCACTCCTGTGAATGGTCCCTTTACCCTCTGGACCAAATGGGCTAAACCGAAGTATCTTTCTATATGTATTTGAAGACAACTGTCCCATCTACTAACTCTGAATATTCCCATTCTCTCTCTCTCTCTCTCTCTCTCTCTCTCTCTCTCTTTTGGATACTCTCCCTTTGAATGTGTTCCATTTGGCCACTATACCCTTTGGTGTGTTATTCCTGGTGGAGGTTGAATTGCACAGAATGGAACAGAAGTCCCCTTACCCTTGTAATGTATACTTTACCTCTAGCAATGTAGCCACAGATAATGTCACCCTTAAGAGGCTTATTAGATATAAAATTCTAAGAAACTAAATACAGTCAAAACACAAGGCATTACATAAAGAATGTCCAGTTTGAGATTAAGCTATTGTGTACTCTTAGCTCATAGGATTGGAGATCATTAACAGCTAGGGTGCTAGTTCTCTGGAGGATGTTTAATCAAGAGTCTTGAGGAGGAGCAGAGAAAAATGATTATAGGTGCAGGAAACTACATGAGCAAGGGAGAGAAAGCAGGAACATCCCCAGAGTGACTTTGGGGAAAAGTGAGTCAAACACACTGGAATAAGATCTTCTTAAAGGAAGTAGGGAGAGATTGAAAAGGTGAAGGGGTGGGGTAAGGTGGGGGTCTAGACACTATTTTGCAAGTAATGTGGAGTCAGAGCTTTTTAGCTGGGTAGGGATATGGTCACAGTGCAGTTCTAAGAAAAATAATCACTAAGTGCTATGACAAAGGAACTAGAGGGGCAGGGACTTAGGTTAAAATGTCAGGATAATGAGAAAGAAAGAAATAAGCTCAAAAAGCATTAAAAACATGGAAAAGGACCCCCACCATACCCTGGCCTGCAGTGGGACATTTCTGTGCTCCTCTGTGGGACTCATCCCTTGGGCCTGCTGTCAGAGGACCTTGGGGTGACCTCCTCGTGTCTGGGACACCAACATGGATCTCACCCTCAGTCTCTGGTAAAGAAAATGGGAAAACCACCCAGGACGGTGGGGCATGCCCTCAGGGCCTGACTCAGGAGGTGAAACTGAGGCTCATAAATGTTCAGTTAACCACGATCCAGAACACAGAGCTGCCATGTGGCTGACAGGGTCTTGGTGCTCCGACGGATGTCAAGCCTGAGGCTCTGAGGTGGGAGAGCTGAGTTCAAGACATTGGACCACCAGAGACCTCCCGGTCCCACATAATATCAATTGGTGAGAGCTCTCACAGAGATCTCTGTCTCAACACTAAGACTCAGCTCTACCTAACGGCCAACAAGCTCCAATGCTGGACGCTCCATGTCAAACAACTAGCAAGAGAGGAACAAAACCCCACCCATTTGCAGAGAAGCTGCCTAAAATCATACTAAGTTCACAGACACCCCAAAACACACCACCAGATGCAGCCCTGCCCACCAGAAAGATAAGATCCCGCCCCACACAACAGAACACAGGCACCAGTCCCCTCCACCAGGAAGCCTACACAACCCACTGAACCAGCCTCAGCCACTGGGGGCAGACACCAAAAACAATGGGACCTACAAACCTGCAGCCTGTGAAAAGGAGACCCCAAACACTGTAAGTTAAGCAAAATGAGAAGACAGAGAAATATGCAGCAGATGAAGGAGCAAGGTAAAAACCCTCCAGACAAAACAAATGAAGAGGAAATAGTTTACCTGGAAAAGAATTCAGAGTAATGATAGTAAAGATGATCCAAAATCTTGGAAATAGAGTGGAGAAAAATACAACAAATGTTTAACAAGGACCTAGAAGAACTAAGGAGAAAACAAACAATGATGATGAACACAATAAATGAAATTAAAAATTCTCTAGAAGGAATCAATAGCAGAATAACTGAGGCAGAAGAATGGATAAGTGACCTGGAAGATAAAATAGTGGAGGTAACTACCACAGAGCAGAATAAAGAAAAAAGAATGAAAAGAATTGAAGACAGTCTCAGAGACTTTGGGACAACATTAAACACACAAACATTTGAATTATATGGGTCGCAGAAGAAGAAGAGGAAAAGAAAGGGACTGAGAGAATATATGAAGAAATTATAGTTGAAAACTTCTCTAACATGGGAAAGGAAATAGTCACTCAAGTCCAGGAAGAGCAGAGAGTCCCACACAGGATAAATCCAAGGAGAAACACGCCAAGACACATATTAATGAAACTATCAAAAATTAAATACAAAGAAAAATATTAAAAGCAGCAAGGGAAAAGCAACCAATAACATACAAGGGAATCCCCATAGGTTAACAGCAGATCTTTCAGCAGAAACTCTGCAAGGCAGAAGGGAGTGGCAGGACTTATTTAAAGCGATGAAAGGGAAAAACCTACAACCAAATTACTCTACCCAGCAAGGTAGATTTGACAGAGAAATTAAAACTTTTACAGACAAGCAAAAGTTAAGAGAATTCAGCACCACCAAATCAGCATTACAACAAATCCTAAAGGAACTTCTCTAGGACAGAAACACAAGAGAAGGGAAAGACCTACAAAAACAAGTCCAAAACAATTAAGAAAATGGTAATAGGATCATACATATTGATAATTACCTTAAATGTAAATGGATTAAATGCTCCAATCAAAAGACATAGACTGGCTGAATGGATAAAAAAACAAGACCCATATATATGCTGTGGACAAGAGACCCACTTCAGACCTAGGGACACATACAAACTGAAACTGAGGGGATGGAAAAAGGTATTCCATGCAAATGGAAATCAAAAGAAAGCTGGAGTAGCAATTCTCATATCAGACAAAATAGACTTTAAAATAAGGACTATTAGAAGAGACAAAGAAGGACACTACATAATGATCAAGGGATCGATCCAAGAAGAAGGTATAACAGTTGTAAATATTTATGCATCCAACATAGGAGCATCTCAATACATAAGGCAAATGCTAACAGCCATAAAAGGGGAAATCGACAATAACACAATCATGGTAGGGAACTTTAACACCCCACTTTCACCAATGGACAGCTCAACCAAAATGAAAACAAATAAGGAAACACAAGCTTTAAAGGACACATTAAACAAGATGGACTAAATTGATCTTTATAGGACATTCCATCCAAAAACAACAGAATACACTTTCTTCTCAAGTGCTACTGGAACATTCTCCAGGATAGATCATATCTTGTGTCACAAATGAAACCTTGGTAAATTTAAGAAAATTGAAATCGTATCAAGTATCTTTTCTGACCACAATGCTATGCGACAAGATATCAGTTACAAGAAAGAAACTGTAAAAAATACAAACACATGGAGGCTAAAATATATGCTATTAAATAACCAGGAAATCAATGAAGAAATCAAACAGGAAATGAAAAAAATACCTAGAAACAAATGACGATTGAAACACGATGACCCAAAACCTATGGGAAGCAGCAAAAGCAGTTCTAAAAGGGAAGTTTATAGCAATAAAATCCTACCTCAAGAAACAAGAAAAATGTCAAATAAGCAATCTATCCCTACACTTAAAACTAGAGAAAGAAGAATAAGGTCAGTAGAAGGGAAGAAATCATAAAAATCAGAGCAGAAATAAATGATATAGAAACAAAGAAAACAATAGAAAAGCTCAACAAAACTAAAAGCTTGTTCTTTGAGAAGATAAACAATATTGATAAACCATAAGCCAGACTCATCAAGAAAGAAAGGGAGAAGGCTCAAATCAACAGAATTAGAAATGAAAAAGGAGAAGTAACAACTGACATGGCAGAAATACAAAGAATCTTGAGAGATTACTACAAGCAACTCTATGCCAGTAAAATGGACAACTTGGAAGAAATGGACAAATTCTCAGAAAAGCACAACCTTCTGAGATTGAACCAGGAAAGAAATAGAAAATATAAATGGACCAATCACAAGCACTGAAATTGAGACTGTGATTAAAAATCTTCCAACAAACAAAAGCCCAGGACCAGATAGCTTCACAGGTGAATTCTATCAAACATTGAGAGAAGAGCTAAAACCTATCCTTCTCAAACTCTTCCAAAATATAGCTGAGGGAGGAACACTCCCACACTCATTCTACAAGGCCACCATTGCCCTGATACCAAAACCAGACATAGATGTCACAAAAAAGGACAACTACAGACCAATATCACTGATGAACATAGATGCAAAAATCCTCAACAGAATACTAGCAAACAAAATCCAACAGCACATTAAAATGATCAGACATCACGATCAAGTGGGGTTTATCCCAGGAATGCAAGGATTCTTCAGCATATGCAAATCAATCAATGTGATACACCATATTAACAAACTGAAGGATAAAAACCATAAGATAATCTCAATAGATGCAGAAAAACCCTTTGACAAAATTCAACACCGATATATGACAAAAAGTCTCTAGAAAGTAGGCATAGAGGGAACTTATCTCAACATAATAAATGTCATACATGACAAACCCACAGCCAACATCATTCTGAATCATGAAAAGCTGAAACCATTTCCTCTAAAATCAGGAACAAGACAAGGGTGCCCACTATTATTCAACATAGCTATGGAAGTTTTAGTTACAGCAATCAGAGAAGAAAAAGAAATAAAAGGAATCCAAATTGGAAAAGAAGAAATAAAGCTGTCACTGCTTGCAGATGACATGATACTACACACAGAGAATCCTAAAGATGTTACCAGAAAACTACTAGAGCTAATCAATGAATTTGGTAAAGTACCAGGATACAAAATTAATGCACAGAAATCTCTTGCAATCCTATACACTAATGATGAAAAATCTGAAAGAGAAATTAAGGAAACACTCCCATTAACCATTTCAACAAAAAGAATAAAATACCTAGGAATAAACCTACCTAAGGAGATAAAAGACCTGTATGCAGAAAACTATAAGACACTGATGAAAGAAATTAAAGATGATACAAACAGATGGAGAGATATACCATGTTCTTGGATTGGAGGAATCAATATTGTGAAAATGACTATAGTGCCCAAAGCAATCTACAGAGTCAATGCAATCCCTATCAAACTACCACTGGCATTTTCCACAGAACTAGAACAAAAAATTTCACAATTTGTGTGGAAACAGAAAAGACCCTGAATAGACAAAGCAATCTTGAGAAAGAAAAACGGAGCTGGAGGAATCAGGCTCCCTGACTTCAGACTATACTACAAAGCTATAGTAACCAAGACAGTATGGTACTAGCACAAAAACAGAAATATAGATCAGTGGAACAGGATAGAAAGCCCAGAGATAAACCCACACACATATGGTCACTTTATCTTTGATAAAGGAGGCAAGAATATACAGTGGACAAAAAAGAGCCTCTTCAATAAGTGGTGCTGGGAAAACTGGACAGCTACATGTAAAAGAATGAAATTAGAACACTTCCTAACACAATACACAAATATAAACTCAAAATGGATTAAAGATCTAAATGTAAGGCCAGACGCTCTAAAACTCTTAGAGGAAAACATAGGAAGAACACTCTGACATAAATCACAGCAAGATCCTTTTTGACCCACCTCCTAGAGAAATGGAAATAAAAACAAAAATAAACAAATGGAACCTAATGAAACTTAAAAGCCTTTGCATAGCAAAGGAAAACATTCTCAGAATGAGAGAAAATATTTGCAAATGAAGCAACTGACAAATGATTAATCTCCAAAATATACAAGCAGCTCATGCAGCTCAATATCAAACAAACAACCCAATCCAAAAATGGATAAAATGGGCTTAAGATCTAAATAGACATTTCTCTAAAGAAGATAAACAGATTGCCAACAAACACATGAAAGGATGCTCAACATCACCAATCATTAGAGACCTGCAAATCAAAACTACAGTGAGGTATTACCTCACACTGGTCAGAATGGCCGTCATCAAAAAATCTACAAACAATAAGTGCTGGAGAGAGTGTGGAGAAAAGGGAACCCTCTTGCACTGCTGGTGGGAATGTAAATTGATACAGCCACTATAGAGAACAGTATGCATGTTCCTTAAAAAACTGAAAATGGAACTACCATAAGACCCAGCAATCCCACTGCTGGGCATATACCCAGAGAAAACCATAATTCAAAAAGAGTCATGTTCCACAGTGTTCATTGCAGCACTATTTGCAATAGCCAGGACATGGAAGCAACCTGAGTGTCCATCGACAGATGAATGGATAAAGAAGATGTGGCACATATAAACAATGGAATATTAGTAAGCCATAAAAAGCAACGAAATTGATTTATTTGTAGTGAGGTGGATAGACCTAGAGTCTGTCATACAGAGTGAAATAAGTCAGAAAGAGAAAAAAAAATACCATATGCTAACACATATATATGGAATCTAAAAAAAAAAAGAAATGTTCTGAAGAATCTAGGGGCAGGACAAGAATAAAGACACAGACGTAGAGAATGGACTTGAGGACACAGGGAGGAGGAAGTGTAAGCTGGAATGAAGTGAGAGAGTAGCATTGACATATATACACTACCAAATGTAAAATAGATAGCTAGTGGCAAGCAGCCACATAGCACAGGGAGATCAGCTCAGTGCTTTGTGACCACCTAGAGGGGTGGGATAGGGAGGGTGGGAAGGAGACGCAAGAGGGAAGGGATATGGGGATATATGTATACATATAGCTGACTCACTTTGTTATACAGCAGAAACTAACACAACATTGTAAAGCAATTATACTCCAATAAAGATGTTAAAAAAAAAAACTTAGAAAAGGAGTGGATGGATGGCTAAATGGATAATAGTAGATGGAGTAGGTTGGGGTAAAAGGTTGCAGGAATAAAGAAAATACTATACTTTTGAACGTAGGGGACTAGAAGAATAAGTAGCATCTGGAGAGGGACAGAACATTCCAGAAAGGGAGCCTGGTATTGGCAAGTTAATACACAAACCTGAATTCAGTGTGATGGTGCAATCCTCTTTAGAAGTGTTAAGAAAACAATTGGAATTGTGCAACAAGTAGTACATTCTAGGAAGTTCTCTATTAGGGTAGATTACTCATTTTATAAGTTAGCTTTCTGATTTTCTTTTATTTTCATGCCAGTCCAAGTGTTACCTGACAGAGCTGGGGTAACTAGGGGAGACCATTTCCTGGGATAGGAGGGGCCTAAGGGTTGGATTTAGTTGGGAATGGCATATCCCAAGATTGCCAAAGGCCATTCTAATAGACAGCATTGAAATAGGAATCAAGGTCCACACCAGGAAGAAAATGCCATGACTTAAGTTCAAAAGGGGATGAGAGGATGGGGAAATTTTGTTTGTGGAAGAACAGGATGGAGTGAGATGCAGAAATAGTCTGTCAAACAATGTAAACCCAAGGCTGTGGATGGCAGGTTGATGCCAGGGAACTCCCTTTCCTGAAATGATAGTGACAATGATGACAAGAGTAAGTGATTCAAATATAGTTGAGTAGGGCGATAGCGATGCAAAACCTGTGTTGAAAGAATGAATACATGCTGATGATGGAAGAATGCAGCATCATTTGAGAATGAGGCTAGGGACAGGAAACCCAGGTAGTTATTTGAGCTTAAATTAATGGATACAATATCGCTGCCAGCAGTAAAAACATAAGAAAGAAGGATTTGGCTAATACATTTTGCACAGCCGTGTTGAGTGAAATAATGCGTGCTACCACTTACTGGGAGCTGATTAAGTGCCAAGTGAGATGATGATCATGTCTTTTCATATGTTTTTTCTCATCGTTGCAACAATCCTGACAACTAAGTTGAGGAAACCAAAGACGCTTAAAGCGATTAAAGGACTCCATCTAGAAGTGACAGGTCCAAGGTGTAGTTCATGAGTAAAAATTTCAACATTTGCTCCAATCTGTGTACAAAGGATATGGGCTAAATTATTAAAGTATGGTTGAACTTAGAACATAAGTGATAACTCTGATATTGTACTGAATTCATACAAACAGCACTTAAACATGCTTTAAGTTTTTCTATCAAAAACAAAACAAAACATGTCGAACATGTCCTTTCCCTGCTTGTTACAGCCCTAGTCTGGATTCTTCTCTATCCAGTTTCACAGAATTGTAACCTTGCTGCCTCCATTCCACATTTTCTAGTGGCTGGTGTGATCCTCCGCACTGCTGCATCACAGAGCTTTCCGGAAGGTCACCAATGACTACCAAGGCTCTCAACTCAAAACACCTTCACCCTTCTTGACCTCTGAGTGGCATTCAGAACTGTTGACAGCTCCCTTCCTTGAAATGCACTTTTCTTTTGGCTCAGGAACTTTACAAACTCTAGGTTTTCTCCTTACTTACTTGGCTGCTCCTTTGCTATCTCATCTCTCTTTTCTCTGTGTCTTTAAAAGTCAAAGTTCCTCAAGGTCCAGTCCTAGAGTTCTCCTCACATCACTTGTTTACTCTTCCCCTAGGCAATTATGCCCATGATTTCAATTACCGTCTATGTGACCATCCCACATTTATATATCTAGTTTGGATCTCTGTTCTGAACTCCAGACCCATATGTCAAACTGTTTATTACATGTCTTACAAATCCCTGTGCATCAACTTGTTCAAAACTGAAATCACCTTTTCCAATCTTTTGACTACCTCTTCCTCCTCTCCAAACCTCCATGGTCCTTATCTCAGGAAATGGCAAACTTTCCTCTAGTTGCCAAGGTATGAACCCTTTCTGTGAATCCCTTTCTGTATCAAATTAATCAAAAAGGTATCTTGATTTTATTTCCTAAATATCTCTCAAATCAACAGATTACAATTTCCTTGAGGGAAGAGACAAACTCTCTTTTGCTCATAGCAGTAAACTTAGTACATTACATGGTGCCTAGCAGAGAATGAATGTTCAATAAATATTTGTGGATTAAATGAATAAGTGATTCAACCTATTTAGTTCTTACTATTTTTTCTACTGCTCTTCCAGTACAAGCTACCCTTATTTCTCAGCTGGGCTACCCAACTTAGAGGGTTGCTGGGAGGGTTAAATGTATGTTAATATATGTAAAACACTGGAACAGTGTCTGGCACATTGTAAGTCCTCAACAAATGTTAGCTGTCATTAGCAGTAGCAATAGTAGTAGCAGCAGGAGTATGAATACTGATAAGGGACATAAGTAAGTATGTTGTTACTGATTCTAAGGTAGAAATGAATATTCTTGATTTTATAACAGAGATATCCCCATGCAAGTCAGGCATTACAAAAAAGTATTCAAAAATTAAAGGACTGGGCTTCCCTGGTGGCGCAGTGGTTGAGAGTCCGCCTGCCGATGCAGGGGACACGGGTTCGTGCCCTGGTCCAGGAGGATCCCACATGCCGTGGAGTGGCTGGGCCCGTGAGCCATGGCCGCTGAGCCTGCGCGTCCGGAGCCTGTGCTCCGCAACGGGAGAGGCCACAGTGGTGAGGGGCCCGCGTAGCGAAAAAAAAAAAAAAAAATTAAAGGACTTTATGGGAAAACTGAAATCCTCATACATTGCTGGTGGGAATGTAAATTGGGGTGGCCACTTGGGAAAGCACTTTGGCAAACAGTTCCTTAGAGGGTTAAACATAGAGCTACCACATGATCCAGCAATTCCATCCCTAGGTATCTATGCAAGAGAAATGACACGTGGCCCCACAAAAACTTGTGCATGAATGTTCCTTGTAGCATTAGTCATAATAGCCAATAGTATAAACAATCCAAATGTCCATCAGTTGATAGATGGATTTAAAAAAATCCCGAAAAATGGTTTATCCATATAATGGATATCTTTACACTGAAATAGAATTTCAACAACAGAAAGTACTGAAACATGCAGGTGATATTTGAACTGAGTTTTGAGAGATTTCCATTCCTCATATGGGCCAGCCTAGTGCTTTCTGCACAAATTAGTTAACATATTTGGGAAACTGAACTTTCAATCTTGGTCTCAAAAATGTAACTGTGTGGCTAATAGGGAAGGTAGTAGAGAGCCAGACTGGGCACTTCTGACTCCAGCCTTGCTATCCAGGGGTCCAAGACTGTCCCATGACTTAGAGTGACCATCAGGACCCTCCTCACCAGAACTAAGAAATCTTAGAGTCCTGTGACTTCTAGCCCCAATGATAATTCAGATTTTCAAGAATTATCCTTTTCTCTCATATGCTGGAGCATTTACTTCCTAGATACTGGATCTTTGAATTTTAATACAAGGTCCTTTCACTCTAAAGTGGACCAAACGAAAGGAAAAGTATATGTGACTTGGGGAGGGATAAGCTTTCAAATATCTCATTATTTTTCTACTAAATTTTATTTTAAAATTATATGAGTCATAGCTTTTCAAACTCAGTTGTCTCCCCAGTGGTTAAAACTGTTTTGTTTGGCATGCATCCTTCAATTCACACATATGAACTGTTAAAAATATATAATTTTGTTCATGAGAGTGCAACTTACTTTTTCTCATGCTTTGCTTTGGAGAACTTGACATGTCAGTACTTACAGACCTGCCACATTCACCTTAAGTTCTGCTTACTATCCCATTTTATGGATAACAGGCTCAAGTCCCTGTTCATCACTACAAGCAACACTCCAGCAGACATCCTTGTCTGTGGGTCTTCATACATACATGCTAGTGACTCTCCAATGTAATCACAGGAAGAGGAATTGATGAGTCAAAGAGCACAATGTTTTAAATTTTAATAGAGCTGTATTAGTGTCCTACAGCCACTGTAACAAATTGCTAGAAACTAGTGGTTTAAAACAACACAAACTTACTATATTAGAGTTCTGTTAAGTTTTAAGTCTGACATGGGCCTCATAGGGGTAAAGTCAAGGTACTTACTGCTGGGACTGCATTCCTTTCTGGGGGCTGTAGGAGAGAGTCTGTTTCTTTGCCTTTTCCAGCTTCTAGAAGCTGTCCGCACTCTTTGCCTCACGGCCTCCTTCTTCCATCTCCAAAGCCAGCAATGGCAAGTGGAGTCCTTCTCATGTTGCTCTGACCTTGCTTATGTCATTATTTCTCCTTCTCTGACTCTGATTCTTCTGCCTCCCTTTTCAGCTTTTAAGGACGCTTGAGATTATATTGGGTTCACCTGAATAATCCAGGATAATTTCCCTATATCAAGATAGCTGATTAGGCAGTATCCCAAGGCAAAATAAATAAAAGCAAAAATAAACATATGGAAGCTAATCAAACTTAAAAGATTTTGCACAGCAAAAGAAATCATCAACAAAATGAAAAAACAACCTAAGGAATGGAAGAAAATATTTGCAAATGATGTAACCAACAAGGGGTTAACATCCAAAATATACAAACAGTTCATAAACTCAATGTCCAAAAAACAAACAACCCAATCAAAAAATGGGCAAAAGACCTAAATAGACATTTTTCCAAAGGAGACATACAGATGGCTAACAGGCATATGAAAAGATGCTCAACATCACTAATTATCAGAGAAATGCAAATCAAAACCACAACAAGGTGCCACCACACACCGGTCAGAATGGCTATCGTCAAAAAGCCTACAAATAATAAATGCTGGAGAGGGTGTGGAGAAAAAGGAACCCTCCTACATTGTTGGTGGGAATGTAAATTTGTGCAAACACTATGGAAAAAACTAAAAATAGAGTTGCCATATGATCCAGCAATTCCACTTGTTTATATATCCAGAAAAAAAAAGACAACTCTAATTCAGAAACATGCATGCACCCCAATGTTCAAAGCAGCACTATTTATAATTGCCAAGATATAGAGGCAACCTAAATGTCTATCAACAGATGAATGAATGAATATATATATATATATATATATATATATATATATATATATATATATATAAAATGGAATATTACTCAGCCCTAAAAAGAATGAAATTTCCATTTGCAGCAACATGGGTGGACCTAGAGAATATTATGCTTAGTGAAATAAGTCAGACAAAAAAAGACAAATACTATATGACATCACTTATATGTGGACTCTAAAAAATAATACAAATAAATCTATATATAGAGTCACAGACATAGGAAAAAACACTTATGGTAACCAAAGGGGAGGGGGGAGGGACAAATTAGAATTATGGGATTAACAGATACAAACTACTATACATAAAATGGAGCAAAAGGATTTACTGTATAGCACAGGGAATTATACCCACTGTCTTGTAAAAACCTATAATGGAACATAATCTGCCAAAAAATGAATCACTATACTGTACGCCTGAAACTAACACATATTGCAAATCAACTATACTTCAGTTAAAAAAAAGATCAGCTGATTAGCAATCTTATTACATCTGCAAACTTAATTCCTCCTTGCTGTGTAAGCTAACAGGCTCTGGGGATTAGGATATGGAAATCTTTGGGGAAGGGGTATTATTCTGTCAAGAACTATTCAGATGACTTTCCAATTGTGTGTTTTATTTTTTGAATTTTATTTTATTTATGTTTTATACAGCATGTTCTTATTAGTTATCCATTTTATACATATTAGTGTATATATGTCAATCCCAATCTCAATTGTGTGCTTTAATTCCCCCACCCCTCACACAATGTACGACAGTACCAATTTCCTTATATCCTCACTAATACTTGGTCTTATTATGCTTTTAAATCCTTGCCAATTGGGTAGATGAAAAATAAACCATTGGTAGCTCATTGTAGTCACTCAGAAGTTCCTTCTGACTGAATAAATGACTCTTTTAAGTTGTGTTTCCTCTATTACTAGCCAAGTTGAGCATCTTTTCACATATGTGTTTGTGTGGTGAAAAGGGCACATCACTCAGTGTAAACAGGCACAGTTCTTTCTGAGGGCAAAGTGACGGTCTTTGACAGTAGCAAAGTTTAATTGCACATACGGTTTAGCTCAGTTCACTCCTTTCCAGGAAATTCATTCTACAGAAATACTATATCCTACAGAAATAATACAGAAGTGCATACACACACACACACACATATATATATTACACTCACCCCCCCCCACATATTTGTGCACGTGTGTATCCATCTGGCACGTTTGTAATAGTGAAGAAATAGAAACATTTCCTGGTCTTGGCTTCTGCCCATTTTTCCTTTGAAGTGTCATTTCCTTATTAATGTATAGGAATTTTAAATTTGGTTATTTTTTAAGTCATCATTCAAAATCAGAAACAAGAAATAAAGAGGTGTTTCTGCAGACCCACTTCTTATTATATTTTTCTCTATTCAACTAAGAGGTGGAGAACAATGCAGAAAACATAAATATGGAGGCAAAATAGACTTGCAGTTGGAGGTACAGGTCCCAGATTCGACTCTGTTGCTTGAGCAGCTGTGTGAGCTTGAGTAAGGTACCTTTTCTCTAGCTCTCTATTTCTCATCCATACAGTGAGATTTTTGCACTCTGTAGCTTCTAAGACCCCTTCCTGTTCTGATCGCCAATTAGCCTGCAAATTAGGAAATAATTCATCATTTCTCTCTGGTTAACTGGATCCTGCTCTGCAAAGTGTCAATGAGATTCCCACCCTCATCTCTCCCAGGCATGTATCCATCTGACCTGCTCAAATGTCACTTTGTCACTACTCAGAGACTCTGTTTTCCCCTGTGGGTATGTGACTGTCTCTTCACCTTATGATAACAGTCATAACCATCGTCATTACTATTATTCTGGCAAACAGTTATAGAGCCCAACACTCATTTTCCAGGCCCTCTGCACTGTCTCATTACAACAGTTCTACGAGGAGGCTGACGTTAGTGTTCCCACTTTACAGATAAGAATGTTGAGATACTCTGTGTAAGTTGTCCAGGGTCCCACAGGACATATCTGCACATGTCCTTGAAGCCCGTGTAGCCTGGCTCCTATACTTGATTTCTATATAGTGTATGCCAAGCTAAATAGAGCCCTTCCGTGTTTTTATCTTGCTATCTTTTAACAAAATTAGCACCACCTCTTTGAAGAAACCTGGGGCTCCTCTTCATTGTGTATACAGTTTTGAGCTTAAATTTTCTTTTTCTTTTGTTTTGAGGGTTTGGCATAGGTCTCATTTATGGTCTTGGCTTAGACTGAAGATTCGTTATGCAAAATGCCTAAAGGTAAGATTAGGTCCACCTCACTCCCAACCAGGGAAATGCAAATGAATCATGGCATGTAATTGTCAACACACAAGATTGGCAAAAATGAAATGATGCATAAGATAATATCCAGTGGTGGTGAAGGTGTGGTGAAAAGGGCACATCACTCAGTGTAAACAGGCACAGCTCTTTCTGAGGGCAAAGTGACGGTCTTTGACAGTAGCAGAATTCAATTGCACATACGGTTTAGCTCAGTTCACTCCTTTCCAGGAAATTCATTCTACAGAAATACTATACCCTACAGAAATAATACAGAAGTGCATACACACACACACACACACACACACACACACACACACATATATATATTACACTCACACCCCCACCCCACATATTTGTGCATGTGTATATCCATCTGGTACGTTTGTAATAGTGAAGAAATGGAAACAATCTAAACTCTACTAATAGGACAAAAATGAAATAAACTATGGTAATTATAGAATGAAACACTATGAGATAATTTAAAAGAATTAGGTGTATCTATGCACACTGGCATAGAAGTGCAAGGACATATTCTTAAGTGAAGAAAGCTAGTTGCAAACCAAAATAATATACAGTTGATTCTATTTACAAGTTTGGAATAATTCAATGTCATCAAGTGCATTTATTTTATATATAATCCATGTCTGTGTATATTCCTGTATATTTTTAGAAATAAGTTCCCTGCAGGATATCCACCAGTTAATGGTGATTTTTCTGGAAAGGGAAAGGGATGGATATGGCTTAGGGTATGGGTTAAAAAGAGAATTTCACTTTTTTCTCTCTATACATTTGTCTTGCTTGGCTATTTTACAATCGTGTGTTACTCTAATAATTAAAAAAAAAAATTAAAGTGGGAGAAAAGAGAAAGAACCAGAGGCTGTAGAAAATTGACTTTCATAGAAACCAGACTAGCTCCTCATATTAATGACTCATATAAACAGTAAATCAGATTAAAGTAGCAACCACAGCTAACCTTCTGTCTTCACCATTCTGGAGAGAGGCCATCTTTTAGGAAGTCAGTTCCCTCAGGAATGAGCTTACTGTGTTCTTCAGCCCATGAACAAACTCTAGAATTATACAATGCATAACTCTTCCTGGATTTGTAAAAATAACTTCTTGCTGTAATAAAACACCCTAGGCTGCATTGTAATAGTGATTGCCCTAAATGTATAATTTATGTAACACTATAACCATTTTTTTTGTCAATAAAACGCTGCAAGAATGGATTGAATCTATGAGGCAAAGACAGTTTCATCTGTGGTTAGCTGCTTGAGGGTTTTGCCGTGCCCTTAAGTCAAAATATATAGCCCAGACACTATGCCCTTGATCCAGACCATAGACTCCCCTTCCGATTACCAGTTTAATCCTCCCTAGTTCAGTGAGCTGGGCTGCTAGAGGAGCAGTCATTCTGCTCGTAATGATTTCAAGCTCTCTTCAGATTTAATGGAATAAACTCAATGAGTTATGCCACCAGGGCTTTGCCATCTTTTACGCTTAATGGCTTCTCTTTCCTCATGCCCAGAGCAGAGCCAAAGGTGTTTCTCTCTTTGTTAAAGGTGGCAGATTCCTCATCTTCTTCTTGATCTATTTTTGTTTGCTTGTTTGTTTTATCTTTCCTCATGTATACATTTATATCAAGAGATTTGTTCCTAGTAATCCAGCTTTGTGACCACAAATATTTTTTGCTAGTGATGAGAAGTGTTTGTTTAAATATTTACTAGTATGACTTTTAGGTATGTCATACTGTGGCCTCAGCAAAAATAGGATCATATTTCAAAGAGAAAAAGAGACTCACAGTTGCCCAGGGAGAGGCTGTGAGGCATGACTAAGGGGCATTTGAGCAGGTCTGATGGATCCAGGTTCTTTGTAGATCAGGGTCCATTTAACCAGACAGAAAACACTGGGAGATGGAGAACATGGGGTGAAAACAGGACTAAGAGCCAGGAGCACAGAAATGTGGGTTCCCTCCAAGTTAAAGGAAGGAAGAAAATGGATGCTCCTTCAAGCTCAAAAGCCCAGTACCAGGCTGCCAAGGGGTAGGGGGTGTGAGCCCAGACAAATGAGACCAGGAGCTAACGCCAAACCCTGAGGAAGAAGGGAAGACTTACCCCAGCAGCTCAGGGTGGCCCGGGTCGGCACACAGGGGCCTGCAGGCCGTTCCCCTAGACTCTGGTGTGATGCTGCCGGGCTCTGTTTAGACTCCTCACCATGGTTCCCAACCAGGAACTGAGAACTCTGTGCTTTCTCTGCAAACACGGCCACCGCGGTGGCAGGCCACTCGGTTACTGTGTGTGCAGGTGACATACCTTCTGCTAGGAGTGTCCTTACAGGAGGTGAAGAATCCGATATTTTAGGCTGGCACTTCTTTCCCCTTTCCTTTCCTAGGGAAAGTATTAGGGCCAGTACTTTGTTGCCCTCAGGATGGTTTGAAGCAAAGAGTTCAAAGCAAGTGTCAGTGGGCCTAGATTTTAGTCTTGGCCTTCATCCATTCATTCAACATATATTTATTGAGTGCCTATGTTATACCAGACACTAGGCCCTGGATTTATAAACTGAACAAAAGAGAGAAAGACACAAATGAATTTTCAAGCCATTAGGGGGTGACAGACATTAATCAACTAATCCCACAGGTAAATATGTAACCACAAATTGGGTGATGAAAGAAAGACTTCAGGGTGATGAACATTTATTAGAATGGGGGTGGAAGAGGGAATACCTAGTCTGAGAAGTCAGGAAGGCTTCCTTGGAAAGTGAAAATAATAGTAAGAATTAACTAGATGGATGAGAAGGCATTCTTCTAAGACAGAAGGAATAACATGTGCAAAGATCCTGAGGTAGGAAGGATGGAATGTGATGTTTAGGAAAGAAGGCCCAAGTGGTTAGCACTTAAGGTAAGAGGCAGAGGTTGAAGCCTGGCAGGGTCAGCCAGGTATTTTTTTTTTTTTTAATAATAGGAAACTTCAATTGGCCAGCAATATTGTTAATAGGAACACTCCTTGCAAACAAGCACCACAAACTAACCAACCTCTGCTGGCCTTTAGATAAAAGAAAGTTCAGACAAGTGAGGCAGAAATTCTGTATTCCTATAAAGGGGCTGTTGGTGGAACTATTTTAACTCATTCCTCTTCATTTTCTCCCAGATAGCCAGCTCTGCCTTTGTATTCTAATATGAATAGTCTCCAAGTGGTGAGCCCTTCTAATTAGCCAAGCATTGTCAAATACTTTATATGCATTATTTCATTTAATCCTCTCAACAATCCCAGTTAGTTGTTTATTAGGACTGTTCACAGATATTTCAGGTCTCTCCCATCCTAGGGACAGAATTCACATGATAGAATTGTACTTCCCACCTCACTGAAGTTAGATATGGCCATGTGACCAACTTTAGTCAATCAAAGAGAAGGTAAAGCAAGGATGTCATTTTCACGTAGAAGCATTTAATTGTCAGTGTTCAGGCTCAACTTTCCTTTCTTTTTTCCTGCCATCTGATTGTGGAAGTGCATTTCCAGATCATTCTAGTCTAATTCTCAATCAGGGGTAATTTTGCTCCCCAGGGAACATTTGAAACTGTCTGCAGATAGTTTTGAATGTTACAACGTGGGGTGGAGGGATGCTATTGACATCTAGCTTGTAAAGGCCAGGGATGTTGTTCAATATCCTACAATGCAGAGGACAACTCCCCACAACGAAGAAATATCCAGCCCCAAATGTCAAGAGTGCTGAGGTGGAGAAACCTTGGTCTAGATGGAGTCTGCATCAGCCTGTGCCTCGGAGTAACCATGAAGAGCAAGTCTCCTCTGCTGGTGGGCACTGACCATAAGCTTGAGTGAAAAACAAACCCTTGTTGTATTGAGTGACTGACAAATTCAAGATGCTTCTCACCCCAACATAAGCCCCTGACTCCAGGATCCATCGTGACCAATTCAACGGTTGCTCCCATCTTGTAAACCAGGAATCTGAGACTCAGAGATTCAGAGTAAGTTGCCTGAAGCCACCCAGCTAGGCAAAGCTGGACTTTTACCCAAATTATTTGGACACCAAAGCCTATATGCTAACCATTCTATTAATGATTAACCAAACGTTAGTCATTAAGGATCCTGCTCACAGATCCCAGGGGAAAATGGAACCTTAACCAAAAGCCATGATCCCCTCCCAAGGGAAGAAAGTGACCTACAAAATTGCTCCTGTTTGTCTGAGAGCTATTTGTTGAGAGAATTCGAAAAGACTTTGAGAAACAGGTTTACCTTATAGAGGAAGACATCTCAGGATTTCAATACTTTGCTTTTGCACCCCATATTTCCTTGCACATATATGAACTTCTCCCCAGTCCTAATTCTAGTACTTTGGAGATTCTCATTCCCTCTAGAAAAATTAGGAGTTTTAGTCACTGTTCGTTTGCCAGGACCCTGGAATTTGGGTTCAAAGGCTAGTTTTGCCCTGTCCTGGCTGGGTTATTAAGTTACTTAACCTCTCCAAGACTGTTTCCTCATCTGTAAAATTAGATGGTGTAATAATAGTACTCTTCTCATAAAGTTGTCAGGGGAATTTAACCATCTAACTTTTGCAATGGTTGGCACATAGTAAGCATGATATAAACATTTATTAAACAAGGGAAGTGGGAAGTTTTTGGTAAAGGAATGAAATGAGAAAAGCAGGGTTAAAAAAAATGGCGTCCCATTGTCATCTAGGACGACGCAGGGATCTGAGTATCTCACCAAAAAGCTGTGGGCATACAGTTGCAGCCTATC
Organism: Delphinus delphis; assembly: GCF_949987515.2. Classification (NCBI taxonomy): domain Eukaryota; kingdom Metazoa; phylum Chordata; class Mammalia; order Artiodactyla; family Delphinidae; genus Delphinus; species Delphinus delphis. The sequence goes on from NC_082701.1 coordinate 32,647,999, forward strand.
TATTTGAGGGTGGCTGGGAAAGTCAGAGGAAGTATTGAAAGGAGCCACTACTTGGAACAGGTCTTTGGGAAATGGTAGGAGTTAGCAGGTGAGCACAGTGCAATGGCACATTTGGGTAATGCAGGTCATTCCCCTGAGGTCACTAGCTCAAACGCTGGATAAGGCACAACACTAGTAAGCTCTTTTGTAATATGACAATAAAGAATTTTGACTGTAGCTTAGAAGTTTCCCAACAAGCTCATTACATGCAGCCCCTTAAAAATACAGAAAACAGAGCCAGGCACTGAGGTTGTGGAGCACGGGAGCAGGCAATGAATAACTGCTCTGTGTTCACCCAGATACCACCTTACATGACTTGCTCTTGCAAATTCACTGTTGTGACTCTTTAAAAACCAATGAGAATCTTTTTTTAAAAAAATGGTGGTTAGCCATTTACCTTCTTCTGAGAATATGGATAGAGCTCTTCTGACAAGATCTGAAACCACCAAGCTGGGAGGGGCAGAATCCCCAGTCCCCATTTGTTTCCTGAGTTCTTGGGCATCCTGAGTCCTCACTAGAACTTCAGGTCACTCAGGGCTGGTAACTCAAGCCCAGTCTCTCTGCTCCACTCCAAGAGCAGCAAGTGCCTGGACTCCGAGGTCTTTTCAGCAGCTGAGCTGCCTTCTGCCAAGGCTTCGAGGTGGGAGGGAACCGATGCCTCTCAAATTTGATCTGGAAATGAGATACTTAATCCTTGACATTGAAGAAAAGGAGAACATTGCCCCTGGATTTTATTTTGGTTATTTTCTTTGGAGTAAGGCTTGAGACACATGCAAAATCAAGGTTTCATATGACACTCTTGGGGATAGCCTGAAGGTGAAGTGGGTATTTCAGTTTACAGTGGGTAAAAATCTCTCAGCTCCATCTCTCTCCAGTGGATTCCTGGGGAAATGCCCACTGCTTCAGTTACTCAAGTAAGAGATTACCCAATAATAATCATTTATATTTCGCTTCATACATTCTCAAGTGTTCTCTCTGGAATTTTCTATTTATTGCTCACCAAAATCCAGAAATAAGATTTGGTAGAACTGGATGGACTTCAAGATGAACCCACTGATTAATAGAGTATTATGATTATCCAGCAGTTAAATCAGTCCACAAGCCTACATATCATACGTTATCAGGGAAATGCAAAATAAAACAACGAGATACTACTACACACCTATTAGAACGGCCAAAATCCAGACCGCTGACAACCCCAAACCCTGGCGAGGATGTGGAACAATGGGGACTCTCGTTCATTGCTGGAGGGAAAGCAAAATGGTACAGCCACCTTGGAAGACAATTCGGCACTTTCTTACAAAACCAAACATACTCTTACCATACGATCCAGCAATTGTGCTCTTTGGTATTCACTCAAATGGGTTGAAAACGTATGTCCACAAAAAAGCCTGCACATGGATGTTTAGAGCAGCTTTATTTATAATGGCCCAAATTTGGAAGTAATCAAGATGTCTTTCAGTAACTGAATGGATAAACTGAGGTACAGAGAGAAAAGACATGGAAGAATTGTAAATGTGTATTACTAAGTAAAAAGCCAGTCTGAAAAGGCTATATACTGCATGGTTTCAACGGTGAGATATTCTGGAAAAGGCAAAACTATGGAGACAAGGAAAAAGATCAGTAGTTGCCAGACACTGGGGAGAGGGAGGAAGCACAGAGGATCTTTAGGGCAGTGAAAGTACTCTGTATGATACTATAATGATAGTTACATATTACACAATTTTATGTTGGAGACACATCAGAGGATATTTACAATTGCTGAGCACACCATGAACAGCTGACCAATTTCCTCTGCCAAGAATATCCCTCTTTTCCATCCCTATCTCCGTGTCCCCTTTGTGTACCTGGTGAATTCACACATATTCTTGACGATCCGGTTCAAGTATTTCTTTCCTTCTGCAAACTTCCCTGCGGACCCAGGCAGAATGACCTGTTGCTTCCTGGATCCTCCCCAGAATGTTTGTGTATACCCTTCCACTAGCTCTTCCTATTTTATTTTCAGCAGCTGCTTACACATCTGCCTCTCCCTCTAGACTGTGAATTCTTTGGGCAGAAGAGCTGTTTATTTCATTTCCATATCATCAGCCTGAGACATGGGTTTGGAACATAGCAGCCACTTGATTATGCTGGTTGAGTTAAACTGTATTCACTTTCAGCGTATCCTACATCTGCAAGGCAATTCAGGGAAATAAATCGCTTTCATCTCGTGGAAGGACCAGCCCCTGCGATGGGACTGGGCAGAGCCCTGTTACCCATTTCTCAGCAAGCCCCTCGGCTGGCACTGCTGAGGACAAGCCACTGAAGGAAACTCCTGCTCACGGCACACAGATCTTCAGCCTTCTGCCAGCAGATGTGATCCGGGGAAGCTGCTCTGTTCCACTTCCCTGCAGTGCCTTTGGCTTTAGCCCAGTCTAGACTTGATAACTAGGAACTGCCACTGACCAGGCTGTATACTTCTGATCCTGTTCAGCTCTGTTCCTCCCCGCTCTGCCAGCCAGGGAGGCAGCCTGCAGGACTTTGGGTTGGGCAACTCCATGCTGGGGTATGCGGCACAGCAAGAGGCAAGATTCTTGTTCCAGTTGCTCATGACCTGAATTGCCTTGCTCTCCCCTTCAGTGCTGGCTGACTTTACAAAAATTATTAAAATCAGCATATTTGCTATTTCACAGATATCTCAGTAAGCACAGTCCCCAGGATCATCAACATAGCAGCCCTATTAAAGGGCTCACATGGTTAACTACCAAATACCAATAGTATGCTCACTTACATATTTTGCTGTGCACCATTTATGCAATATTTAATTTTCAAATATGCACTTTTTCCAGAGCCTTAATTTACCTGCATCTAGACCCAATTTTCTCCTTAGGACATCCATGTTCAGGTTATAATATTATAGCAATAGTGTTGTTAAAACGGAGATTCCCAAATTCCTCCTCCATGCCCAAATCATGTGGAGAACTTGAAAATACAGATTCCCTGGACCTTACTTTCCAGGTGCCTGAGGATGACCAGGAGGAGCTCAAGCATCTGCATTTTTCAGAAGCTCCCCAGGGGATTCTAATGCTTGTCTGTGTTGGAGACCCACCCCTTTATATGACTCCATGAGGGAATAAGAGGTTCCATATTCATGAACTCCCCTGATGAATAAAACTTACAAATTCAAAAGATTAAACAATTTACCCATTTATGTCACATGGTTCTAAAATTTAATTTATTAAATAGAAGCAGAAGGTATTGGACATAATTTGTCTATTTATGATGAATGATGTCTTGAACGTTAAGTCCTATGTTGTGGTCTAGTGATGTGCTCATGTATAACTGAATGTATAACTCATCGTTTGCCCCTTTACCACATGGCCCCAGATGTCCTGCTTCTCATACCTTTTCAGTGTTTTCCCTCTCCGTTTATGTTCCAGAGAACTGATGTTGAAAGAAGTAGGATCTCCAGAGTTGGTGGTGGGAGGGGGAGAACACACATTACTATGTGTTAATATATACACACTCTCTTCAATGGTCCTTTTTATTTTTATTTTTTTGCGGTACACGGGCCTCTCACTCTTGTGGCCTCTCCCGTTGTGGAGCACAGGCTCCGGACGCACAGGCTCAGTGGCCGTGGCTCACGGGCCTAGCCGCTCCACGGCATGTGGGATCTTCCCGGACTGGGGCACAAACCCGTGCCCCTGCAGTGGCAGGCAGACTCTCAACCACTGCGCCACCAGGGAAGCCCTGTGAGTTCTTATTTTGTACATAACTATGATATGACTTCACTAGAATATGGAGTTTGGTGCATTTTTCAAGTGTTGGAGATGGATTCCCAGAGGCACTCCTTGGTAATGAATGCAGTCTGTGCCCTTAAGGAGGACAATAACTGGCTGACATGGGAATAGAGTCTTTCAAAACTATATTCTAATCAACAAAACCAACTGGTAAGTGTTTGTGGTACTTCTCAAACTTTAGTATGAAGGAGCAACTAAGTTCCTTGTTTAAAATGTAGATCTTACAGCCCCACCTCCAGAGATTCTGACTCATTAAGTCTCAGGCTGGATGCAGAATCTGCATTTTTCATTGTGTTCCAGGCATTTTGATGCAAATAGCCAATCAACCAGTACTTTTTAAACTATTTTTGGTCAGCGGCCAGTTTTATTTTTGCATTCCAATCTTCCACTGACCAATACCTGGTCCCTCATCTCAGGAAATATACAAGTCACCACACAAATGTGACTCTATCCAAACTGGTCTATGTCCTATTCCATGAGAAATATCTACTGAACATGCTGGAAGTTGTGGCAATGACAATTTGCTATAATTTTCTAAGTACTTACTCTTGAGGACTCACATGGGTCCATGGACCACACTTTGAGTATCACCATCATATAGCACCAGGTTAGAAAGATTTCATTAGATTGTGAATTGCTGAGAGGTCCCTAATCTGGTAACACTAGGAATCCCCATAATCATGGTTTGGAGAAAAATGAATATCTAAGTGGTTAAAGTGTAAGTTGATGAGGATGTAAGTTTTGGGGCATTTGGTCTTGCTCTGGGAGAAGAGAAGGGAAGCATTCATTTGTGACAGTGATTCCTTTCCTATATGATGAAGTGGGGAGGGAGGAGTTCTGATGAGAAGACAGTGGTAAAGAGCCCTTTCTCAAGAGGCTGTGTTCTTAATCCAAGAAGACCCAGATAGAATTTAAACCACAGCTGGTCGGAGAGTTCCACTTGACAGGTTGGCCAAACCCTAAGTTTTGGGAAACAGGATGAACTGAGAATGAGACTGAGGCAATGGCTTCAGCTGGAAATCTGGGCTTGGTGGAAGGAAGTGATATTACAAGACTACTAATTCTTGGTTACCCTACTGCCTCCCAGGACTTCCTCTCTCTCTAGGTAATGGCAAAGATACTGGTATTAGCTTTAGAAATATAATATCAAGAACTATCGTTATAGCTACTGTTTACTGTTACTGCTTAATTAGCATGCCATAATATAATTATCACGTGGTTCGCTAGATGTATGCCAGAGTAACTTTGATTACTGCACTAAAGTCCTCTCTGTGCTATAGTTTGCTTATGCAATGCAATTGTGTTCCACAACCTGAGAGGCGATACTGTCTCCAAACATAGTGTGGCTCCCTAGGTGATGCTTACTGACTGGCTCTGAGAGATTTCTCCTATTTCATCAACTGTAATGATCACCAGAAAAGGTGAATGGCACCTAAACTTGGAATCCCAGAACCCATCGTACACTCCTTCCATAATCTCATTTTCCATATCTGCTTGGTCTCCAAGTCCTATTATAACTTCCTTAATGTCCTTTGGACCATCCCATCTTCTCTGTGTTTATCACCATTTTCTTTGTTAGAGTTTCAGTTCTTTCTGAATTATTGCTATAGCCACCAAACCAGTCTCAACCCCTCTGCTCTTGTCTCCCTCGTCTGTCTTCCTTACACCCTGAGAAAGGTGAAATGATCAAGTCACTCTCCACGTAATACCCTTCTGTGACATCACCCTCAGGGTAGAGTCCAAATCTCTTAGTGTGGCGGAATCCCTCATAACCTGGTCCTTTGTTGCCCCTCAAGCACCACCCCCACCCCTTCTCATCACACTTCACTCCAGCCATGCAGAACTATATGCAGTTTCTCAAATGGAGTAAAGGCTTTCCTCAGTTTTGTTGACCCTCTACCAGGAACCTCCTTCTCCTCATATTCTTTTTTAAAAAATGTTTTTTTGTTTATTTAATTTATTTATTTTTGGCTGCATTGGGTCTTTCTTGCTGCGCATGGGCTTTCTCTAGTTGCGGCGAGCGGGGGCTACTCTTCATTGCGGTGCGGGGGGCTTCTCACTGCGGTGGCTTCTCTTGTTGCAGAGCACGGGCTCTAGGTGTGCGGGCTTCAGTATTTGTGGCTCATGGGCTCTAGAGCACAGGCTCAGTAGTTGTGGCTCACAGGCTTAGTTGCTCCGTGGCATTGGGATCTTCCCAGAGCAGGGATTGAACCCACGTCCCCTGCATTGGCAGGCAGATTCCTAACCACTGCACCACCAGGGAAATCCTGCTTTTCCTTATATTCTGTAGGGCGAATTTCTACTCATTCCTTAAGACTCAATTCCAATGTGGCCTCTTATGGACTGATTACACTGTTGTAGTGATTTGTCTAAATTTCTGACTTCTCCAGGAGAACAAGAGCCTTCTGGCAAATGGAAACTGGGTTTAATCAACCTTTGTATCCCCAGAGTGAAACACTAGGTGGCATAACACCTGTAGGCACTTAATCTACACTTGTGGAACACCCCCAGAAGTGTCATGGAAGCACTATGACCCAGACCAGTGAATTGAGAAAAAGGGAAAGACAGGAAGCTTGGAATTCCAAATATTACCAACTTTTCCCAAACTAAAATCACTATTCATCTGATTTTCAAAATGTGCTAAAGGAAACATTGGTGAAGGAATAAAGCCAGGAAATTAAGCACTTAAGTAACTTGTGATCTGATCCATCACTCCCTTCCCGTGTGCTTTAAGTAAAAGTCTCCGTTGTGCCCTGTTTGACTAACAAGGCCCAGCATTTAAACAGAAATTGCTTTCTCCCCACTTAATCCACTGCCCATAGAGGCTCCTGGGTTAGGAAATTGGTGCACAGAAAAATAGCATGTCACTTTTGAGTTGTGACAAGGTAAGACTATCCATCCATTACTGTTCCTTTTCCAAACCTGCTGGGCAAATTGCAAAGTGGCAAAGAACAGCCTGGCAGGTGTGGACAGGCTGAAAGCCGCAGCTCTCTCTCCTCCTAAGCTCAGGGCATGTGATCTTGGCACTGTTTAATTAAGGTGTTGTTGGAAAAACACTTTGTTCTTCTCTTCCTCCCATCCACCTCCCAACACACATACAAACACATGCACCTTCTGATCTCTAAAGATTTGCTCTGGACAGCAGTAGAATAAATGTATTTATTGTGACTTTTCTGATTATAGAGGTGGGGGTAATGTTTGCTCTTAGGTGTTAAAATATAAATTCTAATTTCAGAGCTTTTGCTGGTTCTTTATGCAATTAAAGGTGAAGTCCTCCATTCACTTATTCAATCAATATTTGGCATGATTTCACTTTGAGCCAGGTACTTTTCTAGGCTCTGGAGACGCATCGGTTAATAAAGTCCATGTCCTTACGGAGCTTACATTGTAGAGTAGGAGACGATAATAAATAAACTGGAAAGTATATTATACACCAAAAAGTGATACGTGCTATGAACAACAATGCTATGAAGAACACTAAAACTGTGGCTGTAATGGGGTTAAAGTGGTGTGTGTGCACGTGCACCCACACCCAGGTAGAGGGGGCTATTTTACATGGGGTGGTTGTAGGACTTCTCTGAGTATGTGAAATCTGAGAAAAGACTGTACTAGTTTCCTAGGGCTGCTATAATAAGTTACCACAAACTGGCTGTCTTCAAACAATAGAAATTTAGTCTCTTTCTCACAGGTCTGAAATCCCGAAATCTAAAATAAAATTGTCGATAGGGCCATCCTCCCTCTCAAAGCTCTAGACAAGAGTCTGTTCTTTTGCAGCTTCTGGTTACTGTCGCCAGTCCCGTGGCAATATCACCTCCTCTTTTATGTGCATCTACTTTCCCTTTGCCTCTCTCTTATAAGGATACTTATGACGCATTTAGGGCTCACTCAGATAACCCAGGATAAACTCTTCTTTTCAAGATCCTTCACCAAAACACATCTTTTCCCATATAAGGTAACATTCGCAGATTCAGGGGATTAGACCATGGATATAACTTTGGGGGGGTGGGCATCACTTAACACACTACAGAAATCTAAATAATATGAGGAAGAAACAGGAAATCTGGGGTAACAGTGTTTCAGGCAGAGAGAACAGCAGAGAACTCTGAGCCTGGAGCACACCTGTCCTGTGAAAAGAAGGGCAAGAAAGCCAGCGTGGCTGGCTTGCAGAGAGTGCGGGTTAGAAGGTGTGACACGAGGCCCAGAGGTGTGCAGTGGTGAAGATCATGTAGGGCTGCAGAGAACTTTTGCTTTTACACTGTGATGAGAAATCACTGGAAGATTCTGAGCTCAAGAATGATATGATCTGACTTGTGTTCCAACAACTGATGGATTTTTAAAGATGCACAGATATGCCTAGAATGAGATTTTGGTGGGCATGGGATATGACACACTAAAACTCTCTAGTAAGAAAGAAACAGGCATTTGGGAGTTTACAAGCAGGTGGCAGGGGAGGGAGAGGGGAGGAGAGTGATTGATAGAGAGACGCAGTGACAGGACGACAGGCTGGGACGTAAGGCAGGGAGGGGGTGGGAGTGTGACTAGCAAGAAACTCTTGGTGGCAGGTAAAGGGCCATGGTTTTCATGGCAGGGGTATTTCATCTTGGATTTTGTTTTCCTATACTATTTCTACAGTCCCCTTCCATTATCTCAAACCTTCAGTAAAGGTCTGATACCACTTTGGTTAGGGTTCCTTCTGATAAAAGCAGCCCTGACTGTTCAAAGTACTTTGGGACTGTCAGGCAGGTTTGAATTCAAATTTCAGTCTCAGGACCATTTGGGGTGAGCATGGGAAGGGAGAAGATTCTGAGAGATGAGTTGTGCATAAGAGGATCTTAACTAACCATCAAGAACATGGGACAGGGCTTCCCTGGTGGCGCAGTGGTTGAGAGTCCTCCTGCTGATGCAGGGGACATGGGTTCGTGCCCCGGTCCGGGAAGATCCCACATGCCGCGGAGCGGCTGGGCCCGTGAGCCATGGCCGCTGAGCCTGCGCTCCGCAACGGGAGAGGCCACAACAGTGAGAGGCCCGCGTACCGCAAAAAAAAAAAAAAAAAAAGAACATGGGACAGTAAAGTCCCAGCTATCAGTCAGAGTCTTGTATCCCTTTCCTATTAGATGACCACAACCTACTTTCCAGCTGGCGTGGGAAGAGCTATGCCCAGTAGAAAAGTAGTTCAAAGTAGCTGTGGAGAAGGGACGAATGTGGACCTATCTTTTATTGGGCACTTAGCCTGGACAGGCTCTTACATTAATTTTCTTTAATTTAGTGCCAACTACAACCTCAGACATTAACTGATGTTATGGATATTTTACAAACAAGGAAACTGAGGCCTGGGGAAATAAGGTAAACTCTCTAAGTTCATATAGCTAATAAACAGCAGGGTTGGGATTTGTACCAGGCCTTTCTGATTCCAAAGAGCCCACGTTCTTTTATTTACATCAGGCTGAAATCCTGGGCCCCGGCTGGGAAACTCTGGTCCCAGGATGTCCTATTTCTCTGGACATCTAGTGACTTACCTAAGTCAGACAGTTTGCTGAGCCCCTCCATGCCCATGCCTGCGGCTCATCTCAGAGGCCTGACCATCCCAATGCTTCCTGGCTCTCGTATGGACTCAGCATCCTTCCCATTCAAGGCGTAGGTCCTTCTCTAAAATGCAAAGCCTGGCTTCTTTCTCTCTGGCTTTGCTGGCTCTCTAGAACACCTGTCCAAAATAAGGAGTTCAGGGACTTCCCTGGTGGTCCAGTGGTAAAGAATCCCCCTTACAATACAGGGGACTCAGGTTCAGTCCCTGAGGGAACTAAGATCCCACATGCCACGGGGCAACTAAGCCCGCGCACCACAGCTACAGAGTCCACATGCCCGGGAGCCTACATGCCACAGCTAGAGAGAAGCCCGTATGCCACAATGAAGAGCCCACGTGCTGCAGCAAAAGATCCCGCATGCCTCGATGAAGATTCCACATGCCACAACTAAGACCCGATGCAGCTAAAAATAAATAACTAATAAATAAATCTTAAAAAAAATTAACAAGTAAGGAGTTCAGGAACCAGCTGGGAAGGTCTCCTCTGGACTTGTCCTGATGCTAGTTTATCAGAGACGTTGAAAATAGTGACGCGACTCTTAAAAGGCCTATTTCTCCAAATTAGCAACATTCCTTATCAATATCCACATTGGCTAAGTGTTGAGGAGACCCCTATATTTAGCATCTGAGTTCTATTGTTTGCACAGTCCCTGGATCTCTCTAAGCGGCCATTTCCGTAAGTCTGTAATAGAGCGCGCCGTCGTATGGAGATTGTAGGCTGTGTATTTGGAGCTTGGAGCACCATTTAACCCTCACTGCTGTTGTTTAGAGTGGCCCCAAATTCAGTTTTGAACTAGATAGTCTAATGATGGTAGCGATGACAGCTTGCATTCTTGGTGCTTATTTCATTCTTAACACTTTATAGGTACTATCTCATTTAGTCCTCACGATAATCACATGAAGACCCATTTAGTAAGAGAGAAAACTGAAACAGCGTTGAAGTATAGTCATTTCTGCTATAGTGCAACATATGCATTCCTAATAATTACTACATTATTACTATGCTAAAAATTTTACAAGTTTGCTCTGCAAAATAATGCAATAAAAACCATGGTTTATAAGAAAATATGGATGGGCTATGTATCAATATTAGTTGCCTAGGGCTGCCATAACAAAGTGCCAGAAACCAGGTGCTGCAGTTCTGGAGGCTAGAAGTCTGAAGTCAAGGTGTCAGCAGGGTTGGTTTCTTCTGAGGGCTGTCCGGTGGACTCTGTCCCAAGCCTCTTTCCTAGCTTCTCGTGGTTTGCTGGCAATCTTTGACATTTCTTGGCTTGTCGATGCCTCACCCTGACCTCTGCCTTCACGTTTGCATGGATTTCTCCCCGTGTGTCATCACATAGCCTTCCCTCTGTGCATGTCTGTCTCTGTGTCCAAATTTTCCCTTTTAATAAGGACACCAGTCTTATTGGATTAGGGCCCATCATAATGATCTCATTTTAACTTGATTACCTCCAACAGATCATATTTCCAAATCAGATCACATTCTAAGCACTGGGGGTTAGGACAGGGGACACAAGCCAACCCATACGGGGCACAACACTCAAAAACCATCAGTCTCACATTCAGTGAAGGTAGGAAACTAATAAAAACAGTAACATAGTTTAAAGCATGTGAGATGGTTAAGAAATACCTTAAGTATTGCATAAATATGGCGCTTCACCTTGGAAACATTTAATGTTTACTTGTGGAAGTGGCCTTGGAAGGGTTGCAGCTCTTGAAGCGGTGGAGGAGGGTTATCTGAAATCAGAAGGAAAGTTGTAATCCTTCCTGGACAGGTATGGCTCATAACACAGGCAGTGGACGGAGGCCGTTGTTTGAAATGTGCGTGTTATGAGTATTCCCACACGGCAGTTTTTATTCCTGGGTGCAGTTTCCCGTATTCACCTAGTATTTCTTGAGGAAATTAGGTGTGAGCAAATTTGTGTTATGCTTGAATTGTTCCCTAATATAGCAATGTCTTTGGAACAATTTGCACGTTCAAAACAAACATTCTAGCAGAAGGGACTTTAAACTGCCCAAGGTCACAACCACAGTTGAGGAGCTGGGTTTTAAGCCCCAGGTAGATTGACACCACAACCCAAGGACTTAGCCACTAAGCTGTCAAATTGTTAGCAGTGGAAACGAAGTAAGAAAAGCAAACGACTTACTACCAGGCCACTGGTAGTCAGGGCTCTTCCCATGGTAGGCAGAATCCTAGGATCTCACTGCTCCTTGAGATTCCTTGTCCTGTCTCCTGGGACTGTTTATACGATGAGTCTTCATGCCTGTGATTATGTTACATTACAGGGCAGAGGGATTTTGCAGGCGTGATTAAGGTTATTGATTGATTGGCTTTGAGTTCATCCAAAGAAATGTTATCCAAGTAGACCTAATTTATCATAAAAGTCCTTTAAAAGCGGAGAGTTTTCTCTGGCAGGAGGCAGAACCATTTCAAAACATAAGATGTGAAGAACTTTTGCTGGCTTTTAAGATGGAGAGGACCACACACAAGTGCCAGAAGACAGTGGCCTCAGAGTTGAGAACAACCCCTGGGCAACAGCCAGCAAGGAAACAGGGTCTTCAGTCCTACAATCACATGCAACTGAATTCTACTAATAGCCTGAATGAGCCTGGAGCAGATTCCTCTCCAGACACTCGGGACAAGACGCTAGCCAGCCAACAAACCTTGACCTTGACCTTGAGACCCTACATGGAGCACCTAGTCGAGCCCACCAGCTCTGACCTACAGACTGTGAGCTGATAAATGGATGTTGTTTTAAGCCACTGAATTGATGGTGCTTTGTTACACAGCTTAGAAAACCAACAGTCTACCTTGCTTTCTGTGCCTAGGCTGTGAGGCCAACAAGGTAAAAGAAAGGGAAGAGCAAGGCCCTTGCCAGTTCCTCTGGGCAGGACAGAGGGATAGTGCAGACAAGGTCCAACCTGCACCAACCCTTCCTCCCAGCCAGGTCCGGGCCCTTGTACAGAAAGGCTGCATTCTTCTTCTTTTGTACTGAATAAAATATGCTTTATGATAATGTTTTATTTTGTTTTCTTTTACGTATCTTGCTGCAAACCTTCAAGGTAAGTACTACTTGGAAATGTCATCAAATAAGGTTGGTTACCATCGATGACACATTTTAATTTTAGTTCCAGAAATTATCTAAGTGGGGTGGGGGGCACCTCTCCATGTGCCCACATGAACGGTACATACACATTGCAGGACTATTTCCCAATTAAAGTGGTTAATACATTAATCTCTGAAGCCCAGTTTGGAGTCACAATATTTTGAAAGAAGTGGCTTTAATTTGGAAATTAACCACAGCATTCTCTAGCTACTTTGAGTTGGACCAATCCTAAGCATCTTCCTGTTTGGTTGAAGTCATTCATATCTGGATGCTATCAACATGGAAAAATGAGCTTGCCCCCAATTTGCTTTGTAAAGAAGTCAGTGCTTTGAACACAGTGTTCACTTCCCTTCAGGGAATGACATCTCTTGATAAGTGGAAATATTTTTTCAACAAAGAATCTGCTGCTCCAGATTTGTTAAAATTAGTTCGACAGTCTGTCTCCATTCCTGTGTCTAATAAAAATGAGATGTGTGAAAAATAAATTTTAATTGCTAGGTAAACCATATTTTTTTAAATATATGCTGAAATATCAATTGCACAGTTTTACTCAGTGAATTTGCTATATCATACGGACAGCTCCATTTTGTTTTGCAATTTTGATTAACACTTTTATTTTGTGTCTGTCATTTGTGTTGAACCATTTGCCGACTTCTTGGCTGGGTTGGTATAGGACTTTAATGATGTCTCCACTTTTGGGTGCTACCATTATCTACAGAGGTGAATATTTCATTTAGTTCAATAGACATTTTTTGAGGTGCTACCATATCCTAACTCTGAACAAGCTTTCAGGGAGACAGGAATGAATAATGCAGCCTCTGTTCTGAAGATGCTCATCGTATATAACAATGTTTCGCCAGTGTGTCCCAGGGATGGAGGCCTAGAATTCCTCACGCTTGTTGTAAATACCATGACGTACTGGTAAGTATGTTAACATAAAGTGAACACTATAAAACATTTTTATGGTAAGCCAGACATGATTTTACCTTAGAGTCTAGGATAGACAGTGTCTGTGGGTACCAAGACTTAAGAAAGAAAGAAAAACAAAAGGATAAGAAAACACGTAGGCACAGGGACAGTTCTACATCTAAAATTTTTTTCTGTAGATTAGAAAAGAGACATTACTATTTTATTGTGGTTTTAGCTTGCTGTTTTATTAGGAGGAGTTAGTACACAAACAAATTGAATATGGCATGTTAGAAATCCTTACGAAGTTTATCTTTCAGGTAAAACACTGCTCTCTACCTGTGTTTTTCTCCTCCTCCAAAATGTTCAGTTTCTCTCTATTGCAAATAGGTTGGAAGCTAAACTACTTACCCTCACCTGGTATCCAGCCCTCCACATTCTGGCCACACCCTATACTGTGTTCCCACTTCACTCTGCTGCATTCTCAGCTACAGTGACTCCAAATTGCCTCCTGTACCCCCTCCCACTCCCAGTATGCCCAGCATTCTCTTCCTCACACCTTTTCCCACAACGGCCCTCCCTGGCAGCCCCATCTTACCAAGAAGCAAGTTCAACTCAAATCCATGAGTCTTTCCCAGATATCCTCCCCCTTCAACAACCAGAGTGAAACCTTTTATTCTGATTTTTCCATTTTATTTTGTTTATACTTAGCAAAGTCTCTCTTGCAGTAGTGGTAGCAGATGACATGTAGCAGCCAGTAGGTGCCAAGCACAACTGTGTTATCATACACACAGTGGGTGAAGAAACAGAAACTCAGGGAGGTGCTGCTGGAGGTGCGCTGGATGGTTAACAGCAAAGCCACAGTTGGAATCCCAGTCTCTGCTCCCAATGACAGTGCTGCCCTTACACCCTAGAGCCTCCCTTCAGTGTCTTCATCTTCCTGGGGATACAGGCAGACATGGGTCTTCTTCCCATCATTGTGTCATATACCTGGCAGCTACTCAAAATACATCTATGGAATTGAATTGAATTATATTAGGGGCAAGAAAAAAGATGACACCACTTTCCCTGCTCTTTCTAGCAAAGTTTAAAATGATTTATACTATTCACTACTGGTGAAAGAAAAAAAACCTCTTTAAATCATTGTTAATGGGAATGTTAATTAACACGCCCACTTTTGAACTATCAAAATAAAAAAGTGTACATGCCCTGATATACAATTATACTTTTAGAAATTTCTTCCAGGGAAATAATTATAATCAAGTGCAAGGATATGTGTACAAATCTATTTCTTGCAGCATTATTGATGGGAGTGAAAATTGACAGGCAATCTAAGTGTCCATTACTTGGGGGATGGAAAAACATATCGGGGATGCCATATGATGGAGTATTAAGCAGACATCAAAAAATGGGTCTAGATCTATATGTGCAAAGATGGAAGGGTGTTCACAATATACTGCTGAATTGATACAAACGAGTTCCAGTAGAGTGAAGAGTATTGCCCTATTTTTCTCAAAAACAAAAACCTCTTCTCCTTTTCCTTTCATCTCCCCCGTCCATATATACCTATACAAATACAAACTTCTCTAGATGTCAAGTGGACTATTTTTTCTCCTCAGACTGGTGGTGAGGGTCCAAAGATGAAGCCAAGTTATGCTAAGCACCCTCCATTCTAAAGAGAGCCACAGCCATGGTGGTGGCCACTCTGTAAGCTGTGCTAGGAGCTGCCAGCAGTGACCCCACCATCAGTCATCTGCCTCCTTTTCCCTCCTCCAGGCAGATTAAGCAGAGCTGCTAAAGATATTATTAGCCTTGTGAGGTTACAGGAGTTGAAGCCTGTTGTTCAACAGGTCAACATTCAAACTACTACACCAATGAAGGCTAAGATATAACTGTGAAATAGCTGACCGTGAAATATTAGTCTAAGCCCTAAACAGCCTGGCATTTGTTAGGAGCTCAACAAACATTTGTTGAATGGATGAACAAATCAACACCTTTATCTTGCCAATCAGGAAACTGAGATGTGGAGCAGTGGTCTAGCTAAAATCGCACATGTAGGTCATGTCAGAGCTTGAACTAGGCCCAGACCTTCTGTCCCTCAGTCTGAGGTTCCTGAAAACATGGTGATCTCTTGCCTCGTTGTTGCTGCATTACAAGAGAGGATAACTCAAGTTCAGAGAGGCTTGTCCAAAACCATTCAGTTAGCTTGTATCAGAACTGGCCTAGGCTTCCAGACTCCCAGGTCAAGCTATTTCCATTTCATCTTACAACCTTGAAGGCTTTCTGTCACCAGACCTGGAAAAGAAGCCTCAGAAAGTAAAATGAAGATCCAGAAAATAAAAGGAGAAGACAAAGGATAACAGGTGGTATATTTTATGAGAACTAAAGAAGGTTGGTGACAGGATCATGTTTTATTTCTCCACCTTTGCCTACAAATTCCCCAAATGCACACTGATAACAGGTCAGGAAGAGCCAGGCCCTTGCCCAGTGGAAAAAGTTCTGGAGCACTGCTTGATATGGTTGGGTACACAGCTCATACATAAGTTGGGAAGCAAAGTCACCTTGGAACAAGGAGGGTCTCTCCTGACCTCTCAGAGTTGCTGAAAAGCCAGGAGAGCAGTGTGAAAGAAAAACCAAACATGTTTTTACAAGTAAGAGAAGATACTTGTTCTCACAATACCTCTCTTGGTTTTGCTCTAAATGCCAAGCAAAAAGCAGAAAAAAGGAAAGAAGGAAGGAAGTTACACTGCCTCAGCATCATCGGGACCCCTATCTGGTTGCCATGACAACACCTGCTGGACATTATATTCATCTTCTCTGTTTTCCTTTACATCATTGACTATGAGGACCATTTACCAGCTGGCGCCCCCCATTGGTGAAGCCTAACCAGTATATGTCTCTGGATAGTGCTTATTTCAAAAAAAAAATATTGAGAAATTTCAATAAAGGTCAAGATTTCCTGCTTCTCTTGAAACTTTGCAAGTTATGACACCTCAAGGCCTGAATTCCCACAAGGTTATAATAGGCTTGAATTTAGTATCTGATGAACCCTTCCTTGGAGGGCAGGCTCTCCAATTTGCCATTGGTGTCACCTGGCTGCTTCTCTCCTCCATGGTACCTGCCTGGGGACATTTGAATTTGAATCATCTTTTTGTCAACTGGTGTTAAATCAGCAAGGTTTCACCTAAATATGCCATTTCCACTGCTATTGGAGGACTACTCAAGAATAGGCAAGTGTTAGCCTACAGTATTTGTTTTTCTCTTTCTGACTTACTTCACTCTGTATGACGGTCTCGGTTCTGAAGAGCCTAGGGGCAGGACAGGAATAAAGACGTAGACGTAGAGAATGGACTTGAGGACACGGAGAGGGGGAAGGGTAAGCTGGGACGAAGTGAGAGAGTGGCATGGACATATACACACTACCAAATATAAAATAGATAGCTAGTGGGAAGCAGCCGCATAGCACAGGGGGATAAGCTCGGTGCTTTGTGACCACCTAGAGGGGTGGGATAGGGAGGGTGGGAGGGAGACACAAGAGGGAGGAGACATGGGGAGATATGTATATGTATAGCTGATTCACTTTGTTATACAGCTAACACACCATCGTAAAGCAATTATACTCCAATAAAGATGTTAAAAAGAAAATAATAAGCAAGTGATGCTCAGATCTAACCATGTGTGAACTTTCCAAAGTGATTTCCACTAGCTAAGGTTCTATCTAGTCTCTAATGCAGTTGATCTTGAATGTCAGCCTGGGTTTTCCTCTAGCAGCCCGCTGCTCTTAGTGTCCATAATGCCAGCGGTCCCTGCTCCCTGGCTGCCTGTTCTTCTCACTCCTGGACAGCTCCACTTTCATACTCTGCTTAAACTGGGAATCTAAAAATAGTCAATCATCACAGCACTGACATAATGCTTCTGTTGTTCCGAGAGCAATTCTCTATCAGAAGAATTTTTTCAAGAAGGAGTTATGTTTAAGTTAAAAAATGACATGTGAAATGACTTCGAGCTCTTACAGTTTCACCCTGTTCCCACCCCCTGGACACAGAAGCACCTTTTAAAAGGTCTGGTTACAAAGAAGAGTAGGAAGGAGTGTGGACCATGGTTCTGCTTGGAATTGCAAAGATTGGTTTGACTTAACCTGTGCAAAGCCTTCAGTGTCTGGTCTAGCATCTGACACAGAGTAGGTGCTCAAAAGTATGTTGGAGGAAAGACAGAGAGGTAGAAAGTTACCCAGTACATATGCTTGAGTTTCTCCATTTTCTTTTAGTGACGTTTATTGAGTCCCTACAGAATGTAAAGTGTTTTTCTAGGCACAGTTGAGTTTCATTCATTTACTTATTCATTTCTTTGTTCCCTAAGTGACTACTTTGCTTTCCTGCAATTCCCATTTGCATGTGTGATCACCAGCTCATAATCTCATCACTCACCCAAATATTCTTCAGGGGTCAAGTGCTCCTCCATCATTAGCAGTCACCACAATGTCACTGATATCTAAAATTGACAGGAAATCTCCTACTTCTGTTTCCCGTGGTATAATATGGAATCTCAGCAATCACCCAGGAAAGAAAATTCTCCAGTAACTTTTTCTATAGACTAGAATGATTCACATCCTCTCGAATTCAGCTAAACCCTAGAGAGCTCTCTATGAGAGGTACAATGGCAGGCTGTCCTCCACTGAACCAAGTTCATGAACGATACCTTCTAACATCTGGAGAGTAATTCGTCAATCGGTAAGTCACGATGCTGTTTTATCGGACCATGATTAAGCCAGTACACCTCCCAAGAGCATAAGGGGTAGCATGTAGTAAACATTTAATAAACTTTTGATGAAATGAATGAATGAATACACAGAGAATGAACAGACAAACTGGACACTGATTTTACAAGTAAAACGGAGACCTGAAAATTATGGGGCTGCTGTTCTCTTTTTTTTTTTTCAATTTATTTATTTTATTTTTGGCTGCATTGGGTTTTTGTTGCTCCTTGCGGGCTTTCTCTAGTTGCAGGGAGTGGGGGCTACTCTTTATTGTGGTACGTGGGCTTCTCATTGAGGTGGCTTCTTTTGTGGAGCACGGGCTCTAAGCACGCGGGCTTCAATAGTTGTGGCTCGAGGGCTCTAGAGCGCAGGTTCAGTAGTTGTGGCACACGGGCTTAGTTGCTCCGCGGCATGTGGGATCTTCCTAGACCAGGGCTCAAAGCCGTGTCCCCTGCATTGGCAGGCAGATTCTTAACCACGGCGCCACCAGGGAAGCCCCTAAGCTGCTGTTCTAATCAGTACATCAATCTCTGTTGGATCAGCAAATCTTTCTCTCTCTCTCTCTCTCTCTCTCTCTCTCTCTCTCTCTCTCTCGATGACCTAAATGCATAGCTTTTTTGTTTTGCTTTTATACAATAAATGTGGAACTCTGACAAGGTTCAGTGCATCCTATTCTCTGTGGCAGGGATTTGGGAGATCAGCAGGCTTCCTTCACCTTCTGACAACAGAGCTCATGGAGACTCAAAAATATCAAACCTTCCAGACAAAATTTGGAAGAGCAAGAGGAAATTTTTTTTTTTTTGGTTACATCAGGAGAGAAAATCCGGGCACAGTGGAAAGGCATTTTATTTTTCAGATGAGAACCCTGAAAAATTAATGAAAGGCATGCTATTTTATTTCCTGGACACAAATCTCCAGTCAGATTCTAGGGTCCCAATTTTCTTGGCTATAGAATTACAGCAATGCTTTTTAATTTTATGTTTTTATGCTTTACATTGGCCTTTTGGAAATTAATATACGTATTTCTTGCTCACTGGACAAAATTCACACAAAATAGAAATATATATTAAATGGAAGTCATTTTGTTCCCTCTCCCCTCTACTCTCCACCTTCCAGCTCCCTGAAGAATAAACTCTGAGGTGGAGATTAGCCTGCACAGTGGTTGCTAAGAAGTGCCCTTGGTCACCAGAGTCACAGAGGAGTGAAAGAAACAAGACTGGGCAGAGGGAGAAGTTGAACTGTGATGTGGTTTCCAAAAAGGCTGGAGTTGATTCATAGGGGGAACTTGGGAGCTGGGATGGACTGTCAGAATTGTCCTAAAGGGAGGCAAGGGGTCTTTGTATGCCACCCCTTCCACTATACACTGGATGTGAGCCATCCTTCAACCCTTGCAGAAGGGGGTGTGAACTTGGAGGAGGCAGCTCCCTTCATCAGAGGGCAGTTCCTGGGGAGGGAGTGAGCTATGAGCCACCAGTACCTAACTAACACTTTGATCATTAGCCTTGTTTGCTTTCAAGAGAGAATTGGGTGGCACCCTACAGAAATACACTGTATTATTGTCTTTCCCAAACCCACACACTTTCCATGTCTCTATGAACACGTGAAACACACACACGCGCACACACACACACACACACACACACACACACACACACACTAATATAATAGTTAAGAACATGAATTCTGAAGCCAACCTTGGAAATTTACTTAGTCTCTCTCGGCCTTGATTGTCTCCTTGGTTAAAATGGGATGGGGGATGGTGACAACAGTACCAATCATAGAGCCATATAATTATAGAAGATGAAATGGGAAAAGTTCTGACACATAGAAAATTCAACTCCTTGCTTTTGCCACTCAACAATTGTCTTGGACAAGCTTCTCTGTTATTCATACAGAAGTACTTCATTCTCTTTAATAGCTGAATAGTATTCTTGAATATTGAATCCTAGATACGGAATGGAGTGGATTTGCCATAATTTCTTTAACAGTTTCCCTACTGTTGAGCAGTTAGGTTGTCTCTAATTTCTTGCAATTACAAGTCATGTAGCAGTGACTATCCTTGTATGTTTATCCTTATGCCCTTGGAAGACTGTCTATAAGACAGGTTCATGAAAGTGGAATGTTTTTCAAAGGGCAAGCACACTTCACTTGTAACAGGTACTATTAATTGCCCCTGAAAAGACTGCAGAATTCTAACTTGGACCTCAGCATCATGAGATGAGTGTCTTCTCCCCCAACCACCACCAATCTCACACCAACACTGGATGTTAAAAATCAGTTACACTTTTGTTAGTCTAATAGGTGAAAAAAGATATTTCCTTGTTTTAATTTTCATTTCAATCAATCCTTGAGAAACAAAGCTTTTTTCTCAATGCTTCTTGGCCATTCATGTGTCTGCATTTGTGACTTGCCTAATTGTCTCCCTCCTCTGGGTCATCTTTGTTGACATATTTTTGAATGCATATATTGTAAATAGATTCTACGACTCCCTCACTCATCTGTTCGACTTTCGAGGGTGCCTCTCAATCCACAGAGGTTGAATTTCCACGTTAAATCTGCCAGTCTTCTTTACACCACCTAGATTTGGGGTTCTGTGTGTGGAAGAGGTGTAAAGTCAAGCTCAGACGCAAAGCCCACTTTATCCTTAGAACTGCAAGTTCCTTTATAGGCCCTGAACTCTCCATCTGCCTAAAGCAGGCAGCTGCTTTTGGTGTCATTTCTGTTTTTCTGTTTTTAACTCAGTCCTGTTTATTAAATCTTAGACAATGTCTAGTCTACATTCTCATCCTCACAGCACTTTTCACTTGGACCTCTCCCTTCCTCCTCTTTCTGATTCCATTCCTTTTCGCTTCTTTTGACTATGTACAGCTTAGGGGAATAATTGGGGCAGAGGTCAACCTCCATGAATGACAGTCCCTTGGACCATCATCTGGCTTGTAAGCATGTCTCTGCAGTCTCCTGCTGCCAGTGTCATCCCAGTTTGGTCCTGGCACTAGTGATAATGGCTGTGTTGCCACGTGTGCTGTTGGGGTCAGGACAGTGGGGAAGCAGAAATAAAGTGTTCATATTTTTAAACTGGTGCAGTGGATGGTGAGTGGTTTCTGGGTTGTGGAGGCACCCAAGGAGTGTCTGGTTGTCAGGAATATCAATTTCTGCTGTCCTCTGACGTGGAGGACCTCCCTGGCAGCAGTCCCATCACCTTTTCGGCCCTTGCCAGGAGCACAGTCATACTCCTTGTGGGAAATATACCTTGTGGCTCCTGTCCCACAGATAAACTCCAAGCTCCATCGGGCGGGGTTGTAAGAGAGAGCTGGTTCTCTTCTGTGACCTGCTAAGAGCCACAAAGAACTTGGACGTGGTGCTGTTGCCTCTTTAGTCACTCCAAAACACAGTCCAGTCACGTCCTGCTGATGTGATGCACTTTGGCAAGCTTCCTGTCTCCAGAGTGAGAGCTGTTTGCTGTGTGTCCTCTGAGGGAGATGTAGGTAGAGAAGAATTAACACCTCATCAATTGTGCCTTACTCAAGAAAATGACCCTGCCTCCTTCTCCGCACATATACATGGCGACTCAGAAAGGGTGATGCATCCACGCAGTTCTGGAAAGAACCACAGCTTTGCAAACCTTGCAGAGGGGTACTAATGCTATATTCCAGAGATCTATCTTGGTTGCTTTTTTCTGTCTGCTTCACAATGCCTGCCCAGGATATCTGTGATTCTGTGACTCAGCAAGAGAAGATTGGTCATGAGAATAATGATAAAGGTAGTAGTTATTGATAGTATCTTTTGAATATTTTCTGGAGTTCTACTTTCAGTGTGATGGAGTAAGTGCCCAGCAGACCAGTCTCCATGAACAACAGCTATAAACTTAGGACAAAATATTCAAAGGGCAAAATATACCCAGAGTCTCTGAAGAGACAACAAAAGCAAGCAGATTTTAGAAAGGAGTCGAAACTTGGAAGAAGAGATCAACAGAGGGTGAGATCCCCATTTTGTTGCAACTCTAGGATAGGCCATAGTCACAGTGTGACACAGGCCAGCTGAAGGAATACAAGAACACTTGCCATCTTTCTGGTCTGAAGAATTGGAGACAGAATCCAAGGTGGCTACAGACTCTGGAAAGTGAAGAGGGAAGCCTAGAAAGGAGAATGCCAGAGTAGGGGAGCCCCAGATTCTGTGCATTAACTCTGCCCAAATCTGTAGCTGACCCTTGAACTATACATGCGTGAAGCAGACTGCAAACCACCCAGCTAAAAGAAAAAAGAGTTGAACTGAGATTTTAGCTGCCACTTACCACAGGCAAGACAGAGTCTTGTGCAATTTGAGTCTAAGCAAGTTACTGCCTGCTATAAAATATATCAAAACTCTTTAGAGGAATATAACGGAATACAGAATCTCTACATCATAACAACACAATGTCTAGAACACAATCCAAAATTTCTCCAGTAAATAGAATTAACAATAATTACCTCTTGAGGGTTGTTGGGAGACTTAATATGATGTATTTAGCACAGTGTTTGCAAAGTTCCTGGCATGCAGCTAGTGGATGAGTCACAGCCTATACCCCCTGGGATCTGGGGGAGGTATCTCAGGAAACACCTTCAGGAGGTTGCCAAATGTAGTCAACACTCCAAGTTGGAAGAGAAAACACATCTGTCATTACTAGTCCATTTAGGCTCCAGAACCCTAGGAGTGGGGAAGAGGCATAAGCGGAGAGGGAAAGCAGCATTCAAGTTAGTTGCCAAGGTTGCCAGTGAGTTGCTAGAGTAGAGGCAGAAACAGTCCTCAAGCAAGTGCATAAAGTAAGCCAAATACAGAAATAAAGGAGCCAGGAAGCCAGTCCAAAGAGTACCCAAACCATATACAGATACATGACTGATCTAGAACAAAGACAAAGGTAGGGGTGGTTCTGAGGAAGGATTCAAGGGATTTGGAAGACAGGTTTTTGTCAGGTTCACAAGTTTCCCCTGTGATGATTGGGCACATTTTGCCTGTTCATGAAGGACCTCCCAGCCCTGCAAATCCAGGCTCTTTATCCTTTTATTCTTTCAAGGGGAAAACACTGAAGAGGCTGATTCAAGAATTACTATTACTTTTGATGGGTAAAATGGAAAAATCCAAGGTTGCCCAATAAAGGGCCGATGCCATGCTCTAAGAGAAGTAGGATCATCTTCCCGGTTCAGGAATAAGCCCAGCATAAGACAAAGCTTAACCTCCCTCCAATATGATCTACTTCCGTCAAATAATAAAGACATTGGTATAACTCAGTCTGGGTGGGTGACTCTCCTTTCCTGGTTACTCCTGATCAGTGTTTTGCTTCCGTGTTTGGAAACAAAGTAATACCACAAGAATGCAGAATTTTAGCCAAAGATCATTTGTCTCCATTGACCTCATAGCCCTAGAGGTACCTCAGAAATCAAGTCTCTTCCTTGGGAGTAATGAAATTCTCATTTGTGTAATGATAGGTTGCTGATAAACTGAAGAGAAATGCTACTGATAATGTTTGCTCAACAGGACTTTAGTATTTCTCTTCTCCTTGCTTCTCCCATCAAATTATCGCATTGGCATACTTGAGTATGGATATGACTTTAATATGCTTCACTGACTCAGACATCTCCTAAGGTATCCTCACTGTTATAAGACTGAACAGAATCTTCAACATCAGATTAAATCTCACTGGACTCAAACTCTAGAGATTCCTTTGATAAATCAAGGGACTCCTATTTGACTCGAGCCCTGCAGAGCCCCTCTCAAACAAGCAAACATCCAGGCACCAATGCAGCTGGACAGGCCACTTCACAACAGTAGGTTCAGACTGTCTAGAACTCCCCACCCCACCCTGCTTCAGGCTTCACTCTCCAGTGCCCATTTATCTCAGCTCCAGCATTGACCTGTCTTGCGATTTTACTTCCTTGCTCTTCAGAACGGGCACCTTCTACTGCTTCTTTACCTTGATCTCTGGTTCCTTCTTTGACTGTGATTTCTTTCTTTTTTAAAAAAATCAATTTATTTATTTATTTATGGCTGCATTTGGTCTTCATTGCTGCGCAGGCTTTCTCTAGTTGTGGCGAGCGGGGGCTACTCTTCATTGGGGCGCACAGGCTTCTCACTGTGGTGGCTTCTCTTGTTGTGCCTCTAGGCGCACGGGCTTCAGTAGTTTTGGCATGTGGGCTCTAGAGCACAGGCTCAGTAGTTGTGGCACATGGGCTTACTTACTCTGCGGCATGTGGGATCTTCCTGGACCAGAGCTCGAACCCGTGTCCCCTGCATTGGCAGGCGGATTCTTAACCACTGCGCCACCAGGGAAGTCCGACTGTGATTTCTCCTCACCACAATGACTGTCCTGTTTTTGGTGATGCCAATTTAAAACTCTCATCACCTCCAGCCTAGCCCCAACCCTAGGATCTTCAACATACTACAGACCCTCAGGACCATGCTGTCTCCACCGTGAGTGTGGAGTGGAGCCTGGGGAGATTGATCTCTCGGATAAAAGCATCTCTGAGATTGCATTTCTATTTTAGACAGAGTGAGAACTGAAGAAGTGCTTATAGGTGCGGTAGGAATCTCTTTGAACTTCTTAGAGCCCTCGTACATTTAGGCAGAGACTGTTCTTTTGGAAATGGTGACCCCAGCTCCAGCAAAGTTGGGATGTGTACATGCTCGTGAAATGTTCATTTCTGGAGAGGGAGGCACAAGAGAGCTCTGCCTCATCATGACAGAGGGCACGCCAGGGTCAGCACACTCCATTCAGTGTCAGGATGTCGCAGGCTTCGTGGGAGGAGAATGTACTTGGAGCAAGCACAACCTGAATTTCAAGGCTACTCTACCCCTGAGGCATTAGGAATCAGCTTCCTCCTTTAAAAAATGGGCACTTTGCCCCGGTGTGTGTGGGTGGGTGGGTGGGGATTATGATGATGATGATGATTATTACATTGTGCCAAGTACTGTTCTGATCACATGACAAAAGTTACTTCGTTTAGTCTTTATAACAGTCCTACAAAGCAGGTATCACTGTTACCATTCCGATTCTACAGATGCAGAAACTGAAGCACAAAGAAATCAACCTGCTTTTGAAGCCTACACAGCTAGAAAGCAGCAGAGTCAGGAACCAAACGCAGCAATGTGGCTTTGGATTTGGTGCTCTTAACCACTGCCCTCTGCTGTCCTCACGTGGTACCCCCCTCCTTGCCCCCCCCCACCAGTCCAGTCGGTACTCAGCAAATGAGATCAGTTATAACAATAACAGCAATTATACCCTCACCACATCATGAAGGCAATTCCACAATGCACTGTCAATTTATTCATTCAACTAGCAGATTATGCAAATGTGCAGAGTGCTTGTATAATGCAAATGTGCTCACAAAATGTGAAAAATAAATCATTTATCTCTTCATCCACTTCTGCAATACCTCTCCCCATCGTAGCAGCAGCACCTGGTGGCCTATGGGTGTTGAGCAAATGCTTATTAATTTGTGTCTCACACTGTCTGGTTTTAGAACATAATGATATAAATATTACCATTAATATTACAACTGTCACGAATGAGAATTCCATATTAAAGAATGAGTGCTATTGGAACATAAGCGTACAAAGGTCTACGCTGAATGACCTTTCCAAAGTCTGGCAAGTTCCAAATTCTGCAGCAGACATAGGACAGTCAGCCCTGTTCTGACCTATAATGGTCTGAAAGGTTTATTTCTGTCTTTGGGGACCAGCAATTTCCATGAAATTTGACAAGACATTTCTGCCTCTCAGTCTTGTTCTCAAGTTTGCCCAATTTGGAAATTTGACAAGGGATGAAATGCTACCACTTGCTCACGACTGCCATGGACGCTTGGTACAGTCAGTCTTCAGCATCTGGGTTAACCTCTGTTAAAGAAAGCTTGCAGAACTAGGACCAAAAGACTCACTAATGCACAATGTACCAAGCCGCAGTGTTCCGGCTCCCTCTTCCCTTTCATGTTAAATTCACTGCCTTAACTAAGCGGACCTTTGCCAAGCCAGCCTTGTGACTAATGGGCCTTTGATCAGGTCTTGCTTCCTAACAGCTGGACATATAAATGGAAGTTTATCCTAATTAAGTAATGAACATTGATTGTCCCTACCTTCTGACTGCAAAGTGTCTCCTCATCTCAAAGCAACCCCATTGTTTTTATGTCAAGGCTAATATCTCTGATGGACTTTGCTTAGGGTCAGGGCATGTGCAATTTAGGACACTTAGGAGAAAAAGAGCAAGGGTTGAAGAAGTCGTGGGAACAGATTTTCTAGAATCTGCTAGCATGATCTGGTTGGGGCAGGAAAGCTACAATTTTTTGAGCACCTGCAATTGCTAGCACGTAAAGTACTTCATGTACACTATTTCATTCTATCGTCACGTTAATCTTATAGCTAGCGTCAGCTCCACTGAAAGTGAAGAAAATGAAGATAAGGGGCTGAGTGAACTAGTGGTTACATGGCTGGTCAGTGACCGAGTCACTGTTCCAACAGCCCAAACCAGGTTCTAGGTGACTCCAAAGTTTTATTTCCCCAGCACGTTGGATGATCATTCTCTTTTGCTCCTACACTGGAAACAGCACAGGATTTGCGCTCTGAACCTGTTCCTTACTAGCTCTATGGCCTTGAATAAGTTACATATCCTTTTTGATCTGGAGTTCTTTACCTGAAGATCAAGATCCACCAGCACCCTCTCTGCTGACTCCACCAGGTTTTTGTGAATGGGATTTGCACATGATAACATGATGTGCAAAGTGGTAGGTTATTGGCCTGTTTGCAAACAGCCTTTGTTAATCTGTTGTAATCTCTGGGCCACTCTGAGACTTTTTGCTTCCCCTTCCTGACTCTCCAAAAGCAACACCTGGGACTGCTTTGCCAATAACAGATTTGTTTTCATTATTAGGGGTGATCCTGTCATCAAGTTGGAACAGAAACGGCAACTGAATGTGCTTTCATGGGAATTTCAAAGATTCAACTTTTGGGGAAAAAAGATATAGGAGCCAATGTAACAGCCATTAAGTCCATAGTTTAAAAACAAATGCTACTAAGACACAGATGATATCATACAATAGTTGGAATGTCTCCTGTTTTCTCAGGCTCAGAGAGCAGGGCAGCCCTCAGAAATCTCACGCCAGCTGTCAGCGTCTATTCCAAGGATTGCCACTCCCATGCATCTCTTTGGCAAATTCCTCTCTCTCCAACCCAAATCTGTTGTACTTAACTCCTAGCATAACCCAGGAAATCATAAGGGCACCTGGTGCTGCTTTCTGTGGTATCAGAGGGGTCTTGCTCCATGTGGCAGTTTCCTGGAATGGAGACTCACTGATTACACAACAGGAATCATTAATTGAGTAGTCTATATCCCAAGAGATTATACACCCTACCCCTCCACTGACAGTTGAACTGACACACCCTATAGGAGACAAGAGGAAATTGTAGGCTGCTTAAGCAGCATCTCCTCTCATGTGCCATAAAATCCCTCTGTATTTTATCCAGAAAGGAGGCTAATCGAACTGGGGCTAAATTAATGCTAATAGCTGGCCGTGGAGGTATGCCGTCTAATCTTAGGACAAGTATGCCCATCTTGAGCAAGAGATTTCCTGGGGCTTAAGAACCTACTACCATACCAGAAAGATAGTTTGGCCGTTCCACAAAAAGTTAAACATAGAATTACCATATGACCCAGAAATTCTATTCTTACGTATATTTACCCCAAATTGAAGGCAAGTACTTAACCATATCTTTGTACACAAATTCTCAGATACACGATAGCCAAAAGGTGAAAGCCACCCAAATGTCCATCAATGGATGAATGGGTATACAAACTCTGGTATACTCACACAATGGAATATCATTCAACCATAAAAAGGAATGTGCTATATCGTGGATGAACTTTAAAAACATTATGCTAAGTGAAAGAAACCAGACACAAAAGGTCACATATTGTATGATTCTGTTTACATTAAATATCTAGAATAGGTAAATATAGAAACATATAGATTGGAGGTCACCAGGAGCTGGGAGGAAGAAGGAATGAAGAGTAATGGCTTAGTTGATAAGGGGCTTTATTCTGGAGTGACAGAAAGGTTTTGGAACTAGATAGATGTGATATACAACATAAATGTACTAAATAACACTGAGTTACTCAGTTTAAAATGACTAATTTTATGTTATGTGAATTTCACCTAATTTTTTTTTTAAAAACCCTACTACTAAAGCAACTTCCTCTAAAATGCATAAAAAATAAAAATGGATTGATGAATGGACAGACATAAATATGTGATCAAGCATGAAGAGCAAAATGTTAATTATAGAAGCCAGGTGGTGGGTACATGGGTGTTTGCTGTAAATTCAGTGTTTCAATGGGTTTGAAAATTTTTATAATGGACTGTTGGAAAATAATGAAACCTGGTACACTTACCATGTCATCAGGTCGTTGGAAAGGAAGTACCAAAATCCTGCTTTCCTACATGGGTCTTCCTATCATGGTCCTGACCATGTTTGGAAACTAGTCAGGATAAATTAGCTGAGCTTTGTCCACTGCACACACTCCTCCCCTCCCCTCCTCGTTCCCACATCACCCATCTGCAGATAATGCCCCCTCTTCATGATAATAACTCACATATCTGCTATAGCCAGCCCCTGTGCAGGTAACTGACACTCATTGTCTCCAATCTTGATAACACTCAAAGTAGGTTACAGATGAGAAACTGTCCATAATAGTGAGTAAAACCAGACACAAAAGAATACATATATTTTATACAAGTAGATTGTATAAGAAGTAAAAGGACTGACAGGCAAAATGAATTTATGCTGTTCAAAGGGAGGATAATGCTACCCTTAGGGGGGCAGTTGACTGGAAGGGCTCCCAGGAGGCTCCTGGGCTGCTGTGCTGGTACCATTTTATTTCTTGATCTAGTGATTACATGAATGTGTTTACTTTGTGAAAATACACTGAGCTGTGCTATGCGCACCTTCTTGTACGTATAGTCTATATTAATAAAAGTTTAATAACACCAAATCAATGAAATGGATAACTAAAATTAATCAGTAAAACTCAAAGTGGTCTGTTGAAAAGATAAATTAAAATATAAAAAGAAAGATGGAGAAAACACAAAAGAGTAATAGGAATAAGAAGAGACATAACTGCCAATATAGAAGGAGTTGCAATTTTATAGAAGAATACCGTATACAGATTTACTCCAATGGGCTTGAATATCTTGATGAAATGGATGCTTTTCTAAGAAAACAACTAAAACCAAGATTGTAGGGGAGCATCCATGGATCACAGATTTTGCTGCTGGCTGGAGTCTAAACAACAGCTGAATTCACAAACCCCTCTTCTCTTGTTAGCACTGGGAAGGGCCACAGTAACACACCCACAGACTGACCAACTAGTGAATGGCCAGGAGCCACTGTGCATTGCAGGCCCCTTCATCAGCAGAACCTATAAAGCCCTGCCATGGAAAGAAGGTGGTGGGCGTCACTGTGGTCAGAGTCTGAATCCATGTCTTATGAAACAGCAGAGCACTGGACTGTGCCCTTATCTTGGATGCCTTTCCAAGGCCAGGTGATAACTAGGTAAGACTAGATGGCTCAAACCTGTTGAACAGATGTAATACTACGTCAGGGATGGGAATGGTATTTTTGTTGTAATAAGTATTTTTATTTAAAAATAAGAAGCTGACCTGTATACAAGCCCCTGTGTCCCTGTCCTTTGAAGTAAAAGGCTTTTGCTTTAGTCTCCCAGGCTTCCTCTGAGTCTCAAAAGGCTGGCTCAAGAGTTAATGATGAGGAAACCTGAAGATGTAGAAACAAAGAATAGCTGTTGGGCTGGGGAACTGGTAACAATTTAGACTATAAGTCTGTCACATCGCAGAATTACCAAACTCTCAGTTCCCTGAAAGATACAGATAAAGGCCTGACACATATTCCTAAGTTGTTTTTACAGGAAGCAGACCCTCACCAGAGGAAAACTGCTGACCACAGCACATAGACCCTAGACTGGTTGAAACCAGAAGGCTGATGATGCTTGAAACCTCACCTTGATGCCAACCAATCTGAGAATTGTGCATGAGTCGATCACACTCTGAAGCCCCCTCCCTCACACTGCCTTTAAAACCCCTTGCCTGAAAGCAATAGGGGATTTCAGGTCTTTTGAGCTTGAGCTGCCCCTTCTCCTTGTTTGGGGGCCTGCAGTAAATGCCACACTTTCCTTTACCACAACTTGGTGTCAGTAGTCTGGCTTTACTGCGTGAGGGCAAGCAGACCCAAGTGTGGTTCAGTAAAAAAGCCACCTTTTGAATACTTGACAGGTGTCAGAAATGTTATTTTTCTTTAAGTAGATTTTTAAAGAAAAGTCAACCCGTGTGGCATAGAGGGAAGGAACCCAACAAATGTTAAGTTCAAGATAATAATCCATTAGCAGCTGGGAAGGATATAGTTGAGGGAGATTTTTCCCTGCAAGCCCTAACTTGACACCTTGAGGTAAGAGAGAAACTCCAAGCAGGAAGAGATAGCCAAGATAATTAGATATTGCAGAGAGGGTCAGAAGGACCAAAGAGAACCTGTATTTATAAGGTTGGGCAACCTGAACTTTCCTGGTTACTTCAGAAAGGTGCTTCTTTTTTGATGAGAGCAAAAGCCC
This sequence comes from Delphinus delphis, assembly GCF_949987515.2. NCBI lineage: Eukaryota > Metazoa > Chordata > Mammalia > Artiodactyla > Delphinidae > Delphinus > Delphinus delphis. The sequence continues at coordinate 32,678,804 of NC_082701.1, forward strand.
AGAAATGTGTGAGAAGCAAAGGGGGAGGGCGGGTCCTTCCTTGGAGTGGTAGTGGGGAGGGGAGCTTTTGTGAGGTGTGGTGGTATTGGAAAAGGATTTAAATTTTGAAGGTACAATCAGGCAGTGAGAAGGTGGTTTGTTTTTACCCCAAAGGGAAGGAGCAAGGCAAAAACGTTAAAGATGCAAAAGAGAAAATAGAAATAATGGATGGGGACAAGATCTTAGATTCAAGAAGATGAGAAAACATGGACTAGAGGGAAGCGCTTGGCTTTGGAAAGGAGGCTAACTAACCAGAGCTAACGTAACCTCTGTGGTGGGTTGGATGGTGGTCCCCAAAAGGGATGTACATTTCTAAACCCCCACTACTTGTGAGTGTGACCTTATGTGGAAACAAGATCTTTGCAGCAATAATTAAGGATCTCCAGATGAGATGATCATGGATTTAGGGTGAGCCCTAAATCCAATAAATGGCGTCCTTATTAGAGAAAGAAAAGGGAGATTTAAGGCACAGACACAGAGGGGAAAATGCCATGTGAAGATGGAGGCAGAGGCAGAGATTGGAGTTACGTCCCAAGCCAAGGAGAGTGTAGAGCCACCAGAAGCTGGGAGGGGCGATGAAGCAATCTCCCCTAGAGGCTTCAGAGGGAGGATCGCCCTGCTGACACCTTCATTTCAAGATTCTGGCCAGTAGAACTGTGAGAGAACACATTTCTCTTGTCTGAAGCCACCCAGTTTGTGGTACTCTGTTATGGCAGTCCTAGGAAAATAATACAACCTCCAAACTCCAGGTTAAAAATTAAACCCAGTAGAGTGAGCAAACCTGAGATACATTGACATACTTCAGAGATATGTCTTCACTCATTGGTTTGGTTAGGAATACAGTCGGCCTGGTAGAACCTTATTCCTGGAACAACCATGGCTGTGTCAACCTGAGCCTCAAATGTTCCCTTCAGTGTCCAGTCTCCACTTAGCCTCTGCCTTCCATTGCCCTGGTCAGCATTTCTCACTGTGCACCCAACTCTCATCACAGTATATATAGTACATTTCTCCTGGGCACCTACACAAACACTTATTTTCTTAGTCGATCTAACTTACTGCTGATTCCTGCCACTTATGTTCAAGTTCCTCAATTCCTCACAATTTAAGGTGCTACCAATTACAGCATGACAAGGCACTGAGTATCATTTATTCAAATCATTTTAGCACCTTAGCTGGGACTCAAAGGAGGGTATTAATCCTATGTATCCAATTCATTGAGAAATTCCCAATCTAGACTCACTGTAGATCATCCAGATTCCAGTGCGGGACTTAGGGAAAAAATGTGGTAAAGGACCACATTAATTCACTCCATATTTATATAGTACCTATTTACTCCCAAGTACTTTGCTAGGTGTCAGAAATATATATATGAATGGGAGGAATGAGTTTGACCTTCAAAGAGCTCATGGTCTCCTGAGTAGCTGGGGAAAAGACAGTGAATTCAACAATACGAATACAATATGACAAGCATTATCTTATGGTATAAACAGTTCCTCTTAGGAGTCTTGGGAAGAGAGGGGGTGTTTCTGGAGATGGGGTAAGGGCTTGTGCTAGAGCATCTCTGTTAGTCCTTCTAGAGGCACACTCCACATTTCCACTTGCCCTGTGCTCTTGGAGGCTTTGTCTATGAGCGGTATCCTCTGCGCACTTGTGCTTTCCCACTTCTAGATGGGTTCAGTTGATGGGAGGACACCCGAGGGTGGAGGAGAGAGATCCCCTCCTGTCTCACTGCAGGTGTTCTAGGACAGGCCACAGCTTCTGTCTGGAGGCCCCTCTTACAAATCTGGGCAAGTTCTGGGAACTGTTTTTTCTTTCCTGATTCTAGTGGTCACTAGCCTTGGGCTGCTTCACCATCTCATCTTGGCTACCCTTAACCTTGCACACCTTTGTAAAGAGCGCCATCATGAGACATCCTTTAACCAATCATTGGAGTGTGCCAACTGGAGTGTTTACTGCTGGGAACCTAATGGGCACTGGAGTCAAGGAATGCTTCACAGAGATGGTGACTTTGAACTTTGTCCTGAAGAACGAGTAAGATTTCACCAGGTGTATATGCATGGGGTAGGGTCTCCCAGGTTAAAGTAAGAACATTGTCAAGGCTGGGAGGCCTGGGATTGCACTGTACATTTGGAGACTAAAAAGTAATACTTATCTTCTTATAGAGGGGCCTGTGGGGACTGGTGGGAAAGGAAATTGGAAAGTTGAAAGGCTTTCAGTTTTTGAGTTATATCCTATAAGTAATGGGAAATTCAAAAGACACTGACAAGATTCCAATGCCTTGAATCTCCAGATACCCAGGACTTTCTACAAAATCTGTACTTCAGAAGTGAGAGGCTGGCATAGATCTGGGCTGTGAATTTATGCTTCATTGGTTTTTGTACTCCTCTTTGCTTGGTGGTTAATAAAATTCTCTCTCAGACTGTGAGCTGAGGAAAGCTGTTGACTTTTAAAAACATCAAATCACTTCAAAAGCTTTTCCTTCTCAGTTCCAATTTATTGGGCCTTCTACTTATGTATTATGGAAAAAGCTACCTTGAGCTATGTCACAGTTTCATTCAATTACAGAAAACTTTGCCTAATGTGACAGTCTTTCATAGATCCTTATGAAAGGGAGTGCTTAATCAGAGCTAATATTCTTTTTTTTTTTTTTTTTTTTTTTTTTTTTTTTGCGGTACACGGGCCTCCTCACTGCTGTGGCCTCTCCCGTTGTGGAGCATAGGCTCCGGACGCGCAGGCTCAGTGGCCATGGCTCACGGGCTCAGCCGCTACGTGGCATGTGGGATCTTCCTGGACCGGGGCACGAACCCATGTCGCCTGCATCGGCAGGTGGACTCTCAACCACTGCGCCACCAGGGAAGCCCCCAGAGCTAATCTTCTTGGCTCAGGTCTCAGGGAAGGGGGAAGAGAGGGGCCAAACTAACATCTGGTGAAGGGAGGAGAAGGAGGAAGCACTGAAGAAGAGAGGAAAATTCAGAGCAGCGTTGTCCAGTAGAAATGTAACATAAACCACAAATACAAGACACATATGCAATTTTAAAGGCTTGTAGAAGCCGAGGAAAAGTAAAAGGAGGTGAAAGCAAACCTTGTGTCCTTTGACAGTTAAACGTACAAACGAAATGTGGTGCCTACATACAATGGCATATTACTCAGCCTTAAAAAGGAAGGGCATTCTGACATAGTCAACAACATGGATGAACCTTGAGGGCATTCTGACATAGTCAACAACATGGATGAACCTTGAGGGCATTCTGACATAGTCAACAACATGGATGAACCTTGAGGGCATTCTGACATAGTCAACAACATGGATGAACCTTGAGGGCATTCTGACATAGTCAACAACATGGATGAACCTTGAGGGCATTCTGACATAGTCAACAACATGGATGAACCTTGAGGGCATTCTGACATAGTCAACAACATGGATGAACCTTGAGGGCATTCTGACATAGTCAACAACATGGATGAACCTTGAGGGCATTCTGACATAGTCAACAACATGGATGAACCTTGAGGGCATTCTGACATAGTCAACAACATGGATGAACCTTGAGGGCATTCTGACATAGTCAACAACATGGATGAACCTTGAGGGCATTCTGACATAGTCAACAACATGGATGAACCTTGAGGGCATTCTGACATAGTCAAAAACATGGATGAACCTTGAGGGCATTATGCTAAGTGAAATAAGCCAGTCGCAAAAGGACAAGTACTGTGTGATTCCACTTACATAAGGTACCTCGAGTAGTCAAATTCATAGAGATGGAAAGTAGAAGAGTGGTTGCCAGGGGTTGCGGGAAGGGGGAATGGGGAGTTGTTTGATGGGTATAGAGCACCAAGTTTGCAAGATAGAAGAGTTTTGGAGATTGGTTATAGAACTGTATTCTGAAAAATGGTTAATATGGTCAATTTTATGTTATGTGTATTTTACCACAACTTTTAAAAAGGTTTTTACCTTTTAAAACAGGTAAACTTAATGTTAAGAATACATTTTATTTAATCCATTATATGCCAAACATTATGATTTCAATATGTAATCAATACAAATTTATTGCTAGTCTCCATGTTTTACTACTAAGCCACTGAGATCTGATGCATATTTGTACACTGATGGCACACCTCCGTCTGAACCAGCCACACACAGTTCAAGTGCTCAATGGCCACATGTGGCTAACGGCTACCATATTGGACAGTGCAGGTCTAGAGCATTGAACAAAGCTGGCTTCTTGGCTGGGGTTCTTGTCTTTTCCTTACAAGTGCACCAGTGACTTGCCTCATGGTGATATTTTTTCAGAGAATTCTTCCTTTAGGAACTTGCCTTTGAGGCAGTACCAGGCATGGGCTAAGACCGAAGCTTTTTGTGTAGCATCATGGGAGGTGGTTCTAAAAGCCTTCCCAGGACCCTAAGTCCAAAGAGATCAAAAGAGGCCATGGAGCTCACCTCCACTGTCCCAGGAGAACCTTGCTTGTGACTACTCTGGCCCTTGATCCAGTGCTAACTGTTGGTACACCAGTGAGGTGTGGTCATAGATAACAGATGTCAGAGACAGACTCACTTGCTTTGTGACTTTGGACAAGTTGTATAACATCTCAGAGCCTGAGTTTCTTCATGGTGAAATATAGATAAGGATGGTGGTCATCTTATAAGGCTGTTGTGAGAATGAATTCAAAATGCACATACAAAACTTTGGTACAAAGGGACTGGTGCATATTAAACAGTGGCTTGGTTATAAAAATCACCATCGCCATTGCTGTTACTGCTACCGTACATTTTAGCTGTACAGTCATGTTTTAACATTCTCTTAGACTTTCAGTCATTCCCTCAGCCAATGTTAAAAGAGTTGATGGCTCAGGGATTAAGAACTCAGACGCTGGAACTTGACTTCTTTGGCTGAAGTTGTGGTCTTGACACTTTAAGCGGCCTGAGACTCTTTCCCTTCCTCAATGCCTCCTCCTTCTGAACCCCTGATCCCACACATCCTCCAGCATAACCTCCTTGTCTCTCAGTTTTCAAATCTGTAAAATGGGACTAATAATAGTAAACACTGCATAGGATTGTTGTGAGGATTAAACACAATAATGTAGATGTGACCTTAAAACATGTCCTGGCACACGGCAAACTTTAGAGAAGTACAGTTGTAGCAGGGAATTAGGCACACACCATACTTGCTCTCCCAGAGTATAATCCTGCAGGACAGCTAGACCTTCAACCAATAATACAATAAAGAATGAGTGATATCATGTGGGGAGTCCTTACTAATGTCTTTCCTAAATACATGTGCTACAGTTTAAAAGCCTCTTGTCCTATCCTTAGCAGACCAAAGCTTTATTCTCTCCAGCAGACCATGAGCACACCATTTCTCCCTGTCTGCCCAGCATCTGAAGCAGCAAGGCCTCCTTTCCTTCTCAGGCCATTGCCCCATCACCTCCAATTCAGATGCACCAGTGGCCCACCAATTTTGTGAAGCAGCTCTCTCTATTAAGCCCTTGCCCACTGAGTCAATAGAGCTCCTAAAACACCCCCACATTTGTCAAACCCACTTATCTATGGGCAGGAAAATCCCACTCCCAAGACACTGTCAGTTTCCACTTGTGTAGGTCAGGGTGGGCAAATATATGCTGAGTTTCTGTGTGGCTCCCACTGGACACTCCTGGATTTTGCGCAAATAATTACTAAATGAACAAAAGAGATTAGCACTGAAGTGATCTATGGGGAGCTACACAGGAGGTCAGAACAGCACTGATTAATCTCCAAATTGACCAGATACATGGACCACATAAAAGAAAAAAATAAATTGTTGATAAAATTATCCTTAAGGGAGGTAGGCACTGAGAAAGGAGCATTCAACCACTCTTATTTGATCAGAGTTGGCATTCAGCCCTGTCTGACTCCCATCGTGAAAGCACATGCATTCGGGAGAAGTACCCCTAGCAGTGGAGACCTTAAAACATGTTCCTTTTCCCCCAATAAGCTTAGCCACTTCTCGCCTTCCCAAGGACCCCATTCCCCCTTCTCTGTGAGGCCTCTGTCTCAAATCCTGTCCAAGGCGGGAGTTTGTCTCTATACTGGCTCTGTTAGGGCTGGAGAGGAAGACGGAAGGGCCAGGGAGCCTGCTGGACTTGAGCTCCAGGGCTTGGAGAGAATTCTGGGCTGGCTCCTCCCACCCCCCAAGCCGTGACCCCTGCTCATCTTCCTCAGGCACTCTGGGACAGGATGGAGAGCTTCTGCCCCTCCCTTCTTCACCCCTACAGAGATGGAAAGGGGAGGCTGTTAAACCTGCATGCCTCATGGGAGTCATTGACAAAGTGAAGGCACCTGAGAAGCTGTAGGCTTGTCCTAGGGAGGATCACAGTGCCTAGTGCCTGGCTTACTAGGACTCAAAAGCAAATTGAGAAAAACGGATGAGCACATCTTTATAGTTCCTCATTCAGAGAGAGAGAGGAAATCTAATGTGCGTAAGGCTCTAGATCAATTGATATTTACCTAGACCATATTACAGATGGTTTGGGGCAAAAGAAATAGTTTCGGGGAACAGTTTGGTAATAAGCAGGAAAAGCCACTAAAATGTCCATATTTTTTACCTCTCTGATATCACTGTTGAGAATTCATCCTTTTTTTGAATCCAAAATCCATCCGATTTTTTTTTTTTAAAGAAAGAGAAGTAAAACTGCTTTATGCACAGAACATATTCAGAGTGGCATTACAATCATGGGAAAACTAGAAGCAATTTAAACAGTCAACAGTTGCTAAACAGATTGTAGCATACCCACTTAAGGGATTAATCCATTTAATCCAGCCACAATTAATCATTTATGTGAAACTGTACTGGAAGATGGGAAAGTGTTTATAGAATAATATTGGGAAAGAAGAAGAGTAAATGAATATATCCAGACTGTAGTTACATTTGTGTCAAAAAGCCATGCTTGGACAAAGACTGAGAGAACAGAGAAGAACCAAAGGTGATAAAAGGTTGAGATTAGGAAAAAATCTTAAAAAAAAAGAGACACTTTGTAATGTTTCCTCAGTGCATTGTTACTAGTGATAGGAAAAATAAATAATAGCAAAGCATGGACATCAGGTTACTCACCTTGCTTCATTTCTTTGTTTTTCCCTGAGTTGTTTAAATTAGATCCCCCCAACCTGGATGCCAAGGCATAGCTTTGTGCCATGGGCAGGTTCCAGATAGCGTGATGTCCCAACTATTGAACACTTTCCACTGGGATGGTCACTTGAGCCACCTAGCCACTCATCCCCAGCTTTGAGCCACCTTGTCTGTTTCCCTGGAGTGCCAAGGTATGAGAAAGGTCAGAAAGCACTGCCTGGGTGAGAGGATTCCCGGTGAAGCTCTTCCCTTGGTTCACGTATCACTCACACCCCATAGCAACTCAGGAGCTGTGCCCTGACCCTCCAGCACAAGAGCATTCGGTTCTGCACTCAAGCATTGGCTGACCACTCTCCTCCTGGCCAAGTCCCAGTGTGAAGTGTCTCTGACTCTTCTACCCTCGTCGTCATGCACGGCTGCCCAAAGCCTGCCCTTAAGATGAGCAACAATGGGTCCCTCCCTGGCTCCCTCCTTCTGCCCCTTTTCCCCTCCTCTTGGAGAGGATGAACTTGTATGTATTTACTGCAGATGCTCAAGCAGGTAAACACTCAGCATGACATGCTCAGCCACGTCAAAGCTTCTGAAGAGAGAAGGAAGGAAGCAGGGATGAGAAAACAAACAACACGCAAGCACCTGTGTCTTCTGATAACCAGAATACAGCAAGTCCATGACCAGGTGAACTTTCACTCAGCACATTACTTAGCATCAGTAACAATAACCCAAAGACACGAACCAGCTCCCCATGTTACAACCACCTGCTGCTGGCTGCACAAGTGCTTTAAAGCAACAATATTCTCTCCTGCCCCTTTTCAGCTTCAGCCTATCCAATGTTCCACAGTAAATTCCAGAACTTGGTCCAAAAAAAAAAAAAAAAACTTTCCCAAAGTTCAAGATTGATGCTGCCAACCCTGAGAGACCTGCTGAGCAGATGCATGAAAGGCACCCCATGTTTCCTGTGCCTGTGCTGTGCTCACTGAACTCTTTTAACAGTGACAACTGAGAGGTTAAACTGTGTTGGATTTGGTGCTCTTTACTACAGACAACTCGAGCTGAGAACGAGAGACACAAAAGTCACCCTCACCCCTTTGTGGTTAGCGGGATGCAAACGCCCCTGCAGAAGGGCAGCTCAATGGCAAAGGAATAGAGATCTACACACCACACCTGCAAAACAAACTTGGGAAAGAAAATCTCTTCGGAAAGAAAACAGTCCTTCTGCTCAGGAAGCCTCTCTCGGGCTGCGCTTTCTGCTATGTAACCCACTCTCAAGGATGAAGAAGAGGAAGAAAAAAAAACAAAAAGAAAAAATTCCCCACCTGCTGCTTACATATATTATGATCTGAGGAGAAAACGCAAGCGCGTGTGAGCCCGCTCTCGCACTTCCTTTGGCAGATCCTCAATGTACTTGTTAATTGTGTAAACCATCTCCCCTACCCTCAGCCACCCAGAAAGCTCCAAGCCACACATGCACGCCCACCTCACAGCCAAGCCCCCTCCCCAGCATTCCTTTCCAGTTGCAGAGAAATCATAAAATGCTACTCACATGTGGCAACTTCAGCTTCCCTTTCCCTCTCCCCAGCCTGAGCACCGGCTCTGGTTGCTGCTGCTGCTGATTTTCCCGTTGCAAGTGAAACAAACCTTCATCGACAGAGATGGTTTTCCTCTGGGCTGCTTTGTCTGAGATTCCCCAGATGAACACTGACTCGTTTATGTCATTATCCGAGTTCGATAGCTCCCCTAACACAGGCAGGGCTTTGGGGCTGTCATCTTCCACTGGCTGGGCTTCTGCTGAGAGAAACAACAGACCTGCAACTGACAACTGATCGCATCAAAACACTCCAGGGGATGGCAACCCAAGACTACAGAGTAACATGTTAGCTTGCAATGATACCATGCACAGCCGTGGATCATCTGTCTTCTACTGGCACTGTGAGTGTAGCCAAGTTGAAGAGACATTATTTAAGAACTTACAGCTTCCAGGATGTCTCCAAGTGAAGCCATATGGGCATTATAAAGCAGTGTCAACAGAAGGACTCTACAACCCTCAGACATGTTCAATATTGTTGAAATCAATAAGGGGGTAATATCATTTGGTGGGTAAAAGTTAAAGGTCTGTCTAAAAGACAGACCAGAGTTTATATACACTTAAGTAGACAGGTACACATGTGAGCTCCATCACTCATCAGCTGTGTGAATTTGGGCAAAGCCCTTATCCTTTCTGAGTCTCTTTTTTCAGCTTCACATTCGGGATACCTATACTTAGCCTATAGGAGAGCTGCAAGACGTGAGATGGTATATATAAAACATCAAGTTCAATGCAAAGTAGGCACCCCATAAGAGAAATAAAGATCCCTTACCCTGTAGTAGCATTTGTTCACTTTGGGGACTGCTCATCTCGTAATGAAGAACCCTGTGATTGTATTATAAAACATCAGGATCGTTCCAATGGTCCATGTAATCAATTGCTTCCTCAGAGGAAACAGATTTGGGTAAGCCCTGATTTTCAGGTCTCAGGCATGTAAGAGTGCCAGAATGTCCATTTCTTTGATATGGGAAAAAGAGCCACTGATTGATAAAGATTGGTCAGCAAGGGGAAGACATTGTCTCTTACTGCTTTTGTTGCCAATCCAAAAGGGGCTATAGCTTCTTGGTGAGTTTTTAGTCAGAGACAACACCAAGAAAAATTCTCACACAAAGTGAAGATTTTATTTGCAGCAAATAAGGAGGTCATGGTGATTCGTTTCCCAAAGCCATGGCTCCCCCGCAAGGAAAGGTTAGTTCTTTTATTAGGGCAGGGGATGAATATCCAAGCAGGAAAGTTTTGTCATTACATATGAAGGCAGGCATAATCTCGCGTGTGCACAATTTGGAAACATGCTTCTTTCATGCATTGCCTGTTAATGTTAATGGGGCCTAAGCTCCCCCTGGGGAGGAGATTTTAGCATTGAAATGAAGCAAAGGTAATTTTTGGACACTATTTTGTCTGAGCAAGCTCCAGTCTTGTGGTCGGGCTTAAGGCTCAAACCAGTTCCAGGGGGCTGTTGATAATGTATCTTCTTGGAGCTGTCCATACCCTGAAAAGAAACAACTCAAAAAACAGCACTGGGTACTCTCTGCACTGGAGTTCCCTAGGAACACAATGGCCTCTCTTGATCTTATTCTTTGCACGAGCCACTCAAGGTCAGGGGCTGACCGATGACACTTTCCCTTTGAAACAGACTTGTGAAAACAGAATGGGAATCTTCTTTCCCTGAAGACCGTCTTTTAGGAGAGCTGAGATTTCTTGTGATTGATGGATTTTGATGAGGAGCTCCTCAGCAGAGAAATTTGTACTCATTTCAAAGAGTAAAAGAGAATGTGTCCAAGCGATGAGAAAATCAAGATGCTCAGTGGACCTCTGAGGCACTTGAGTCCTAACTTGGCTTTTCCCAATTGAGAATATTGCTGTTCTGGAGCTGGTCATTACTGAATCATCTCCGATTTCACTAGCCCCGAAGAAGAAGGAGAATGCTTGAACAAATGCCAGTTGCTGTTTGGGGGGATTTTTACCATTCTGACGTAGTTTCAGAGACGCCAACATCAAATACACCCAGAGTTGACAAAGGTCTTAGCCCAGCCTACCTACCACATTCCATCTTAGCCCACAATGCATGTTAGATGGAAAGTATGTGTCTGGGTCCCAGCCACAAGCCACTGCTCTCCAGGTGAAGCAGGGTAAATGAACAAATGTTAAAAACCTGGACCAGAGCAGTTGCTGACAAAATCTTCTCCCATGGAGCTGATGACCATTTAAGTTATGAAGGGAAAACTGGAGAGGAAAAGATATAATGAAGTAGTTAACGAAATCCCAAACTGGTTCCTTGAGACAGCTTAGAAGGTCTCAATAAGATCCCACAAACGTGGAAGGACCATTCTGTGAGAAACACGTGCCAAGTACTCAGCACAGACTGCTACACTGTAAATGCTCAGTAAATGTTAGGAATCAATAACAATAATACTAATCATAACAAATAAGGAGGGAGATGAAGGAGTTGCTATAAGTTGAGCTCAAAAATTGTATGAGCCATGACACTAACATTTTACTATCTTGTCTCATTCAATTCTCACAGTAACCTTGGAAGAGAGATATTATAATGCCCATCACGGATAAGAAGACTGAGGCATAGGAACTTCAATAATCAGAAGAGAATGTTTGCAAAGTCCCACCACCACATTTACCCAACTACCAGCATCCATACCTGTAGACGCTGCTTCCCTCTTGTTACTGTGGATGAACCGTCCATTTTCCCAAAGGTCACCTCTGCTACTCAAGGAGGTCACTGCAGCAATATTGCTGTGTCTTTCCTTCACCATCAGTAGTTCCTCCTGTACCACATCATTCTCAATATCTTTATGCTATTTGTTCTCTTATATTTAAAAGATATCCTCAGCTGATCCCATATCCCCCCTCCAGCTACTGTCCATTTATATGCTCCCCTCTGTAGCAAAGGTCCTATCGAGAACTGTCAAAACTCATTGTCTCAATCCCGCTTCTCTACTGAACTCACTCCAATCCAGCTTTTACTGCTGCCGCTCTACCAAACTGCTCTCATCAGTCAGCGACAGCCCCCACACTGCTGTGTTAGTCCTCTTCTTTCTTTGACCTGCCAGCATGAACTGACAGGTAATCACTCTACTCTTCTTGTTTTTTACTTTCTTTTTTTTTTTTTTTTTTTGCGGTACGCGAGCCTCTCACTGTTGTGGCCCCTCCCGTTGCGCAGCACAGGCTTCGACGCTCAGGCTCAGCGTCCACGGCTCACGGGCCCAGCCGCTCCGCGGCATGTGGGATCCTCTCAGACCGGGGCACGAACCCGTGTCCCCTGCATCGGCAGGCAGACTCTCAACCACTGCGCCACCAGGGAAGCCCCCACTCTACTCTTCTTGAAACACTTTCTTCAGTTGGCTCCCAGGACCCCCAGTGGCCCTGGTTTTCCTTCCACCTCACTGGCTGTCCCTTCCCAGTCTTCCCTACTAGTTCCCTTCTAGTTAATGGAGAGGCAGTGTTAGGAAGGGGTTTAGAAGCTCAGACTCTGAAGCCAGACACCCCACATTGGAATCCTGGCTATACAACTCAGCAGGTGTATGACACTGGGCAAGTTACTTAACCTCTTTCTCCCCGTTTCCCAGTCTGTATAATAAGGGTAATAACAGTACTTACCATATGGGGTTGTCATGAAGACTAAATGAGTTCATATGTGAAAGCACTCAGAGCAGGGTCTATATAGTACATAGTAAACACTTCCTGAGCATTAACTATTTTTACTACCCACCCCTCAATTCAGGTGCCGAAGGGCTCAGTCCTTGGACACCACTCTTCGCTGGTGATCTCATTCTCTCTCATTGCTTTAAACAACATGTAGAGGCAGATTGAAATCCACAGTCAAGACCTCTCCTCTACAAGGTAGCACCAATGGCCTAATTAGTATCTTCTCTTACAGGGCTAGTGAGCATCTCAAACTTGATATATCCACAACCAAACACCTGGTTTTCTCAACTAACTTGTTCCTCCCACTGCTTTCATCTCAATTAACAACAACTCTATCCTTCTAATTGCTCAGGTCCAATTGCTTTTAAAACTTGGAGCCAGCTCATACCATTCCTCTGCTCAGAACTCTCCAAAAGCTTCTCATCTCCCTTGGGGAAAAAAAGGCCGATGTTCTTACTGACCTACAAGGTCTACTCCTCTCCATTCCCTCTTCTTATACCTCTTTGAGCTCATCTCCTATTACTCTTCCCATCACTCCCAATGTCCTAGACAGATAGCCTTCTTGCTGCTCTTTAAAGAGCACACCATCCTGCCCACCCCAGGGCCTTTGAACTTGCCATTTTCTGTGCCTGGAGCATTCTACCTCCTTGATTCACTTCTTTACTCTTTCCAGTGTCACTTTCTCAGTGGCACATTCCCTGATCACGCTGTTTAAAACTGCCCTCTTCCCAGCACTTCCTCTTCCCTAACTGTATTTTTCTCTGTAATACTAATCACCAAATAACATACTATATATTTCCTATTTGTGTGTGTGTGTGTGTGTGTGTGTGTTATTTGTCTCCCAAAGTTTCCCCCTATGAGAATGTAAGCTGATGAAAGTAGGCTTTTTTTAAAACTGTCTCATTTCTGTTTACCTAGTGCCTAGAAGAGAGCCTGCACCAAATAGGTGCTCATTAAATATTTCTTCAACTGATGGATAGAATTAAGAGAATTAAACCTGTTGTCAGTGGTCACAGAGTTAATACATGATAGAATTGGACTTCTGCTTTTATAGCCCTTGCTCTTTGCAATGCACCAGCCATGGCTCTACCAAAATGTTGTGTAAACTATTCTTGACTTAACGCCCACTAAAGCAATGTTTTAATTTTTAGTGACTGGTGGGTCTTATGCTATATTTCAGCAGTTTTAGGCTGCACATCTGTCATTGCTTGTTAACATTTCTATCAACAAAATACTTTCTGAGCTAAGAATATATTTTACTAAAAGGAAGAACAGCCACTTTATTCCTTTGAACAGATTTATTGAAATCAACATTCTGGCTGAAGTGAGAATTTTTCTTATGGTAGATGTCTTTGTCCATTCAAAGATAAGAAGCGATCTGTAACCCTTTTTAAATTTCTTTTGTGCACCAAATTATTTGAGAAATAATAAACAATGCCCAGAAATAATTGAACTTTTGAAACATGTTTCAGGAGTAGTGGTTGAGTGCTACCAGGGACCAGAGACTCTGGGAGTTGGTTTTAACAACATGTGGGAAAATGAACTTGTTTTTTGTTTGTGACTTTTCATTTGTTGCTTTGAGGATATCTTAATGTGGATAGATCTATCCATTGGGAAGAACTTGCTCATGGGCAGTATGCTAAGAGACCCTCCATTGGGAGAGGTGTCACAGACATCTGGTTAGGAGTCAGAAAGTCTAGGTTCCGTTCCCAGTTCTGCCCCTGAGGATCTGGGCATACTTGGGAAAGTTCTTCAGGACACTTGGTTCCATTTCTTTATCAATATAAAGAAGGTTGGACAAGCTTATCTCTCTTATTGCTTTTAGGTCTAAATTTCTGTTAGACCATGAGTTCTGTTGTGAGGGTGGACATGCTCTGTACTGCAACCAAGTAACTGATACCTGAGTTTAAGCAGGTAGACTCTGGTTATAAGAAGAACAAACCCACTTGGTCTATGTCAGAAGGTATTAATTCATTCTTTTATCAAGTACCTACTATATAGTTTCCATTCTGTTACATGTTGAGTGTACAAAGAGGAGTAAAACACAGTCTTTGTATTAAAGGTATCATAGCCTAGTATGGAATGTAGCAAATCACAAAGACAGCTATGAATGATTTGATGGTGGGGGAAACAGAGGAGAGACATTTGATTAAGTCTGAGATTTTGGGATGGCTTTTTGGAGGAAGTGACCCTTGAGCTGAATCTTGAAGAATGAGAAGGAGTTGTCCAGGAAGAGAAAGGTAGAAAAGGACGAAATTGGTGGTCCAGATGGAGAAAACATCACCTGTTAAGGATGAGAAATCTGCCAGAATTGACCATGTTTAACCAATTGAGATTTTGAGATAAGAATCTGACTTTATATCTTATTTCTGTTATTCTCTAAAAAATTTAAAGTCCTTGTCTTTGTTCATCACAGGGATAGGGAAAGAGATTTGGGTCTCAGAGTCTGTTCAGTGGTTTTGTGTACAAAAGAAGGCAAAGGAATTGACCACAGTGAGATCTGTAAATTATCCTTATTCATCTTTGCTAATGTTGTTCTTGTGTCCTGCCACCCCTGATTCAGGCTATTCTACTGAGTAAGTTACATAGGTGTATACAACCATTCAGAATGTAGCATTCATCAAGTATAGATGTGATGTGTCTGAATCAACCTTGCATACGGAAATGTTTTATCATGAGGCCTAGGGTCAGAGACTAGTGCCAGACATCCTGGGCTTGAGTCCTGACTCAAAACACTTTCTTCATCTGTAAAAGGGGAGAAAGTAATAGTACTTCAGAGGTTTCTTCAGAGGTTTCTGAATTAAATGATATAATCCATATAAAACTCTTAGCAGAATGCCTAGAACAGGGGAAGAGCATGGTATTTTCTAGTTAATTAATTCAGGCATCTGCACTTACTCAGAAATCCTAAACTAATTGAGTGTTGGGTCACTTGACTTGATGTACTTCCCATATTAAACTATGAAAGTTGGAATTCAATTGTTAAGCTTTAACTGTAATGCAGAAACCATTGCTCAAGCAATTGTCAAAGCAATCCTATCTGATCTCAACTTGCCAATTTTCAGTTATTGGGTGACCACAGCCAAGACTGAGATACATGTTTAGCCAGGGGATTCATGAGCCAAGACTAAGGCTAAGAGATCTGTCAAAGGATGCTTCTTTCCTTAAAGTCACTTGATGTTTGCAAAGACTTTCCCATCTGAGTTTCTTAAGGACAGGGAATTGTCTTCAACTTTGTATCTCCAATGCTTAGCACAGTGTGTGGCAATCATAGGTGCTTTGTGAGGTCTCGCACTGGCCTGCCACAATGGGTGCCACTTAGACCTTGTAGATATTGAACTGTGTATGTCCACTGACTACTTACCATTGCAGAGCTACAGGGAAACTGCGCATCTATGATGCCAACTCACTGTTATGGAATGGGGGGCCAGTGTAGCAAGATGACACTTAGATGCACAGCAAGACATTGGACCATGGGGAAGAGGCTGGCAAAGGCAGTTTTTACAACCTCTAAGGGAATCTTGTTGAAGTTTTAAGATCCATGTTGGGGGTTTAAGAGTCTTGATAAGCCTTTTTCAAGGACTTTCAAGATATGGCATGAGCTCATTATGGACAGGCAAAATCCCGTGACCACTGATCTGAGCGCATTCTTCAGAAGGAAGAGAGGACACTTAAGGCTGCACTTACTGAACCCCTGCACCAATATCTCCCAATCCAGTACTCTTCACAGAGAAAATATTCTTTCTGTTAATTCCTGTTAATTCTGACTTTCATAAGATGTATATGTTAGATTGCTCATTTCTATCAAACTTAACCCAGTACTCTGCCGGACAATTTCATATGCTCAATACATTTCTATGGAATAAGTAAGAGCATGCATGAAAGAATGTTTTTGTCTCCATGGTTAAACAGGAGTCATTTTCCCTCTGTCTCCCCAAGATAGAAAATACATTAAACAAAGCAGAGGCCACTTGCTGGTGTATTTTAGGCTGGAAGGGCCGTTGGCTCTCAGATTTCAGGTCTGCTGTGCGGCGCCTCCGGTTTCAGCAGGATGTCACGTTCTTGGTAACAGCATCCACTGTGCTTCTAACGAACAAACACCCAGTGACAAACACAGAGCCTCTGCTTTCCCAGGACCAGCAGAGGACGGAGGGGCCGCAGCTGGGAGAGACAGAACAAGCCCATATTTCATAACAATTACTCTGGATTATCAGGAAAGGTGGCAAGAAAAACTATTAGCAAGTTAGTGGAAAGAAGATTTATAGCTTGGCAGCTCAAAGGTGTGACAGGTTTCTACTCAGATGAAAAATCACTTCTTTGGACCTGAGAAAAGGGCAGGTTCAGCAGATGGGGCTCCATCAAGGTAGCTTCACTTTGGAGCAACTCTCAGTCTCAATCTAAATGTCCCTGTAACTCCTGAGGACAAATGATTCCTACTTTTCTCAGGGAACATTGCAGATCCATAGAGTTGAACACACCATACCGCTGACATCCATGGTCAGGTCTCAGTCCTCGTTTGACCTATGGATAGCATTTGTCGTTATTGAATTACCTCTTTCTTCTTGAATGATTTCCTTCACTTTTAGGATTTCATTTTTGTTTTGTTTTGTTTTTTGAACAAATAAAATGAATTTTATTTAATTTTTGATTTTTATTGGGGTATAGTTGATTTACAATGTTGTGTTAGCTTCAGATGTACAGCAAATTGGATCTGTTATACATATATTGGGTTGGCCAAAAAGTTCGTTCAGGTTTTTCTATACGGAAAAGTCTGAACAAACATTTTGGCCAGCCCAGTATATATGTCTACTCAGGTCTTCACTCTGTTTTGATTGTCCCATTACCTCACAAGTCCCTTTCTCAGTTTTCTATGTGAATTCCGTGTTTCTGCCCCACCTTTTACACTGGGGTTCTCCTGTTCTCTGCTCTCCATCCACAACCCCTCCCTAAGGACACTCATCCAACCTCCAGCCGTCCAACACCTTCTGAAGCACTCTTGACTCAGCGTGGACCTCTCGCCTGAACTCGCCTGTCTACTTGCTATCAGCACGTGGATGTTTACTAAACTGCATCTCCAATGAACACAGCTTCAACCAAATGTTTGATCCAGTCCCTCCCACTGCCAAGCCGACTCCCTCTTGAGTCAAAACCGTCTTAGATTTGTCAGATTCTGAATCTTGCAGTTATCCTCGTCTTCTTGTTCCTTTCATATCCCAATGTACCCCTCATTTCAAACATGATCTGTTCCACTGCCCTCCCTCCCACACTGCAGCCCCGGGTCTGAGTCCCTTGGTTGTCTCTTGCCGAGGCTGTGAACAAGCCTCCTAACTGCTTCTGCCTGGGACCTTACCCAGCAAGAGGGAGCCTTTAAATAGGTGATTCTGTTGCTTAACACAAAGTCAGAGTGATGTTTTTAAATTTAACTTCCAATTCTTGAATCTCTCAGAATAGAAGCCACAGTCCTGAGCTTGGCCTTGAGGCCGTGAGATCTGGTCCCTCTGACCCCAGCACTCACCCCTCACTCCTTCCTTCCTTCACTCAGTCACACTGGCCTCCTTTCTTGTCCTTAAGCATGTGAAGCAGGCTGCCCCCCTCAGGACCTCGCACTTGCTTTCTCCTCCAGGTGGGTGTGGTGCACAATACTCTTCTAATTTTCAGGACTCATTGCCTCTCTTTCTTTGTATTTATCCTCCAATGTTCCTCCTCAGGGGAACCCTCCTTGGTCACCCTATGTAGGAGAGCATCCCCTCTCCTACAGCAGATGACCCCACTTCTGCTTTTCTTTCTTTTGAAAGAACTGAGTATGAGTGGGTAGGAGGGAGAGGAAGAGGAGAGAGAAAAAGAAAAATACAGAGAGGGGAAGAGGCACACATTAATATTGCAAAATATCATCCAATCACAATAGAAACTGGGAAATGAGGAGGGAGAGAAGCCAGTTTCATGATGGGTTTGGGGCACGCTGAGTGTGGGGGGCTGGCAGGACTCCAGGGCAGAAATGTCCCTGGTCAGTTTTTTCACAGGTGAAATTCTTCAGGTTACCATGGCACTGAGGACAACTGGGCAGGCAGCTTGTCTTGTCAAGTTAGGACTTGAAGGACATGGGAGGCTTCAAGGAGTTGCAATCACAGTGCTGAGGATGGTGTGAAGGCAGCCCCCCTTATGGCCCCCTTATGGCCAACGTTACATCCTCACCATCCCTTGTGTATGCACGACACTTCAGAGTTTGCAATTTGCTTTCATCCATATGCCTTCACGTGACGTTCACCACCCTGTGACTTCATCTGGACGAGCATCACACAACCACATTGCAGAGGAGGAACTGTTCTCTGTGCAAGCCCACAAGAAGGGGAAAAGGGAGCCACAGCTGTCAGAAACACAGTCCTCCAATCTCCCATCAATGCTCTCCCACACTTTCTTTCTCATAGCCACTATTTTAAGATGGTTCTTAACTTGGGGTTCTTAACGATGGGCTTGGAGAGTCCAGAACTCCCTAAAGTTGTAGGAAATATTGGGTCTGTCTGTACACATACATTGTATTGTTTCCCTTGATTGAAGTTTCCATGGCTTTTATGAGATACTAATATAGTCTGTAACGCCAAAATGATTAAGATCACGGTGCATTAGGGCGCTGTTCCTTAAAGTGTTTGACCTGGGCCACCAACATAAACAACAACAAGAGCAAACAACAGCAACACCAGTAATATTTGTTAAAAACATACAACAGTGCTTCCTGGACCTCACCCCAAGTTATTCAGTTGGGACTCTCTGGGTATAACCAGGAATCTGCAATACTAGCAGATATCCCAGGGAGTTTTAGGCACGCAAATAATTCTGAACTAACTTCCATCTTTGTTGGCTGCAGGTGACATGGAATGAATCTCCAAGTACGTTTTTAAACTCAGGCCCCCAAGGCTGTGAGTTATGGGACCCTCACCACCATCAGCAGTTTTGCCACCGCAAGGATCAGATTGGCTCTAAGGAAGCCTCCAGACCATGCAGGACCCAGCAGGTCTTTCCTCGGCTCCTACTGAGGAACAGTGAGCAGGGCCCTGATCTCCCAGGTGTTTTCCTCCTCTGCCAGGTCTTTTCTCCAGTCCGAGTATCCATTCCTGTGCAGCTCCAGCCACCAATTGGACTTGGAGGCAGGTGCTGGTTATCAGTGTTGGATGGAAGAAGACCCTCTTGAGCTGTTCCGGAAGCTGTCTCACTTATGGATACAGTAGAACAAGGGCCAGCAAACTTTTTCTGTAAAGAGGCAGATAATAAATGTTTTAGGCTTTGTGGGCCATCTGGTCTCTGTTGCTACAACTCAACTCTGCCACTTTAACTCAAAAGCAGCCAAATTCAATATGAAAATGATGGGCATGGCTGTGTTCTCAGGAAGCTTGACTCATAAAAACAGGCAGTGGGCTGGACTGGGCCAGTGGCCCCCCCTACTTCGCCAACCCCTGCAGTGGAAACTAGATAGAGGCCCAATCGTCTTGATTTCCTATTTTTCTGATAAAGGGAAGCAATGAGGCGAGGAGTCCAAAGCAAGTGAAAATGTCCAAAAAAAGCGTAAACCCCACATTCCACTCACTCCATCTATGACTATGGACAGCATTACACTCTTCTTGTGGCTGCAGATTCCATTTTCCAATTATGTTTTGCTCAGGATATTAATATGGATTTAGATTCTCTGAGCAGACCCCACCTGGGGCTCAGGACGGGGCCGAGAGTGAATGTGGAAAGCAAAGTGAGCCAGGCAGGCCTCGTGTTAAAATTAGCTGCAGGTAATTGAGAAAAGACTGTCTATGACCTGCCAGTGAGGGTGAGAGATGCCCCCATGAGTGTCTGTATGTTTATTAAATTTGAAAATGGCGTCTCTTGTCTTCATTTACCTGGCCCCCAAAGGCCTGTGTTCAAGCAGGTGAAAGTCAGGAGAGCAGGGGGGCCTCCACTGACCTGGGGAGGATGAGTTCTACCTGCCAGAGACGGGAACACATGGTGGGGGAGAGAATTCAGATGTACTGATCATCTCTTACGAGTTAGTCATGCTGTGACCTGCTTTACAAATAATGATAATAACGGCTAATATTTATGGAACGCTTGCTCTCTACTAATTGTTTTACATGAGTTATATCATTTGAGTCTCCCAAAGACCCCACAGATTAAGTACTATTATTATGCTCTTTACAGAGATTTAGGGTAATAACTTTCTCAAAGTCACAGAATCATTAAAAACAGGCAGTAAGACTCAATAGCGCCCACTTTTAAACACGTGGTTAAATTGCCCCCATATCTTCTATTTCATAGAAAACCTCCTCTGAGGGTGGTATTACCAGCGGTATTAGTTGCATTGTACAGGTGAGAACTCTAGAACGTGAGTGAGTTTCCCACAGCTACACACAAAGTCAGGGTCAGCCTCCAATCCAGGTCTGTCTGACTCCAAAGTTCAGATTCCTTTCACTGCTAGCCACTACCTAGGGTCCTAGGCCGAGCCATTCATCCGCCTAAATCTCCACATCCTTTCCTGCCAAGTTGGGGTAGCAGTGTTGGTCTTGTCTACCTCCCACACTTGAGAGAGAGCTCAAATAACAATCCTACACTTGCTTTAAAAATGGTAAAACAAGAGGGGATATATTTATAGGTATAGCTGATTCATTTTGCTGTACAGCAGAAACTAACACAACGTTGTAAAGCAACTATACTCCAATAAAAATTAATAAGAAAGAATGATAAAACACTGACTAGTTGTAGCGTATTGGTAAGAGATATGAGCTTTGGGTCTGACACTTGCCAGCTGGGTGACCTTGGACAAGTTCCTGAGTCTCTCTGGTTTTAAGTGTTTTTATCTGTATAGTTGGTATAATAATAATAATAATAATACCTCTCCCACTACGCTGTTGTGAGGATAAAATGAGATACTGTTAGAGCGGGACACCTAAGAGACCAAAACGGTGTCATTCCTTTTTAACTTTATATTAGTTAGAGAGATCAAAGAATCCAGTGGTATTGGAATAAGCGATTAAGGACTGTGGGAGCACAATTACAGTAGAAAAGTCAATGGCTCAGAAAAAGATGTTGGATAGAGATCACGTCACAACCTCTCCTTCTGACTGGATGGCGCCTTTATTCTTGTTCCAGATGCCTCCACAGCTGTGGTCCTATGACTATGTTAGCAGAGTATATCAGAGTCTATGAAAACAACTCCCCTGGGCCCTACTGAGTGATCTCTTTGCATCATTTAGTAATGCATATAGTCATGAAGTCTAGGTAAACAGCATTTGTAACACATGCAGGAGTGAGTGGGAAAATCCCAATCTTGGCTTCCAAATAATGGAGAAAAGGGAAGAGCCTACAGACCCAAGTCCCTTGCCTCCTGGTCAGCTGGCAGCCTACTAAGACATGAAAGATTGGGGATTCCTGTTGGTTTAGGTGACCTTTGTTGGAGGCCAAGTAATTAGTCCAGATACAGACACCCTGACCTGCAGATTGTGCTCCAAAGTCTCCTTGCAAACCATCTCGTTGGAATTTATGACACACTCCACCTCTACACAAACAAGATGGTAGTTTGCTTCCCAGGCCAGCTCTCATATGATGGAACTGAGGAATGGTGGCCCTGGAGCAGTCATCTTTAGGACTAATGGTAGAATTTCAGCCTTTGTTCCACAGGGAAGTGCATTTCATGTCACACAGCAAAACAGGGACATGAAGGCCAGGAAGACTTGAATCACCACCTGTAGCAATATCAGCCACTCAGTGCCATGCAGAGAGCCTGAGATAACATTTATGAAAACACTAAACAGATGCGAGGCACTTCTGTCATTGCTGTTGTAGTGGTGAGGACAATGGTATTAAATTCCCACTGCAACCAAAAAGCCACCCTGGGCTTCCCTGGTGGCGCAGTGGTTGAGAGTCCGCCTGCCGATGCAGGGGACAGGGTTCATGCCCCGGTCTGGGAAGATCCCACATGCCGCGGAGCGGCTGGGCCCGTGAGCCGTGGCCGCTGAGCCTGAGCGTCTGGAGCCTGTGCTGCGCAACGGGAGGGGCCACAACAGTGACAGGCCCGCGTACCACAAAAAAACAAAAAAAAAGCCACACTATGTGTTTTGAGAAGAGGATGCGGGAGCATTAATGTGACATATCCTTCTCCCTTTGGAGGACTTTGGAGGAATTCCCTCTATATAAACCCCTTTATACCACTGCTGTTGGAAGATTGGCACTTTTCTTAAACCTGGACTACAATTATAACAGCCCTCTACACTGAGTGCTGTCCGTGTTCCAGGCATTGTGAGATATACATATATTATTTTGAGTACTTATAAAACTATGAAAGTTAAATACTACACTACTATTTTACTGGTGAGGAAATTTAGACTGCAACAGGTTTACTCATTGGCACAAGGTCACATAAGTAGTAAGTGACAGTTGGTATTAGAACCCAGGTAATTTTGACTCCAATACTACCCTTTTTCTACTACATCATAAACTTCTGTTTCCTTAGCCTTTCTCCATTATATTTTCTTTCTAAACGGGTCAGTTGGAAGAGCCACTTGCCCGGTGTTAAGCTTAGAGACCACGGAGTTTTGCTAAAACCTGGTTCTATCTGTTTGCCCAATTATCCAATATCATCACATGACCCCTCATATACTCTGTTCTGTCAAAGAGCTTGAGGAAAGGATTGCAACATGAGTATGTTTTATGATAGTCCCTGGTGACATTAGTGGCTTTGGATAAGGTTTCAGGGTAATTCTTTAGGCCATTGTTCTATACCCACTTCCTTTACCAGCTGTCAAGGTAGTTCATATCAAATTCTTCTTAATGGGGGGATCCATTTCTACCTTTACCTTGCCCCCACCAACATCCACACACACGCACAAACACACACATCCACACATACTTTTTCACACTGCTTTCAATTGACTCCTTATAAATTAGCTCTTTTAGTTTCCTTTATGGTGGAGAAGAGATCTACCCATAGAAAGAAAGTTAAGGAGATGTAGTTTATAATACTAGGACCATATCACTTCTGCTTCAGTCTTTACAATGTGCTCTCCCTAGTTTTAAAAATTCTCAGAAAAAGTTTAATCAATAAATAAATCAATAAAATGGATGCCTCATTTTCTTCTATCCCAGAATCCTGCAGTTGCTAGAATTATTTTCCTGTATGCAAAGGAAAGTAGATATGTCTCTCTCTATAAGAGTATTTGCATAACCAGTTCTGGTGGTTATAGCAGTACACCTATTTACCCCTTTTTTCTATAGAGAAAACATATTCTGTTCAGAGTCTGGTTCTGGTCTGCCTGGAGGCACATGGCGTCAGCTTCTCCCAGTATCATTGCCATTGTATCCTCAGTTTGAGGTAGCTCTCTGCTTCTTGTACTCTTGTGTTCTTATGCACCATGTCTTATACTGAAACATTTTTGTGTGTTTGTTTTTGTTTTGTTCAGTGTGATGCATTTGTTATAACTGAGGAGCCAATGCATTACAATGAACTAAAGTCCATAGTTCACATGAGGGGTCACTTTTTGTGTTGTGCATTTTATGGATTTTGACAAATATATAATGGCACATATCCACCATTACCCTATCAAATAATTTCACTGCTCTAAAAATCCCCTGTGCTCCACCTGTTCTTCCCTCTCTCTCTCATCCCCAAGCCCTGGAAGCCACTGACCTTTATATTGTCACCATAGTTTTGCCTTTTCCAGAAATTCATATATTTTATGTAGCCTTTTCAGATTGGCTTTGAAACAGTATTTTAATGTTTAAAAATCAGCAAAACTAGCTTTCAGATTCTCTAGGAGTGGTCTTCCAATTTGCATTAATTTTACAAGCTTCCTGAACAAAGGAGAATGGAGAGTGATGATTTTGCTGCTGCTACCAATTTCTGGGTTGTTGCAAGAATGTTTTGAAAAGTGAAGTGTTTGGCTATGGAGAGTTGAATTAATCATTTCCCCCAGTTCCATGATCCTTGGCTCCTTCAAGGCTTCTCATCCTTATTTGTTTGATTTTTTAAATTCATCCATCTATCCATCCATCCATCCATCCACCCATCCATCCATCACATTCCATTCTAATTCTGTTGCACTGCCCAATCCTGCCATTCTAACATGTTGAATACGAATCTCTGAATTTTGCGTATCCTTGTAAAATGCAGTGTTCTTATTGTGTGAATGTTTTACATTTTTTTGAATGGCACTGTGCTAATAGTCTCATTATGTTTTTATATTCTCTGGCTGTTGCTAGTAAACAACCATGTCTGTTGCTTCTTCCTACTAAATAGTATCCAGATGGGCATCTTTCCATTTGCCTGTTTCTCAGCACCTAGGTTCTCTCCCCACCAGCAGTATGAAGATGAACAATTCAGAAATTTTTAGTTTTTGAGTGCAGAAACCCATGAATCATCATTGTCCCTGCCTCAAAACCAACTTGAAGGAGAACCCAGCACTGTCCTTTAACAAATTCAAGAAATAGATTCAAGTCCACAAGAGCTTAAGGAGAAAATGAATATTTTACTAAGGATTCAGTAGAAAGACAAAAATGAGGATGAGCCAGTTATCCTCTGTCTGTCCACCTCTCAAGGGCCCCTCACAGCAACTCTACCTTGGTCCTCTGCCTCTCCTGCAGCCCCAACATTTACATTCCTTTTCAGTTGTAGAGGGATTTAGCCCTGAGACTCCCCCAATAGGTCTCTTCACTTTCTTCCCCTGATCTGCAAATAAAAGATCCTCTTAGGGAGATGTCTGCTCCTTTCTAGAATGTGTGTGTCCGGTGGTGGGATCACACACGGGATTACAGTTATGCTTTTTGCATTCTTCGTGTGTTAGCTTACTTTCTTGAAATAATAGATACATACCAAAATTTTAAAATGCAGTGAGCACACAATTAGAAGACATCATCCCACTAGGCATCTGTAATTATTATTTATGTTAACTTTCATCATGCTTTACATAAATTAGCATAGATTCTTCTCTAATCAGCCCAATGAGGAAAATGACATTTATTTCATCATGTGGGTATTCTGTTTATAAGAATTTATTATGTACCAAACACCTCTATGTTCTATGATTTGCAAACGGTGTTTGATGTTTTCTTCAATCCCTAGAAGAGCCCTCTGACATTCTTTACAATCCCATTTTGTAAATGAGAAGCTCTAGGCCCAGACTGGTGATGCACTTCCTCAGTCATGGAGGCCCTGTGCCAGAAGAAGGTCGGTCTGCAGACTTGCCTGTGTCTTCACAGCTTAATTGGTTAAAAAATTTAAAGTAGAATAATCCATTCAGCAATGAGGGAAAGCATTCCATCTCCCTTGATAGTAGAATTTAGAATCACGCATGCACAGATTTTGAGAGCTAAAGGGCATGCTCACACATGCTCCCAGTGGGATGTTATTGATAATTTGGGCAAGAAAATTTTTCCTCGGGCAATACTGTGTCTAACATCAATTGCTAGTAGTGTCCCTGGAAGCCACCTTCAAATGCTAATAAAACTCTTCATTTATTGTGACCTCTCAAAATATCCCTCACAGTTCCTCTGCCCCCCACATTCAGATGAGGAAGCTGAGGCCTAGGGAGATGAAGTAACTGAGTCACACAGGGTTTCAACTCCACTGCACTTCAGATTTAAAGCACTTTAGGTGCTTTGAAAATATCAATGTCCTGATCCTACCTCATACCAAATATATCAGAATATCTGGGTGAGGGCTGGGCACTGACATTTTAAAAAATCTCCCAGGTGATTGAAATGACTAGCAGAGTGATTAAGAGACTGAGCTTTGGAGTCCTCCTTTCTAGGTTCAAATCCTAGTTCTTTTATTTACCAACTGTGCAACTTTGGGCAAATTGCCTCATATCTTGGTGCCTCAGCTTCAAAATATAATTACTAGTATTTAGGTCATAGGATTGTTGTCAGGATTATGTGAATATGGAAAAGTGGTTGGCAAATAGCAGTAGTAAATGTCAACAATTATCATCATCCTCATCATCATTTCCTGTCTCCTTATCTTCTTACTGATGCTCCCTTCCCTAAGAGTTTGCTTATTTTTGAATGGTTTATTGATAAAATACAACCCTTGGGTCTGCAAACTCAGCCCTAAATCTGCATGGAGGCTAGGAAGGAGAGCCAGGTGTAAAATGATGTCCTTAAGCGGGAAGGATGCAGCAGGGAAGTCCTTCAGTACTGAATTATCTTGGATGTTACCAACCTTCCCCAGGGGGATAGAGGATTCAATGAACTGCACTGAAAGGAAGAAGGGTCATTGACACCCATCTGGCTAGAGTTCCTTTCTGGAGGACCCAACCTGGAAGTGTGAAAAGTCAGACAAGCCTTCAAATCCTGGCTCTGCAGCTTCCTAGCTGTGCGATCCTAGGTATGTTACCGAAACTCTTGGAGTTTCAGTTTCTCTGGTGGAAATAAAACAGCCTGCAATGCAGTATTATTGTGGTGATAAAATCAGATAATGTGGGTAATGCTCCTGGCACAGAGAAAATGCTCACCAAAACGTCAGTTTGCTTCCTTCAAATACTTCTTGGAGGCTGTTCCCCCTTACTCTCACCACCACCCCTCCCCCTTTCCTCATTCCTTTCCCAGCCACCCTGGAGGCTTGAAAACAGAATGGAGTTAAAGCACATCATGTTAGACTAACAAATGCACAAGGATTGAAGTGGTTTAGGAGAACTGTTTAAGAGTTAATGAGACTCTCCTTGATACCAAGAGGGGAAAGGCAGGGAGAAAAAAATGTGCATAACTCATAAAAATAGTTTTGCTTCCAAAAAAGAGGTAGTGTGCCTTTCTTCCCTTTGTCTCTTGTTTAACTCAGCTAGTCATTCCACTGCCAGTTTCCGGCTGGGCCCACTCTGTGCAATATTATGGGCTGTTGTCTGGAGAGAATAGAAAAGAAGAATTTTGGACTTCAGCTCTAGAGCTTCAGCAAAAGTCCTGGAAGAGCTGCTACTTTGGACATTGAGTTTGGAACTGGAGTATGGCAAAGCCTAGACCTTTAAACTGAAGGACAGCCTGAAACTGGGTCCTATGAAGCTCAAGACAATAGTGGATGATAACAGCATGAATCCCCGAGGCTTAGTTTCCGAATCCTTTGTCCTGAAATATCTCATTTGATTCCCATATTTGTTCTAGGAAGACAGACATCTTCATGTTACAGATAGAGATGCTGACAGTCCGAGAAGTTAAACTTGTTGCCCTGGGTCATGGGGGATACCAAGTGACTGCAGACTTATTCAAGTCTAAGGTGGCTGACTTTAATTGCTATTTCTAGAATTCCCATTTATCCTGAACTTTACAAAACAGCATGAAAAATTAGGACCACTCATAAAGAGTCTCCCATTTCTCCTCTGAAAACATGGGAAAATCATACTTCTCTGGCTCCTGAAGGCATGGCCGTATGACTTACTTTAGCAAATAAAATGTGAGCAAAGTGTACTGTGTAGAATTCAGGCAAAACCATTTAATGCCAGTGAGAGACTCTAGACCAGGAGTCAGCAAACTCTGGCTTGCAAGCCCAATCCAGCACACTACTGGTTTTCGTAGATTAAATTTTATTGGAGCATGCCACACGCATTTGCTTTCATATTACCTAAGGCTATTTTCATGATACATTGACAGAGTTGAGTGGTTGTGACAGACATCTCCTGGCCTGCAATGTCAAAAATATTTACTATCTGGCCCTTTAAGAAAAGGTTTACCAACCTCTGTTCTAGACAGTTCTTCCCAGCCAGGTCAACCAAGGAGTCTGAGGGTCCCAATGACACAGGTAGAAGCTGGTGGAAGCTCCTTCAAACTGGAGCACTTAGCTTTTGCCTGAAGAACAGTTGGCCTGGAGAGTTGTCGAGACCCATTGCAGACTTTATGTGAGTTAAAAATAAGTCTTTGTTGTGTTAAGCACAAAATTTTGGACTTTTTTTTTCAGTGTGACGTAATCTGGCCTCTTGACTGATACACAAGTTGAGTTAATAAAGGCTAAGGATAAAAGGAAAATACACTGGCTAGAGTCTGTTAAGTGTCAGATGCATTGACAAAGTTGGATATTGGGTGATGGGAATGGATATGGGAGGGGCGGATGGGTGTTCCTGCTTTGGGGACTGGCACATCCTGTGATTTTAAAATAGAAAGTTCTGGGCCAGAGATTGTGGGCAAGTTTGCATTGTTGACAACTCTGCCCACTGGTTTTAAGGTCAAGGGAATTTCCAGGTGTGACTCATGGATTGAAAATAGTCATGTTTCCCTAAAAAGTTTTGTGAATCAAATTTCTGCATGAAGATTTTGAGTGTTGATACATTCAGGGCAAAATGGGCTCCAATTTCTGAGCTGTTATTTAAGGTAATGCTCTGTAGGAATCTTCTGCTTCTCAGGATTGACTATTTAACCTCCTATCATGTCTGATGCTCAATACTGAGCAAAGGCTAACTCACGTGTTGTATCTCTGTTGGAAGACTGACCCCTCTGGACCAGATTTAGTTGGTATTTGCATATGATTCTCAGCTCCAGTGCAGCAAGATTAATAAGAGCTGGTTTACTGGCTTTAGAATCCTTACAAGTGAATAAAAATTCTTGCTCAGCAAAGAAATGAGCATCTCTTTGACTTCTAAGTTCACTAAGTGTCCCACCCAAAGGAGTTTCTGTCAAGATACTAAAAATGGATTTCTACACAGTTTGAAGTAAATTCAGCAATTTTCCAGGGACACAAATTGCCTGGATGGAGTAATAATTTTGATAATAGTGCATCCTGACCTGTTGCATGTGACATGCTTGGACCAAAAGGGCTAAGGGCAAGGTGATTTAGACCTAAGATCTTGAATGAAGGCTGACAAATGAAAGACCTTAGATGTGTTCAGTGGAAGTAGGAATGGTCAGCATGGTTCCTACAGGCATGGGTTACCTGATGGGTAAAACAAAAACATATCTAACATACGTAACTCACAGTGGCCCTCCCAGGGCATTCAACTTACTAGATTCAGCATATCTACCTTCTCTACCAAACATTGTCCTGCTTCTGAGGTTGGTCTCAGAAACTTCTGGTGTAGGCAAGTGCAGTATAAATAAGGAGAGGGAGAGGATAAGAGTCTATTCATTGGATAAGGCTTAGATGGGGAGGTATAGAGAGCAGGAGGAATAATATTGGCTCCAGATGGATCTTGAGGAAGGGTTACTTAATCAGTAGAAGTCATGGTGACAGAGACATGATTCAGAAACCCCACAGACAACCCCCCTTCCTGACCTCTACTGATTTGTAAAGATAGAAACTTCTCCTCACTCCCTACCACCCTAGAAGAAGAAATGAGAAAGAAAATGTTTCATTAAATAAATTTTTGTAAAATACTACAGTCTTATCTTAGTCTTCACAACTGAGAGTGGCAAAGAATCAAGTAATTACTTTTTTTCCTAAAATCTCTTCTTCATACAAAAATTATTAATAAACACTTCAGAAGACATGAAGGAACAAGATTCAGGACACTACCAGGGAATATAACTGGAGACCCAAATTCTTGTCAAGAGAACAACTGAAATATATTATAAATATGGTAGCCTCGTTAACACTCTATTAAGCTCAGTTTGATATCAGTGCAGGGCTGCTTTCCTTTTTCTCCAATTAGGGTCATCTTCCCAATAATTATAGCACATCACAAATACCCACTTTGGGTCCACAGAATGTTCTCCTTACTTTCTGTATTTTATTAATCCATTTTTCTGTCCTGTGCCTGATCTGAGAATCCAAAAATAGCTCATGCATTTGAACTTGTAGATTGCTGGTGTCAGACTCTTAACCGCTGGAGCCGAGCAGGGAGCAGCCTCCAGATGGTGGAAGGAGGAGACCATAGCCCACACACCTCACGAGGCACAAGATGATCCTGAACTGCTTTGATTTAGGAGGGGCAGGGTCGTGTGGGAGGGAGTGTGCACATTTCACTGCATACCTAATTTCATTAAAAAATAGGAAACCAAACACACAGCAAAGGGGATGGGAGTCAGGAAGAAAGGTCCTGTTTCTATGACAACTGGAAGAGTGCATACATCATCACAGTGAGAGGCCTGAACTGGGGCAGGAGTGCTGACAGCTTCATCTAAGCCCTGTCATCAGGTTTTCCCTTACCCTGTGATGCCTTTATCAGTCTCCCTCTGCCTCTCTAAAGTCCTAGAATGAATGGGGACCAGGCACCTTCCCGCTAACAGGTAGGGATGGTCTGCCAATATTGCTTGACTTTCACTGTTGCAGAGGGACATAGAAGATAGGAGTTTTCTTCAGATTATTTACCAACTTGAGCACCTGGATTAGAGTCCCAGGCTGTCACTTCTGTGACTCTGGAGATTCCTTTTCTCACTCTCACCTCCTAAACACATGTGTGCTCCTGCATGCGCGCGCGAGCACACACACACACACACACACACACACACACACACACACAGAGTGAGTCTCCCCTAGGGTTCCTGGTAATGTGCATCCATGGACAGCTGCACCCAAATGCATCACCCTGACATGTACATATTCTAGTTCCTCATAGGGAAACCGTTTCAGCTCTCAGCCCATTACACCATGAAATCACATTTTTGAGGCAGATTCTTTAATTCAGCAATTCTCAACCCAAGCTACACATTAGAATCATCCATAATGTTTTTTTAAATGTTCTGATGCCCAGATCCCACCTCTAGGCTTGATATATCTGTATTTTTCATAACACATGCCCCCAAAGTGATTCTAATGTGTAACCACAGAGTTGAGTACATTATACTAATTCATTCAGCAGCAATGTACTTATAGTTATTTGTGTGCTGGATCTTAGATCTGAAGCTGAATAAAGCACAGGAGTTCCCAGTCTACTGGTGGGAGATAGAGGTGTAGACATATAAGTGCATGAAGTGTCAGGCAGGTCCTAGGCTGATCGGTATAAGTCAAGTTGGGGATATATGAGTGCATGGCTCTGTTTGGGGAGGGTCAAGAAAAACAACATGGAGGAGAGAATGATACTAGACATCAAAATTGAAAGATGTGTTTACCTTTTATGGATGAACGAGAGCAGAAAAACCATTCTGGGTAGAGGGCAGTGTGACAGAAGGCACAAAGGGCATGATACAGGAACTAAAATATTTGTACATTGACTTGTAGGTTTGAGGGGTGTTTTGTAGCTAGAGATGATTTCTGATTAGTAAAACTTAAGATAGATCAGAAGAAAAGGTAGAGATTAAAGTATATATAGAGAAAAGGATAAAAACTACCAAAATTTTTTTAAAAACCAGCACAAGAGATATATGGTCATGGTATAAAAGTCTAACATAAGTGTAACTGGAACCCCAAAAAGAAGGACGAGAGACAATGGAAAGAAGCAATATTTGAAGAGATGATGGCTGAGATTTCTGAAATTATAGAAGCATCAAGCCACAGATTCAATTAAGTACTATGAATCCCAAGCAGAATAAATACAAATAAAATAAATCTACATTGATCATAATAAAACTGTTGAAATATAAAAACAGAAAAAAAGATTAAAACCACCAGAAAAAAAAAGAAATATTTCCTTCAAATCAATAAAATAAAACTGGCAGCTGACTCAACAGAACAAAAAACAGAAGCCTGAAGATTGTAGAGTGATAAGTGCCATGAGTTAAAAGAAAATAACTGTCTGACATTGACCATCAGCAGATCCCACTACAGGAAATAATAAAGTTCTTCAGAGAGCAGGAAAAGGATTCCAAGTAGAGGCATAGAAAAGCAAAAAGTAGGAAGAACAATAGAAAAGGCAAATATGTGAGTGAAAACTTACTGTGTAAAACAATAGTAACACACATGACAGAATTATAAACAAACAGAAGCAAAACACATGGCAATAAAAACACATAAGTTGGAAGGGGCAAGGGGAAATGGGATTAGTTTGTTTAAAGTTCCTGTATTGTCTGGAAAGTAGTACTAATTCATATTAGATATTAACAAATTAAAACCATATGTTGTGATCTTGAAGGTAAACACTAAAAGAACAGTAAAAGAAAGAAAAGATTGCAAGTTAAATTGGAGAGCAGATGGAATAAAAATTTAAAAAATAAATCCATGAGTGGGTAAGAAAGCAGAGAAAAATCAAAAGAGATGAGGTGCAACACATAGAAAGATGATAAATTTAAACTCAAATATATCTGTAATTACATTCATTTTGAACTAAGTTTCCAATTAAAAGACAAATATGAACAGACTGAATGAAAAAAATAGAACCACTTTTATGGGGTTTACAAGAGAAATACCTTAAATATAAGGATAAAAAGGTTTGAAAGGAAAAGGAAAATTTCCAATCCAAGGTATTCATCTAAGAAAAACTAAAACATATGTTCACAAAAAGTCTTGCACAAGGACCCATAGATGCTTTCTTCATAATAAACCCAAAGTAGAAATAGTTCAGATGCCCATCAATAGGAGAATCAATAAAGAACTATGTATGCATAATGCACACTTCTCAGCAAAATAGCACTGTTAACATGTAACCAATAAATGAATGAATCTCCAAAGCATTATGTAAAAGAAACCAGACATAAAAAAATAAAGAAAAAAGTCAATATAAGATCATTTTAAAACAATAAAATTCAACATCCATTCATGATACTTTTAGTGGACTAAGAATAAAGGGAAACATCTTTAGTCTGACAAAGAATATCCACAGTAATCTACTATATACTAAAAGGAGATGTAACAAAAGCTTGCCCTCTGAGATGCTGAACAAGACAAAGGAATTTAGTCTTCTCCTTAATACTGTATTGAAAGTCTTAGACAGCTAAGAAAGCCAAGAGAATAAATGTAATAGAATCAGAAAATAAACTAAATAGTGATTATCTGCAGATGTCCTGATTATGTATGTACATACAAAAGAATCACCAACTATTAGAATGAATTAATGAACTTTAGATACATTGTCAATATGCAAAAATTAGCTGTATTTTTATATAACAATGAAGTCCAAAGCGTTACTTTATTCATGATTAAGTATTAACAAGATCAAATACTAGGTGTAAATCTAACAAAAGATGAGTAAGAACTCTATACAGAATGCCAGGTTTTTGTTTTTGTTTGGAGAAGATGAAGGAGACATAAATCAAGAAGGGATATACCATTTTCATGGATTGGAATATTTAATATTGTAATGACATCAATTCTACACAAATCGATCTATAGACTCAGTGCAATCTCAGTTGAAATCCCAAGAGAAATCCCAAGAGGTTTTGTTGTTGATTTTTGTTTGTTTTTGACAATTTACTCCTATAAATTCTCTTAGAAATAAAAAGGCCTAAGAATAGCCAAGAAAATATTTTTTGGTGGCAATTGACAAGGTGACTGTAATTTTCATATGGAGATCCAAAGGGCCAAGAGTAGCCAAGACAATGTTGAAGAAGAATAATTTTTTAAAAAGCAGAGTTACTATACCTGATATCAAGATTTATTGCAAAATCACAACAATTAAGACAGTACTTACTAGTGCAAGAGTGACAATTAACCCAGTGGAACAATAAAGAGACCTCACAAATAGAACCACACATATATTAACAGTCAATTGATGACAAAAATGGTGCTGCGGAGCAGTGGGGACAAAAATAGACTCTTTAGCTCTTTGGTGGGGCTAATGGCAGACTCAGGGAAGGCTCACACCAAAGAGTACTTCCCAGAACTTCTGCTGTCACTGTTCTTGTCCCCACGGTGAGCCACAGCCATGCCCCGCCTCTGCAGGAGACCCTCTAACACTAGCAGCACTTCTTGGAGCAAATAATGTTTGACAAGGAAGCTGGCAAATTCAGATCCTGCATTTGCACAAACACAGGAGATACACCAGAAATACATCTACACGTGGAACAACTCCTACAGAACACCTACTGAACGCTGGCAGAAGACCTCAGACCTCCCAAAAGGCAAGAAACTTCCCACGTACCTGGGTAGGGCAAGAGAAAAAAGGAAAAACAGAGACAAAAGAATAGGAACGGGACCCGCGCCACTGGGAGGGAGCCATGAAGGAGGAAAGGTTTCCACACACTAGGAAGCCCCTTCGTGGGTGGAGACTGCGGGTGGTGGAAGGGGGAAGCTTCGGAGCCACGGAAGACAGCGTAGCAACAGGGGTGCAGAGGGCAAAGTGGAGAGATTCCCCCACAGAGGATTGGTGCCGACCAGCACTCACCAGCCCGAGAGGCTTGTCTGCTCACCCGCCGGGGTGCGTGGGGCTGGGAGCTGAGGCTCGGGCTTCGGTCGGAACGCAGGGAGAGGACTGGGGTTGGCAGCCTGAACACAGCCTGCAGGGGGTAAGTGCACCACGGCTACCCGGGAGGGATTCCGGGGAAAAGTCTGGACCTGCCAAAGAGGCAAGAGACTTTTTCTTGCCTCTTTGTTTCCTGGTGTGTGAGGAGAGGGGATTAAGAGCACTGCTTAAAGGAGCTCCAGAGACGGGAGCGAGCCACAGCTAACAGCGCGGACCCCAGAGACGGGCATGAGACGCTAAGGCTGCTGCTGCTGCCACCAAGCAGCCTGTGTGCCAGCACAGGTCACTATCCACACCTCCCTTCCGGGAGCCTGTGCAGCCCACCACTGCCAGGGTCCTGGGATCCAGGAACAACTCCCCCGGGAGAATGCTTGGCGTGCCTCAGGTTGGTGCGACATACTACCAGCCTCTGATGCCACAGGCTCACCCTGCATGCATACCCCTCCCTTCCCCCGACCTGAGTGAGCCAGAGCCCCCGAATCAGCGGCTCCTTTAACCCCGTCCTAAGTGAAGAACAGATGCCCTCAGGCGACTTACACGCAGAGGCTGGGCCAAATCCAAAGCTGAGCCCCGGGAGCTGTGAGAGCAAAGAAGAGAAAGGGAAATCTCTCCCAGCAGCCTCAGAAGCAGCAGATTAAAGCTGCACAATCAACTTGATGTACCTGCATCTGTGGAATACATGAATAGACAACGAGTCATCCCAAATTGAGGAGAGCAAGATTTATTATTTTTTTCCCCTTTTCCACTTTTTGTGAGTGTGTATGTGTATGCTTCTGTGTGAGATTTTGTCTGTATAGCTTTGCTTTCACCATTTGTCCTAGGATTCTATCCGTCCGTTTTTTTTTTAATTTTCTTTTCTTAATAATTATTTTTTATTTGAATAACTTTATTTTATTTTATCTTACTTTATTTTATTTTGTTTTATCTCCTTTCTTTCTTCCTTCTTTTCTTTCTTTCTTTCTTTCTTTCTTTCATTCTACATTTTCTCCCTTTTATTCTGAGCCGTGTGGATGAAAGGCTCTTGGTGCTCCAGCGAGGAGTCAGTGCTGTGCCTCTGAGGTGGGAGAGCCAACTTCAGGACACTGGTCAACAAGAGCCCTCCCAGCTCCATGTAATATCAAATGGCGAAAAACTCCCAGAGATCTCCATCTCAACACCAGCACCCAGCTTCACTCAATGACCAGCAAGCCACAGTGCTGGACACCCTATGGCAAACAATTAGTAAGACAGGAACACAACACCACCCATTAGCAGAGAGGCTGCCTAAAATCATAATAAGTCCACAGACACCCCAAAATACATCACCAGAGGTGAACCTGCCCACCAGAAAGACAACACAGGTACTAGTCCCCTCCATCAGGAAGCCTACACAACCCACTGAACCAACCTTAGCCACTGGGGACAGACACCAAAAACAACAGGAACTATGAACCAGCAGCCTGCAAAAACGAGACCCCAAACACAGTAAGATAAGCAAAAAGAGAAGACAGAAAAACATACAGCAGATGACGGAGCAAGATAAAAACCCACCAGACCTAACAAATGAAGAGGAAATAGGCAGTCTACCTGAAAAAGAATTCAGAATAGTGATAGTAAAGATGATCCAAAATCTTGGAAATAGTATAGAGTAAATGCAAGAAACATTTAACAAGGACCTAGAAGAACTAAAGATGAAAATAGCAATGATGAACAACACAATAAATGAAATTAAAAATACTCTAGATGGGATCAATAGCAGAATAACTGAGGCAGAAGAACGGATAAGTGACCTGGAAGATAAAAGAGTGGAACTAACTACTGCAGAGCAGAATAAAGAAAAAAGAATGAAAAGAACAGAGGACAGTCTCAGAGACCCCTGGGACAAAATTAAATGCACCAACATTCAAATTATAGGGGTTCCATAATAAGAACAGAAAAAGAAAGGGACTGAGAAAATATTTGAAGAGATTATACTTGAAAACTTCCCTAATATGGGAAAGGAAATACTTAGTCATGTCCAAGAAGCACAGAGAGTCCCATACAGGATAAATCCAAGGAGAAACATTTCAAGACACATATTAATCAAACTGTCAAAAATTAAATACAAAGAAAACATATTAAAAGCAGCAAGGGAAACCCAACAAATAACACACAAGGGAATCCCCATAAGGTTAACAGCTGATCTTTCAGCATAAACTGCAAGCCAGAAGGGACTGGCAGGACATATATAAAGTGATGAAGGAGAAAAACCTACAAGCAAGATTCCTCTACCCAGCAAGGATCTCATTCAGATTTGATGGAGAAATGAAAACCTTTTACAGACAAGCAAAAGCTGAGAGAGTTCAGCACCACCAAACCAGCTTTACAACAAATGCTAAGGAACTTCTCTAGGCAAGAAACACAAGAGAAGGAAAAGACCTACAATAACAAACCCCAAACAATTAATAAAATGGGAATAGGAACATACATATCGATAATTACCTTACATGTAAATGGATTAAATGCTCTCACCAAAAACACAGACTGGCTGAATGGATACAAAAACAAGACCCATACATATGCTGTCTACAAGAGACCCACTTTAGACCTAGAGACGCATACAGACTGAAAGTAAGGGAATGGAAAAAGATGTTCCATGCAAATGGAAACCAAAAGAAAGCTGGAGAAGAAATTCTCATATCAGACAAAATAGACTTTAAAAGAAAGACTATTACAAGACACAAAGAAGGACACTACATGATCAAGGGATCGATCCAAGAAGAAGATATAACCATTGTAAATATTTATGCACCCAACATAGGAGCACCTCAATACAAAAGGTAAATAAATACTAACAGCCATAAAAGGGGAAATCGACAGTAACACATTCATAATAGGGGACATTAACATCCCACTTTCACCAATGGACAGATCATCCAAAATGAAAATAAATAAGGACACACAAGCTTTAAATGATACATTAAACAATATGGACTTAATTGATATTTATAGGACATGCCATCCAAGAACAACAGAATACACATTTTTCTCAAGTGCTATGGAACATTCTCCAGGATAGATCATATCTTGGGTCATAAATCAAGCCTTGGTAAATTTAAGAAAATTGAAATTGTATCAAGTATCTTTTCCGAACACAACACTATGAGACTAGTTATCATTACAGGAAAAGATCTGTAAAAAATACAAACACATGGAGGCTAAACAATACACTACTAATAACAAAGTGATCACTGAAGAAATCAAAGAGGAAATCAAAAAATACCTAGAAACAAATGACAATGGAGACACAACGACCCGAAACCTATGGGATGCAGCAAAAGCGGTTCTAAGAGGGAAGTTTATAGCAATACAATTCTACCTTAAGAAACAGGAAACATCTCAAATAAACAACCTAACCTTGCCCCCAAAGCAATTAGAGAAAGAAGAACCAAAAAACCCAAAGTTAGTAGAAGGAAAGAAATCCTAAAGATCAGATCAGAAATAAATGAAAAGGAATGAAGGAAATGATAGCAAAAATCAATAAAACTAAAAGCTGGGCTTCCCTGGTGGCGCAGTGGTTGAGGGTCCGCCTGCCGATGCAGGGGACACGGGTTCGTGCCCCGGTCTGGGAAGATCCTACATGCCGCGGAGCGGCTGGGCCCGTGATCCATGGCCGCTGAGCCTGCATGTCCGGAGCCTGTGCTCCGCAACGGGAGAGGCCACAGCAGTGAGACGGCCGCGTACCGCAAAAAAAAAAAAAACAAAAAACAAAAAAAAAAAAAACTAAAAGCTATTTCTTTGAGAAGATAAACAAAATAGATAAACCATTAGCCAGACTCATCAAGAAAAAAAGGGAGGAGACTCAAATCAATAGAATTAGAAACGAAAAAGGAGAAGTAACAACTGACACTGCAGAAATACATAAGATCATGAGAGATTACTACAAGCAGCTCTACGCCAATAAAATGGACAACCTGGGGCTTCCCTGGTGGCGCAGTGGTTGAGAGTTCGCCTGCCAATGCAGGGGACATGGGTTCGTGCCCCAGTCTGGGAAGATCCCACATGCCGCAGAGTGGCTGGTCCCGTGAGCCATGGCCGCTGAGCCTGTGCGTCCAGAGCCTGTGATCCGCAACGGGAGAGGCCACAATAGTGAGAAGCCTGTGTACCTCAAAAGAAAAAAAAAAAGAAAGGACAACCTGGAAGAAATGGACAAATTCTTAGAAATGCGCAACCTGCCAAGACTGAAACAGGAAGAAATAGAAAATATGAACAGACCAATCACAAGCATTGAAATTGAAACTGTGATTAAAAATCTTCCAACAAACAAAAGCCCAGGACCAGATGGCTTCACAGGCGAATTCTATCAAACATTTAGAGAACAGCTAACACCTATCCTTCTCAAACTCTTCCAAAATATAGCATAGGGAGGAACACTCCCAAACTCATCCTATGAGGCCACTATCAACCTTGTACCAAAACCAGACAAGGATGTCACAAAGAAAGAAAACTAGAGGCCAATATCACTGATGAACACAGATGCAAAAATTCTCAACAAAATACTAGCAAACAGAATCCAACAGCACATAAAAGGATCATACACCATGATCAAGTGGGGTTTATTCCAGGAATGCAAGGATTCTTCAATATACGCAAATCAATCAACGTGATACACCATATTAACAAATTGAAGGAGAAAAACCATATGATCATCTCAATAGATGCAGAGAAAGCTTTCGACAAAATTCAACACCCATTT
Organism: Delphinus delphis; assembly: GCF_949987515.2. Classification (NCBI taxonomy): domain Eukaryota; kingdom Metazoa; phylum Chordata; class Mammalia; order Artiodactyla; family Delphinidae; genus Delphinus; species Delphinus delphis. The sequence continues at coordinate 32,718,122 of NC_082701.1, forward strand.
ATGATAAAAACCCTGCAGAAAGTAGGCATAGAGGGAACTTTCCTCAACATAATAAAGGCCATATATGACAAACCCACAGCCAACATCGTCCTCAATGGTGAAAAACTGAAAGCATTTCCACTAAGATCAGGAGCAAGACAAGGTTGCCCACTCTCACCACTCTTTTTTTTTTTTTTTTTTTGCATTACGCAGGTCTCTCACTGTTGTGGCCTCTCCCATTGCAGAGCACAGGCTCTGGACGTGCAGGCTCAGCGGCCATGGCTCACACGCCCAAGAGTTCCGCGGCATGTAGGATCTTCCCAGACCGGGGCAAGAACCCGTGTCCCCTGCATCTACTGGCAGACTCTCAACCACTGCACCAACAGGGAAGCCCTCACCACTCTTATTCAACATAGTTTTGGAAGTTTTAGTCACAGCAATCAGAGAAGAGAAGAAAATAAAAGGAATCCAAATCGGAAAAGAAGAAGTAAAGCTGTCACTGTTTGCAGATGACATGATACTATACATAGAAGATCCTAAAGATGCTACCAGAAAACTACAAGAGCTAATCAATGAATGTGGTAAAGTAGCAGGATACAAAATTAATGCATAGAAATCTCTGGCATTCCTATACACTAATGATGAAAAATCTGAAAGTGAAATCAAGAAAACACTTCCATTTACCATTGCAACAAAAAGAATAAAATATCTAGGAATAAACCTACCTAAGGAGACAAAAGACCTGTATGCAGAAAACTATAAGACACTGATGAAAGAAATGAAAGATGATACAAATAGATGGAGACATATACCATGTTCTTGGATTGGAAGAATCAACATTGTGAAAATGACTCTACTACCCAAAGCAATCTATAGATTCAATGCAATCCCTATCAAACTACCACTGGAATTTTTCACAGAACTAGAACAAAAATTTCACAATTTGTATGGAAACACAAAAGACCCCGAATAGCAAAAGCAATCTTGAGAACGAAAAACGGAGCTGGAGGTATCAGACTCCCTGACTTCAGACTATACTACAAAGCTACAGTTATCAAGACAGTATGGTACTGGCACAAAGCCAGAAATATAGATCAATGGAACAGGATAGAAAGCCAGGAGATAAACCCACGCACATATGGTCACCTTATCTTTGATAAAGGAGGCAGGAATGTACAGTGGAGAAAGGACAGACTCTTCAATAAGTGGTGCTGGGAAAACTGGACAGGTACATGTTAAAGTATGAGATTAGATCACTTCCTAATACCATACAGAAAAATAAGCTCAAAATGGATTAAAGACCTAAATGTAAGGTGAGAAACTGTCAACCTCTTAGAGGAAAACATAGGCAGAACATTCTATGACATAAATCACAGCAAGATCCTTTTTGACCCACCTCCTAGAGAAATGGAAATAAAAACAAAAATGAACAAATGGGACCTAATGAAACTTCAAAGTTTTTGCCCAGCAAAGGAAACCATAAACAAGACCAAAAGACAACCCTCAGAATGGGAGAAAATATTTTCCAATGAAGCAACTGACAAAGGATTAATTTCCAAAATTTACAAGCAGCTCATGCAGCTCAAAACAAAAAAAACAAACAACTCAATCCAAAAATGGGCAGAAGACCTAAATAGACATTTCTCCAAAGAAGATATACAGACTGCCAACAAACACATGAAAGAATGCTCAACATCATTAATCATTAGAGAAATGCAAATTAAAACTACAATGAGATATCATCTCACACCAGTCAGAATGGCCATCATCAAAATATCTAGAAACAATAAATGCTGGAGAGGGTGTGGAGAGAAGGGAACACTCTTGCACTGCTGGTGGGAATGGGAATTGGTACAGCCACTATGGAGAACAGTATGGAGGTTCCTTCAAAAACTACAAATAGAACTACCATATGACCCAGCAATCCCACTACTGGGCATATACCCTGAGAAAACCATAATTCAAAAAGAGTCATGTACCAAAATCTTCATTGCAGCTCTATTTACAATAGCCATGAGATGGAACCAACCCAAGTGTGCATCATCGGATGAATGGATAAAGAAGATGTGGCACATATATACAATGGAATATTACTCAGCCATAAAAAGAAACAAAATTGAGCTATTTGTAATGAGGTGGATGGACCTAGAGCCTGTCATACAGAGTGAAGTAAGTCAGAAAGAGAAAGACAAATACCGTATGGTAACATATATATATGGAATTTAAGAAAAAAAATGTTATGAAGAACCTCGGGGTAAGACAGGAATAAAGACACAGATCTACTAGAGAATGGACTTGAGGATATAGGGAGGGGGAAGGGTAAACTGTGACAAAGCGAGAGAGTGGCATGGACATATACACGCTACCAAACGTAATGTAGGTAGCTAGTTGGAAGCAGCCGCATAGCACAGGGAGATCAGCTCGGTGCTTTGTGACCACCTGGATGGGTGGGATAGGGAGGGTGGGAGGGAGGGAGACACAAGAGCGAGGAGATATGGGAACATATGTATATGTATAACTGATTCACATTGTTATAAAGCAGAACTAACACACCATTGTAAAGCAATTATACTCCAATAAAGATGTAAAAAAAAAAAAAAAGAAAGGAGTGAGTCTAGTAAAAGGTAAAAGCTGTACTTGGGAGACAGATAAAACCAACTAAATTTCACAAATGATAGTAACACTGGCCTTGATTCGTAATGACAAAGTGTTCATTAAACTGTAGCAGGATAACTTATAGGATAACAAATAGCTAAAATTGATAACATAGAAATATCATTTGGAATAATACTTCTCTAACAGACACAGATAAAAAATTTTTCAGACATTACAAAGAAGCTATTATTATTTTTTCTACTTCAAAAAAACCTAATCATGGTTTTAAATTCTGTGCATTGAGCCTGTACAAAAATCTAAATTTCTTCCTAATTCTCTGTGATTATTGTTCTAGAAAGTTTGATTTATTTTAGCACTATTCTTGTTGTAAGCCTCTTAGGCATCATGTCTCTGTCCATAGCCTGGGAAAGAGAGAACTATATTCGTGACTTGCTGTTAAGTTTAATTACCAACCTGCTTGGCAGAATTCTACTCACTGCCCCTCCCTTGAAGTGTAAAAGTCCCTTGTTAAGTTAGCCTACTCTACCACTGCAAGGAACACTGTCACTTCCAACACTTCCCTGCCTTGATCTTCTAACAAGAGACTGCTGGATCTTTTCTGAGCATCACTGCCCTCTCTACTTTGGTTTTCTTCAATTTCAAAATTAATTCTCAACTAACCTGGCCAATACTATGATGTTCATTTCCTTCAAGATAATTTCTACATCAGTAAAAGGTAACTAGTCAGGTGTCTGCTTTGAATATAAAAAGCTGTTCTCTTGTATTCTTTTTCTTTGGTTACTAACAGAATTTTTACATTGTTCAAATTCTTTGCTTAAGCTTTGTTGTGTGACATAATCAGTACAGACTAGAATCTATTTTGAAGAATTTATAAGGGGTTCAGACTTTTTAAACATAAAACTAAAAGAATAGCCAGTTTTCAAACATAATAAAGAAGAATCGCCCTCCAAAAAGTCTTTTAGAAATTTAAATTATAAATTAAATTAGGAATTTAAAAATATACTTTGTTTGTTTATGTCCCTTGAAGTAACCATAATAATTATGTTGAATATTAATAATAAATGAATTTATTTAAATTCAGTTCATTGAAAATAGAATCAAATTATTTCATCTCCCTCACTTTGTTTTCATGCTACAACAAAGGGAGTCTACCCTTTATAGAAGACTACACTGTTTCAGTTGTACTGTTATTTTGAAACCAGAGATAGGAATACAAAACAAGTCTATTTAGGATGGATTGTTAAAACAACATCTGGTTTTGACAGATTTTGCTTAAATTGCTGATTGTTCAGCATCTGAAAATACTTTCCTCTTAGGGGTCCTTTTTTTGTCCTTACAAAAATGAACTTTGCTGCTAAGATTTATCATAAATCAATAAACTCCATTTTATTCTGGCCTTTTCAAATTTGAATTAAGCCAAAACTTCTTAAACAGAAGAAAAAGAATTCTAGGTCATACCATCACTGCATAAGGATCTAAATTCTCCGGGTTCCAAATTTGGAAATCTACTCTTCTTTCCCTCTGGATAAATCTAGTTAAGAAATATGTGTATGCATGTGTATACGTGTGTGTTCATTATTTTATATGTATATCAATTTTAGTTTATTGAAATAAAAATGTCAGATAGATGTTGTATTATTGTATTTCCATACTATAGTTTTTCTGCTCAACACTAATAAAACTTATGTTGCTCACTGAAAAAAAAAAAAAGACTAGTCAACAAGCAGTGTGCTGTCAAATGGATATCCAGAGGAGAAAAAAAAAAAACTCAGTCCCTTTCTCATGTACAAAAATAGATTCCAGATGAACTGAAGATCTAATTGTAAGTAAAACAGTAAAGTTTCTAGATGAGAGAGTAGAATATTTTCATGACATTGGGATAGGGTAGATTTCTAAAAATTGGTACTGAACTTTGTTAAAATCATGAACTTCTAAGATTGTTAACAAAGATTTCACAGTTATGATAACAGAGAAAAATGATGGTTGAACCAAGCAAAACAGTATCTACCACATTCTGTTAATGTTTTTAATTTGAATTTTTAAAATTTGTTTTGCATTTATAGTTATATATGAGCTATAAACACAATGACTACAGCAGGTCTGTGGTGGGGCTCAGGAATTTACATTTCTAACAAGTTCCCAAGTGATGCTGCTGGTCTGGTGACTACACTTTGAGAACCACTGCTCATTTCAAACCAAGTTACCTTTGATTTATTCACCCCCAAGTTGGTGTAGGGCAGCCTGAAAGGCCAGGGAGGAGTGGGGGTGGGGAGGATATAGCCACATTTAATATTTGAACTCCCAAATATTAAATGTGGCTATATCCTCCCCACCCCCACTCCTCCCTGGCCTTTCCCTTCTTCCCACAAGCTCTTGGGGCTGAATAGACTGGGTTTTGTTAGTGGTGATGGTTTTGTTGTTTTCCCCTTCTTATCTGTCTGTGTCATCTGCAAGCATTGCTAAAGCCAGAAGAGACTGGCCTTGGGTTTTTCTTCTTTTTCTCCTACATCATATCCTCCTCCTTCCCTACCCTAACCTTCCAATAAAGTATTAGTGGCAGGTGACATTCAAGGGAGAGAGATTAGCTTATTGATAAGGAACATAAATTAGTATTTTAAAACCTTATACTCATTTTAATACTGAAATCATTTAAGGCATTATAGAGGATCAGTGAGAACCCTTTCAATTTCAAATGGATCTAAACAATTCTCAAGTTTGAAAAACATGAAGGAATAAAGGGAAGACCAAGTTTAGGATGGGGCAAGAGCTAATAGAAATGTGGGGAGCAGGAACAAAGCTCTATCCTGTCTCTCCAGAGGAGGGGCTGGTAATTCAAGACCAAATATGAATGGTGGCAGAGCAGTTCTGTTCTGGGACAATGAGCATTGAAAGTCCAAAGAGCTCTCCATCCTGTGGGGACTTTGACCTAGCAGGGATACACAGACCCAGGGCCAATGCTAGGCACTAAGTTGAAGGTCTCCATACATTCTACAGAGCTTAGGAAGCAGAGAAGAGCAGTAAAACCCCATACCCCAGAGATCTGGGGACTGTCACTAACCAAGCATGGAGCAAATCCCAGGCAGCTGGCATCTCTTGAAGATATTAGATGGAACCCTTTGAGGGCCAGGGCCCAGGATGGGAGAGGGGTACAAGAATGCACAGCACCTGTGGGCCCTGCAGAACAGACATCAGGTAGCAGCTGAGCTTTCTCACAGGGTATTCAGATGGGTTTGTCCCCCATTTATGGCCAGGGGTGTCCTGACACCACTGATCCATTCTGACTCCCATCATCTCTGAGAAGGGCTGAACAAATTCCAGCTGTGGGAGAGGAGCACAGCAGACAGCTGCACTGGGGCTGAGATGAGGATGGAGATTGCCATGGGAAGTAGAGGGCCAAGAATTGATGCCAACTTTTCCCTCTGACATTCCAGACCGGGAAGGGGAGCTCTGCTGCTGAGAAATGAGAAATATGAACTCACAAACCTCCTTTATAGCCAGCTCCTCGTTCTTGCTGTGGTCATCACATGATGTGGTAACTAATCCCTTCCCTGTCTATTTCACAGGGCTGCCTACAAATCCAAACATGATGACACAGGTAAGAGCATTCATTGACCTACTACACAAACGTGAAATGTGAGGTGCTGGAGATGATCGAGTTTACACTGTTTGCTGGCTTTAATCCTTTGGCTCAAATAAATACTAGATCAGAAAAATCAGAGCTTTAGGGGCTTTTCAACTGAATTTCACATCAGTGTTTCCTGCAAGCCTTCCTACCATCTTGTATTCAGCTGCCTCTTGAATCAGATCCGTCTCAAACCATTTCCTCTTTTCATATGAGAGAACAAGTTAATAATAGTGTTTTGTATTTAAGCATAGAAGCCTGCTCATATTTCATATTTGGAGAGGGGTGGGGGCAATGCAACCCTGTGGCTTTTTGGTTTAACACTGTGGGTGGCTGTTTCCATAGGGTACGATTCTGAGACTGGAGTGAGTATTAACTGATAGAGGAAGGCATTTGTGGGAAGTTACTGTACTTTAAGCAAATCCAGCATCACTCCCTGAGCAGGTACATCACAGGGAAAGAGGTATGGACAGGTAAACATACCTGTTGTTTGGCCCTGGCTCTCGGTCTTAAAACTGGTCAGATTTCCCATCCACCATATCACTGACGCTCAATAAAAGTGACGTTTTGCTATTATCTGAAAATGTTCTGGGTTTTATCATTTCATTTCTTTCTTCCTGTTTGTGTCTGGCTCTTGACATTTTGGCTTTGTTACCTATCTTATTTCTGCACACACGCTTTGAACTTGATGGCAGGTAGGCTTCACTGGTGATTTTAGTCCTGCCTACTCTCCTTCCAGGCAAGTGCTCTTTCTAGCTCTGACATCTGGGACCCAGCCATGGAATTAGCCTGCTTTGCTCTTGCTTCAAGAGGCCTGTCTTTATCTCCTACAGTGGGTTTGAGTACCACCCTGGAGATGCATTCCATCTATGGTCAAAATGAATGGATCCAGAGCATAAGATGAATGCTGCCAACATAGCATATATCAAACATGAATTATGGTAGAGAGTCCCATTCATTTATTTGTCCACTGTTTAACTCATACTCCTCTTCGACGCCATGGTTACTCTTCACCAACTCACAGACCATGGAGACTTGTTTGAGCCTGTGTCCTCAAACAAACAGGAGGAGTTCCTGGAAGTGCCAATGTTCAAGATTTCAAAAATTCTAACAGGAACTGAATATTTCTCCAAGATAAGTCTGCCCAAGCAAATTGGAAGTTGTGTTTATTTGCTTTTAATAGGGGGGTTGTTAGTAATGGCTGATGAGCAGTTATAGGGTTAATAGATAAAATCGAAAAATGAATGACTTATACTTAGTAAATATTATCTGAGGGCCCAAATGTTCCAAAGTGTTCCAACACGACAATTAAAATGTTCCAAAATAGGAGACCATGACAATTATGGTGGGAAGTTCTTTGGAATGAAAAGGCAGTAATCTACTGACTAAATATCAAGGGCAATATAGACAATTGAGTCTCTTGTGTGCAGCCACCAGAGTATTTTGGCCTTTTATGTGACCAATGGAAAAGAAATCCTTGGGGAACCTCTGATCCAGTAATCATAATGGGAGATGTGAGCAATTTATAAATCCTCCCAAGAGCATTTTGGGTGACCTTGTAAGAAATCTACTAAAAATCCTCTTTCCACCCCAAGAAGGTATCAAAATAACCTTCTCCCATGCATCAGGATTGATTATTAAATAATCAATGAACTTATTTCTAATTTATATGTCATTTCTTCCCAAGTTTTAAGAAAGAGTAGATCTGTAGATTTACTATTTTTTACACATGAATGTTGCTTACTAATTTACAAGATCTGTTCACATAAATGGTTTTATTTGAAATCACTGCCGTGTGGTAAGTAAGTTTTACTAGGTCCATTCCAGAGATGAGAATATTGAAGTTGCCAGGAACAAATCACTGGTTACCCCAAGAAGGCACATAACTATTTCCTGCTAAGCATGAGACATCTTTAGCTTAAGAGCACTGTGGATTTCTGCTCCTGAAAGTAACTCTGGGCATTTCAGTATGATTTAAAGCTCTAATGATTTTGAGGTAGCTTGAAAGATAGTTGCTAAATATGACTCAAGCCAATAAACAAAACAAGCAAAGAAAACACTTAAACACCTAAGGCTTTTCAAAAGACAGGAGGAAAGTTTTTATTACAGCATTTTCTAAACTGTGCCTCAGGAACATTAGTGTCCTAAGTTAGATTAATATATATTCTAAGGCAAAGAAGGATTTTGAGGTGAATTAAGTTTTGAAAACATGGCTTACCATATCTTTTTATTAAAGTTAATGCACTGAAAGCTCCAAGCATTTCTACACTGAAGAAATCCATTCAACTTCGTTTATCAACACTTCCCAAACTTACTTGATAATGGAAAGACTTTTTGTCATACAATTTCTGTTAACAAAATGTGGTATTTATGAGTTCCAACATAAGGGTTGAACATACTGGTTTTGCCAAATAAAAAGTGGAAACTTACCTTGAATTTACAGTAAAGAAGAAGGCTAGTAGGAGAAAGCAGAGGCCATGGTATTTTGTTATGACAGCCCTTAGCAAACTATTGGGTTGGCCAAAAAGTTTGTTTGGGTTTTTCCGTAAGAGGTTATGGAAAATCCCGAACAAACTTTTTGGCCAACCCAGTAATATAACTACTATCTCTAAATTAATATCTCTAGATTACAGTGATTTTCAATCATTAGATGGAGCACAATCTTTTTAAAGATGGTATATTGGGGGATTTTCTGCCAGTATGGGTGTGTTGGAAGTCCTCAAACTACCCCGAGGTCTGATGATTCACTAGGAAGACTCGAAGGACTCAGCATATGGTTGTACTCACATCTAAGACCTATTACAGTGAAAGGATGCAAAGCAAAATCAGCAAGGGGAAAGATGCATGGGAAGAAGTCCAGAGGAAACCAGGAATTAGCTTCCAAGAGTCCTCTCCCAGTGGAGTGCTTAATTCCCCAAAGAATGAGTTATGACTACACCTGCGAAATGTTGTCTACCAGGGAAGCTCATTAGAGACTCAGTGCTGAGTTTTTCTTGGCAGCTGACCATGTAGGCTCTCTCTGCATACCTTAGACCAAAATTCCAGACTCCCAGAAAGAAAGTAGCTGCTCAGCATAAACCACATTTCTTGTACAAATAGTTTTAGGCACAGAGAACTACTCTTATCAGGTCTAGGAATGATGGGTAGCCACCAGACACCAGCTAAACAGTCTTGCAAATAGGACTTTGTAAGGATGGCAGTCTCAGGCTTGCTATAACTCATTTCTGCACAATGCTAGATGATTTAAACAACTGAAATGTTGGATAAAATCTAAAAACAGCTTTTAAAGAACATCATGGATCTGAAACTATAAGAAGGAACATGAAAAGACCAAAAATTAAGTGAGAATAGGAACCTGGAAGGTAAGAAAGAAACAAGGGCAGCTTTTATGCTGAAGCCTTCTGTTGGACACAGGAGAATGGGAGTTTTCACTCTGACAACTATATAGAATGCAGGGAACAGAAGATAAAACCCAGGGCCCATGCCAGATAGATTTCCTGGTAGAATATTGCCATAAAAACCTAGCACCTGAAAAGACTACATCTTCTTTGTTAAGATAAGTGAGAAAAAACCTGTTGAATATAAGAGAACTGCCAGAAAACTTGTTGGTCTCTACTTTAGCACTGAGTCGAAAGGAAAAAAAAAATTCCTTGTAGAATTTCCAACCACAAGCCAGAAGATTTGTGGTCCAAATTAAAGGTATCTATGTGATATGTAAAACCTCAAGTTTGTAACTGTATTTGAGTTGGTTCAGGTTGATAGTGCTGCCAGGCAATTAGCTAATATATATATATATATTTTTCTCTCTGGAGAAACATAACTTCAATCTAGTATTTATAGTTAAAAATCCCCAGATAAGTTCCAAGGAAAATGAGAAATTCACAGGCAAGTATCACAAAGACACATAGAGACAAAGCATTATGTAAATGTCAGCAGATATAATAATAATAGTTGAATTGGGCTCACAAATATTTTAGACATTGGAATTATCAGACACAGAATACAAATGCTACATTTAAAGAAATAAAAGAGGAATTTGAAATATGAACAAGAAATGACTTAAAATATGAACAAACATATTTGAAAGGGAGACCAATAGAACTTTTATAAATTAAAACCATGGCAATTGAAATTAAAACCTCAACAGAAAATTAGACACAGCCAAATGGAAAATTAGTGAATGAAAATACAGATACAAAGAAATTATCCAAAACGTAGTACTGAGAAATAAATGTTGGGAAATGTGAATCTGAGGTTAAGAGACAGTAGATAAAGCAATATTTAAACAAATATTTAAATTAGAATTCCAGAAAGAAAGGTCTTACCAAAAAGAATTCCAGGAATAGAATGGGATAAAGGCAATATTTCAAGAGAAAATAAAGAATTTCCCAGAATTTTTTAAAACACCAAACTTCAAATCCAGGAATTGTAACAAACCTCAAACAGGATAAACTTCACAAAACATAATGGAAATCAGAAATCCAAAATAAAAAGAGTATCTATTAAAAGCAACCATAACATGAAAATGAAAATACAACTTTTAAAAATTTGGGATGCAGCAAAAGCAGTGTTTAGAGGGAAATTTATAGCATTGAATACATATATTATAAAGGAGACATTTCCAATAATCAGTAGTGAGGTAAAATAAATTTTTCTAAAGTATCAATGATTCAACCATGCTAGAAGAAGGACTGAATTATATTTACCATTCTCTGTATAGAAAAAAAATCACTGTCATATGAACAGGTGTTTAAAAAACATACTGCCAAAAAAGTAAGAGAAATTATTATAGAGATATAGCAGACAGTTGATTAATACAGATGTTAAATTATCGTGATATACATGTTACTGGTCAGATTTTTAAAGCCTATAACATGATTTCTGAATAAATATTTAATTGCCTACTTAATTTTGCATTCATATGTTTGTATTATTTTTCTTAAAAAGATCCTCTCCCCCCTTCAAATTGTATGAACTTCAAGTTCTTCAAAATTTGAACCTGCCTCTGACTAACACAAGAGTTCCTCTAGAAATTATACACACTCATGCCCAATACCAGTGGTCATATTAATGTGCACCCACCAGGAGATAAGGCTGGCAAGCTGTGTGTCCAGAAATGGGACAGAGTATAATGAATATCTTGGTGAATTTATATAGTCTAGCATCTGACTCGGAGTCTTACAGGTTCAGACCTGATTTTGTTAGTATATCACGAACAGATCCATCTCTCAGTTTCATCTCACATTAGCTGAGCTCATGAGACTGATGTATACAATTATGATGTCAAGTAATTTATTTACAGGGTGAAATTACTGTCATAGTGATCAGAAAAACTCAAAGTACATTATTTTTTGGATATTTTCTTGCTGTAGAAAACTGCATGAGAAGCAATATAATGAGAGATCTCTGGAAGAAGGGCTAAAAATACTAGAAAATGTAGCAGGGGGGCATGTTCCTTCCCTGAAGTCAGACCTACATGGAAAATCAAATTCCAACCAGAAATTTATTTGATGAGTATGAAATCAAAACATAGAGCTAGAAAAATTGAATATTTACTATCAGACTAAAATTCTGTTTTGAATGTTTTCCTCATTGGGACTTGCATATTCAAAGGCAATTTAGCTGCAAACTCTTATGTCCACTTCCACTTTAGGGGTGGCCCTATTAGTGAGGTTGGAACTACCCAAAGTCTTATTGTCGAGGATACCTCTTCTATCAGTAGTGCTTAGATGTGACTTTCTTTTTCTCTAAGCCTCCATAGCTGGTCCTTTTCAATAGATAAATACTGTCGTCTGTAAGATAATGACACATCCACAGTCAGATCTATTATACATCTTAATGTTTCACTCTCAGAAAAGCATATTTTGCTCTAAATGTGCTGGGACTGTGTCTCTAGGAAATGTTACTTATAGCATGATTTATTGTCATGAAGTTCAGAAATGGCTTAATATGTGATGGAAAGGACATGACCAAAAACATGCTGGCTTATCTCCTCAATAATGAGTTTACATGGTAGAAACTATTGTCAAACATATATGCTTATGTTAAATGTTAAGTGATAAAAAGCACCATGCACACACTTAACTGAAACAATAAGCACGCTTTAGAACTAGTATTGCATATGAACAAGGAATAAAAAGAAAGATTTTCTTCTTTGATTAAGGGTTCTATTAACATGTTATAATGCTATTTTGCTATCTATGCTTCCAAACCATTTTATAAACTCTCTATTATAATACTTCTTTATTTGGTACGAAACAGTCGTTATCTGAATTTCAAAGGTATGGAACATAGTGAAGCTTCAAACTGTTCCAAGCATTTGCAAACCATGTTTTCACTGATATCCATTCATTTGGTCATTTGTTTATTAAATATTTTTTAGAGAAGACCTATTATGGATCTAGTACAATTTCAAACTCATATCTTGCGGGTGAAAGAATGGACATTCTATTAAGCAGAAAAGAGCAGATTTATTTAGTCCCAGAAACAATTGATTGGAATAGATAGAAAATTGTCAGAGGTGGAGAAGTAAGATAAAGGACTTTGAAACGTGGCCATCAAGTGGTTAAGGTTCATTATTGCATCTGAAGATGTTCTAAGAAGTTTGATCTGGAATTAATATTGATAGAAAACCCAAGCCCCAAAAGCCAAATATAAAAATTCTAATATAATTCCTTCAAAATTCCAAAACTGTGATCTAACTACAAAGAAACTGAGCTAACAAAGTGATTGATTTGTTAAACCTGTTAAATACACTATCTGCATTTTTAAATATAGGTCAGCCTTAACCAATAGTTAAGGAGAAAATGTGGAGCCTTCACTCTGATTGATTATTGGGAAACAGCTTGACTGATCTTAAAATACTACTTCCATACCCCACAATCCAATCAATCATAGGTTCTGTAGGTTCTGCTTCTTGAACATGTCTGGAATCTGTTTTTCTCTATGCCCACAGCCACCATCATCTTTTACCAGGATCATCAGCCTATTTCCTAAGGTCCCTGCCTCTGGTTTCACAGTCAGTTCCTTCTCCACCTGGCTATCAGAGTAAGTTTTCTAAAACACATCAGTGGCTCCCCACACCCTTAGAATAAGGGAAGATATAAACAGCATGAGTTACTCAGCTTTTTGTGAACTGGCCCCTCCTATTTCTCCAATCCTTTTTATCTCCTTGGCCATACATGCCATGCCCATTCTTTCCTTTGGGTCTTTGCATCTGTTGTTTTTTGCTGGCCTGGTACACTCTGATACCTTATCTGTACACAATACCTTGCTTTTCCTATGGCTCAGCATCAATTACACAGTGTTAATAATCCCTTCACTTACTTATATCTCCCCTTAAACCATATTGCTGGTCAGGACCACAGCCATTGCAAGAACCATTGTATTCCCTACATCGGTGATGTACCTTCCGTAGACTAGGAGCTCAATACATATGTGTTGAATGAAGGAAGGAATGAAATCATTCATTATAGTGTGTTTCTGTTTCTAGTATACAGAAACAAAGGACTACCATTTTCTGGGCATCTATTTTGTGCCATATCTCATACTAGGGAGCTTACAGACATGATTTTATTAATCCTGAATACTATACTGTGCGATATTAGAAATGTGGATACTGATCCCTTAGTTTGAGGAATATGGTCCAGGAATGTGTTCTTTTAACTAGTACCTTTAGTGATCCTGAGCCAGGTGGCACAAGGACCACACTTTGGGAAACACACGTTAACCACCCCCTTGAGTGTGTTCCTTATCACATTTATGAAAATCAGTTAGCTGCTGTTTTCTGACCCGGACTTATGTTTCACCACGCCTCACTGCTCTGTGCCCTGCTCCTGACATCTAGGGAAATTCTCCCGGGCCAGCCTGGGTGGATCTCAGGGGTGGGGAGCTCCTACACCCGGTAGAAACAAAGGCAATCTCAGGGCTGAACGGGGATCTGGCTTAGAAAGAAATGCAGAGTCAAGTTGCTGGGGGTCAGGTGATGCTGGAAGAGGAAAATGGAGCAGCAGGTTTGTGGTGGAAGCTGCTGAGAGCAGGAGGGAGATACCCTGTCAAGGGGGATTGGGTGGGAGGGTTCAAGGTTGGGGATGGGGGGAAAAATAAAATAAGGGTGACTGAGACTTTGTCTCATTGGAAACCCGTGTTGTATGTGAGTGAGAAGGAGAAAGAGAGAGTGAAGCCTGGCATGGGTTCCCCTGTGTCTCTGTGTCTTACTGCAGGACCCGGGCCACACAAGATGCCTCAGTTGTTATGGTCTGATTCCGCAGGGCAGCTGGCCCAAAGTTCTGCACATAACAGCCTTCAAGCTCTTTGTTATGTTCCATTCCTCTTCCTTCTTCTATTTTTAAAGTAATAGTAGCAGGAGATATGAACAAAAGAAAACACAGAGCAGTAAGGAGGACCAAGAACCGGAGTGGGGGTGGTGCAGGGGGGAACACTCCGCAGAGGACTTATTCAGAGAGCTTCTGTTGCTCTTTCCCCCTACAGGTACAGGAACAGGCACACACAGTCTGTGCTCTTGACAGTCCCCAGCGCGGGGTGTTTCAGAGCCCTGGTCCTGCCTGGCAGGATGGAAGGTAGCTCCTGCCCGTAGCACTGCTTGGCCCTGTTGGATCACCCCTCTATCTAGTGAGCTGAGCACAGAGGGCATGGCCAGGGCCGGCAGGAGGGACGAGGACTATAAATAATCTGGTGACAGGAGGCTCCCGCTGTCTGTCCCTTCCCTTTCCCCAGTCACTTCGGAGACAGCTGGGCAAGGCCGGGCCTTCCAAGTGGTTCTCTTGCTGGAGGGAAAACAACACAGCAGCTACTTGGCGTCACTGTCCTCGTACCCACTGTTCTTTCTGGCTTCACGATGGGTGCCCTCCTTATCCTTGCCTGGAATGTGCTCACCACCTGTCCACGGTGCTCACAGAACAGGAGGCTGCTTTAGCCTTGGGGGGCAGAGTTTATGAAACGTCAGGATGCTCATGAGGGCTCCAAGAGAACTCTCCTCTGAGAGTGGGAAGAGGCAGAGGAAGAAATGCATCCTTTCTGGTTTTTTTTTTTTAATTTATTTTTATTGGAGTATAGTTGCTTTACAATGTTGTGTTAGTTTTGGCTGTACAGCAAAGTGAATCAGCTATATGTATGCATATATACCCTCTTATTTGGATTTCCTTCCCATTTAGGTCACCACAGAACACTGAGTAGAGTTTCCTGTGCTATATATTAGGTTCTCATTAGTTATCTATTTTATACATAGTAGTGTATAAATGTCAATCTCAATCTCCCACTTCATCCCACCACCCTGCTACCCGCTTTGGTATCCATACATTTGTTCTCTACATCTGTGTCTCTATTTCTGCTTTGCAAATAAGTTCATCTGTACCATTTTTCTAGATTCCACATATAAGCGATATTATATGATACTTGTTTTTCTCTTTCTGACTTATCTGGTCTTTGATTACCCGTCCGAGCACTCAGATTAGCTGGGAACAACTGAGGGCTAGGACCCAAGTCTCATTCATTCATTTAATGAGCTTATCTAGGTCCTCAATTAATATTGGCTAAAAATTAATGTTGACTAAAAAGGAAAGTTGGTAAAGACAATGAAATGGTAGGAAAAATATATCTTCTGAAGACTGCATCACTCCCCTAATAGCCAAAGTCCTGAGAGCTAATCCGTGCCAGGCACTGCACTAAGCTTTTTCCTTGAATTATCTTATTTACCTCCAAGACCATCTGCTGAGGAAACAGAGTTTTGGCAACTTCCTCATATTCCTATTGTTAAACGGCTAATAACTAATACCCAGAATCAGAACACAAGCAGCCCAACCTCAGAGCCCTCCACTGGGAAACGCTGTAATTAACCAATGCAGTCATATCACAGGCCCTTGTGGCTTACTTCTTGAATAAATAAATACAAGTTCAAGTGTTACACCTTTAAAAATTTATTTTCTTGATGGCTGTGTGTGTGAGTCAAAGCTGTTTCTCAGAAGTCTTCTTGCCAAAGAAAAATGTCTTCTGTAAAATTCATATTAGAATGATATTTGAATTCATGGGTATGATTGAGAAGCTAGAGCAGAAAACCAGGTAAGTGTCTAGGAGGAGGCAGGGGCAGAAGTCGCATCCCTGCTCTAAAGGACAGCTGTCTGGGGACTAGCAACTTTCACAAACAAAAGTTGGGGGTGTGCAGGGGTGGGGAAGGGACACCTCACATTCCTGACTTATTAGAGTTTTATAAATAGAAAAACTCATTTTCCAGAGACAATATGGTCTTGGTGTTACTTCTCCTGTCAACACTGCACTCAAAGGACCGGGTTTTCCTTCCCTTTCATCTTTATTTACATAAGTGTTGGGGGAGGGGAGCTGGGGGGGGAAGGACAAAGATGATGTTTACTTCAAAAGTTCATGTAAACAAAAATATCTCAATAGCAAAAGCCACCACCTCCCTCCTACCAGCCCCTTGAGCACTTCTGTCTAGCTTTTATCAGACTGATTTTAACTCATGAAAGACCAAGTGGAATCTGATGGCAGGATTGTCAATACCTCAGCTTGAATGTCTTCAGAGCTGCAGGTGAATGGAGCAAGTGTCCCCAGATGCAACCCTTGGAAAATCAGCTTGACACTGCTCTTCATTTTCTGAGAGAATTGGAGAACGAAAATGAGAAAGCCTTGAAACCTGCTAAAATGACTTTTAAAGAGCTCTGTGAGTCCTTCCCTCTAGGGAGAAGGGAGAAAATATGACACATGGCACAGAAAACGGGGCCATCTATTTATGAATTCCATGTGAGATTTTCTGTGGGAGGGATACTCAGTGACAAGAAAACCTGCCCTGGTTCCTCCAACTCAGAACTTGTCTAACAATAGCTCCTGCATCTCCAGTTGAACAGGGTGCTGTTTTATCTGTAGAGGCGGTTGGGGTTTAGTGAAGGGAGGGCTGGCTTGGAGCAGGGGGCACTTGGGTTAGAGTCTTAGCATTGCTCTGTGACTTTGGCGGGTTATTTGGGCCAATGCACTTCTGGAGAGACAGGCAAGCCAACAGACTTCTGCTGAAGAATAAGATGGCTTTACTATCTTCAACTTGGCCCACAGGAATGGGAGCGGTTCTGTCCCCTATCACTTTTTAAGTCAAGTCTTACACCATGCTTCTTTCCCCTGGGTGCTTATGATCTAGCCACACTAGCCTTTCAGCACCTCAAGCTCTGCTTGCATGCCACGACACCCGGCACATACTCTTTGTCAGGGGAATAGATGTGCCACTCCCAGCTCTCATCTCCGAACTCTGCCTTCTGAACACTAACTTGTCACCTCCCTGTGGAAACATCACCATCCATGGGACCAGGCTTGTTCTAGGCTCTTATATAGCTTCTTAGACTTTTGGTTGTAGCATGCTCCAGAGTTGGGATTTCATACTTAGCTGCATACTTATAAGACTGTAAGCTCCCTGAGGTTGGGATTGTGTCCTTGTTTTGTGGCTATTGAATTTTCAGTTCTGGCATTTAGCAAACACTCAATAACTAATGGTTGAATCACGAAGTGACTTTTACTGAGCCTTGATTTCCTCCTTTGTACAGTTGCAACAATAATACCTGGCTCACAGGGTTGTCCCAAGATTAAACGTGGTAAACTATATGGAAATCTATAAAGCATGTAACATTGTCACCTTCCATTAATCTGCTAATTCCCAGCTGGTTTCCAGCCTCGTTGCTCCAGTGAATCTGTTCTTTTTAAAATCACCAAAGGCCTGCTGATAGATAAGCCCAAAAGTTACCTCTTTGTCCTTGGGGCAGAGACAATAATTCTCCCCAAATCCAATATTCCATTGTATCCCCTACATTTCTCAGTTTTCTTCTAAGTAGACAGGGTCATATGGTGAGTTCTGGCCAGTGAAAGGTATGCCAAGTCATTGTGTGTCTCAGACTGAGGCAGTGAAAAGCTCATGTGTGGTTGCCAGTCTCTCTCTTCCTCCATCCCAGTAACCAGGGATGCCGCAGGTTCCATATCCTGCAGTTGCAAATAGGGAAGTTTTGGTCACCCCAGCTCCTTGAGTATAAGAAATAAACCTTTATTGTCTCAAGCCAATGGGGTTTGGGGATTAATTTGTTACTGCTGCATCACCTAGACTATCCCAATGGGAGTTCTAGAAGGCAAAAAGAGAAAGGGATAGAGAACTTACTTGAAGAAATAAAGCTGAAGACTTTATACAGACCCTATCATGTTCCACTTCTGCATCATTTAGAATTGTTAGCCACACCATCCTTTTTGAAATTGTTTATACCTCCAGATTCTGGAAGTCTACTCTTTCCTGATTCTCCTCCCTCTCAGACTCTGTCTCAATAGCCTTGAAGGTCTCCTCTTCATCCACCCATGTTCCTTCAAGAGAGAATTCCCCAAGGTTCCTTCTGTGGTTTCTATTTTCTCTCTCTCTCTATGCTTTCCATGAATTATTTTATCTAGGTCCATAGCTGTAACAATCAACTTAATCTGGACTCACTCTAAATCTATATTGCTAGGCAGTCCCTCTCTCCTGAATACCAGGCCCCTGTGTTTAACTGCCCCTTGGACATCTGTGCTGGGATGTTCCCAGCATCTCAAACTTAGCATGCCCAAGAGTGAATATGTAATCTTTTCTCCCTGTAGTTTTCATTAATCTAAACATGAGAATGTGCTTCCTAGTACTCTTTTTGCTATAATTGCCAGAAATCCATTCCGAAGTGGTAAAAACAAAAAGAACTGTACTGGTTCATGTAATAACTAGGATGTCTAGGAGATAAGGCTGGCTCCAAGGACTCCAGGAATCCAAATGCTGTCTCTCTACCTGGATCTTCAATGTCTAAAGCTCTTGCTCTGTGTTCTGTTTCTCTTTGTTACTTGCATTCTTCTCCTTCTTTGTAGTGGGGGAAGTGGGAGAAGTAGGGGCAGGAGGGCATGTACACCAGCTCTTCTACTTTCTCCTGGTATCTGTAAATAAAATATCAGGGAAGAACCCTGATTGTTCCTTGGCAAATCACTGTATGCAAGGGTTTGGTGAAATAAGATGGCCAGAAACATATCATAGCCTCTCCACTAGAGCCGGAAATCCTGGTTGCTATAATTGACAGAGGCCACACAAGGACCATATGGAGTAGAGCGTTTCCCCAGTGGAAAGAGGTACTTTTATAGAAGGAGGAAGGATTGCTGAGTAGATGTTTGCTTTGGCTCCTCTCCAGCTCAGTCTTATATTTTCCCTCACTCACATATTTTGTGATCCTGCCACAGAAAACCCATCAGTTTCCCCAATGCACAATGTTGTTGTATCACTACACTTCTTTGGACACTCTTTTACCTTTGCCTGAAGTATGAGAACATCCTAAAAATCATTTGGAAAAGACCTACTCATCCCTCAAGACTTCCTTTGGGAAGCCTCTTCTGATTCTTCCAAGGAGACATGATTGCTACCACCTTTTGGCACCAGATGTATCTTAAATACACATCTTCTCCAGCACTTATACCATATTGAATATATTCATTTGTAGATCTGTCCTTCGTACACTGTCTGGGATGTTTAAGGGAAGAATTGGATCCTAACCATATTTTCAGCTTCCATACCTAACATGGTGTTTTTGCTGAATTGCACAATACATGTTCACCAAATCTGAATCTGATTGTTCAATAACTCACCTCTCTGAGTGCACTCATTCATCTATTCATTTGGCAAATATTTATTTAGTTATTTCTGTTTCCTAGGCACTGTTCTAAGTGATTAAAACGCATAAATAGCAGGATGTAAGATTCATACCCTCAAGGGGCTTATGTTCCAGTGGTAGAGACATACAATAAATATATAAACCAATAGATAAATATATATTTTCAGACAGTGATGAGAGACATGTAGAAAATAAAATAGAGTAATGGCAGAGAGACTGTAAGGGGTGAGGGATACTTTAGTTATGGGGTCTTGGTGATGGCCTCTACTGATAATTAGGCAGCCGTGCAAAGGTCTGGGGTGGAGGACACACCAGGAGCAAAGCGACTTATGATTGAGTTTGAGGAGCGGAAAGAGGCCAAAATCATTGAAACATCGTGACCAGGGAGAAGCTAGTAAGAGATGGCATATGAGAGATAGGCATAGCCAAATTACCTAGGGCTTTGAAGGACACTGGATCTTATTCTACTTGCAAAAGGAAGCTAAAGAGTGAGCAAGTGATGTGATATGGTTATTGTTTAAAAATATCACTTTGGCTGTCGTGTGGAGAATAGACTTGTGTGTATATTGGGGGTGTAAGTGTGGGTGACATGATTGAAAGCAAGGTGCTTAATAAGGTGGGCATTGCAGAAGTTCAAGGAAAATATTATGGTGGTTTGGAACAGGGTCATGGCAGAGAATAAGAATAGACCACATTTAAAGTGTGAGGAAATGCACATATAAGTGCTTCTCCTAGATCCCCATTCAAGCAAACCATGATCAATACACAATATACAACCAGGAAGTGGAGAATTTTCTTCATTTATCATCCATTCATTCATTCAACAAATATTTATGGAGCCTTCCTAAATTCAATCCCCTAGTCCAGGAGTCAAAGAAATAGTGGTAAACAGGATTGACAGAGCCTCTGCCATTCTAGAGCTTGCAATTTAGTGAGGAAGACAGATATTAAATAACGAACATGGAGGTATTAATAGGTACTACTGTGATAAAGTGAGAGTTTAAAGGAGAATTAGAACACTTTAAAGAGGACAGGAAGTGATGTCAAGCTATGACCTGAGGATGAGCAAGGAATATCCCAGTAAAGAGGAGGAAGCATAAGTGTAGTCAAAGCTGAGGGGACAGAAATGGTAGATGCTCTGAAGCTGGAAGGAAGATGTACTCAGAGGAAGTGAAATAAGGTTTGCCTTAGGTTCTCCATCATGAGACTGAGTAGCAAAAGAAGAAGCTAGGGAGGAAAGCAAAGGCCAGATTGATAGGTCTTTGTGGGCACTGTTAAAGAGTCTTGAGTTTATCCTATAAGCAAAGGCAGGTCATCAAGGCATTTTAATCTCTAGCATTGAAGAAAAGAATTGAAAGCTTTCCATGTATGTACACTGGCAAAGTGTCATGGGGGACCTAGAAAGATTCCTTACTCATCACTGTGTCCCCTTCTGCACATGCAGATGGAGACATTCGGCCCTCAACTGTCTCAGTGAAAAAGGAGTTTTCCAACACAAATGGAGTCTACAGAAGGTAGAAAGGGAGCTGGTGTGTTATAGTGAAGCACAGGCTCTGGGATCCTGCAGACTTAGGTGTAAATCCTGCCCCGTCATTTACTGGAGGTGAACACATGAAAATACTTGTTTTCTTGAGCTCCATTTTCCTTCTCAGCATCATAGAGATGATAAATATATTGGTTAGGAAGCTTTGAGCTGTAGATTGCAAAAAGAAGCCTGATTTACCTGATGACATGATGTAATGGAACTAAATTTTTTCAAACATGTGGAATTCAGACTTTAACCATATCCAGTCCATAATATTCTGCTTCCTCAAATTCAGTCAAAATGAATTAGGTTTTACTATCTCTTTTTAGGTAGTATAGCTGTTAAGCATATGAGCACCAGAGTTACACAAGCATCCATTTGAATCTTGCCTCCATCATTTTTTGTCAGTATTTGTTACAATTTCCAACCCTCAGTTTTTTTCACCTTTAACACAGGGATAATAATAATATTATGAGGATTGAGTGGGACAAATGATACAAGTAAAAATTTGTGGAACATAGTGGGTGTTAATAAATATTAGCTCCTTTGGCTGTTATCTAGCTCAAATAGTGGTCAAGAAGATGAAATTAGATAATCCATCTATAGCAATTGCATGTATCAAATAGTTAACAAAAAGCATCTATTATGTTTGCCATAAGCCAGAACAGTAGCTGCCTTTATTAATACCATGAAGTTTTTTCTACGTTTTGATTGGTGGAACCATGCCACTCCAATCGCGCTACAGGTATTAATTTTTTAGACAAAACACATGGTTAGTGTTTCAAATTACTGACTACTCCCTTCAGGGCCTGTCATGTTACACTAAATGGTCTGGTGTGGTCATTCACCAAACTAATAATTAAATGCTGGAATTTTGCTAAAACAAGTTACAAGCAAAGATATTGGTCTTCAGCCTATACCCAGAAATGAATGTTTTGGAAACTATATACTTTATCCTTTTGAAAAGTTGACTTGTCCTTAATCCCCCTGTCTTTATTTATTGAATTTCTCAATTCATTGGGCTTTCATGTTCGTTGTAAAAAGAGAAGTTTCTTTGGATTTCATTCTTAACAATAACATCAACAACAACAATAAAATATCTTTCATTAGGGGTTTCAATGGATCATGACATAATTAATGTCATTCTGACAAAAGCTGCTTTAAATTACTGAGTAGTGGAGCCTTTGTGGTGAAGAATAACACACTGGTTGTGCCAGGAAAGAAGTAAGAGTTTGAAAATGGGTTTTAAAAGAATGGAATTAAAGGAAGATGATGTGGGGTGTTTGCTGGAAGAACTAAGGGCAATAATCGCTCTCCAGTTTCCAGTTGGGAGAGAGGCTGGTACAGCTAGAATTAGAATGGAGCTGAAGTTTCAGTCTGCTCTTCTATTTTTGTACCTTCAAACTCCTCACTCAGCCATACTATCCAGTGATGTCCTGGGAACCAGCCACTAATCACGGAGATCTCATTACTAGGAACCTCCTGGAAAAACACTTGCCTGAAAGACTTCATTCAATGACAGATTCAAGATAATAGCATTAGAACCGATTGCCAGTATCCTCAAAGAGATTATTAGGACTAATCCCATCATGCCTTACATCCTAATTTGCCTCACTCACCGCCAGAAGTCTAAGTCTCCCCTATTATCCATGGTCATCCCAAATTTCTTCCTTATCTACTCTGTAAATTTCATGATTTGAATCCGATAGACAGCCCCTAAGACCACCTCTTGGTGATTCATGCCTTTGTGTAGTCCCCCCCAACACACACACACTAAATAGAGCTGACACATAAACAAAAGGACATTGCAAAACTGATGGTGTGTGACTTCAAAGTTAGATTATGAAAGACATTAAGGTTTCATCTTGCCTTCTTGGATCACTTGCTTTGGGAGGAAGCCAGCTGCCGTGTGAGGATAGACAAAGAGTTCTCTGGAGAGGCAGGCAGGCTGAGGACTGAGGTCTTCTGCCAAGAGCCAAGTGAATGAGTCATCTTGGAAGCAGATCCTCCAGCCCCAGTCAAG
Source organism: Delphinus delphis (assembly GCF_949987515.2). Classification (NCBI taxonomy): domain Eukaryota; kingdom Metazoa; phylum Chordata; class Mammalia; order Artiodactyla; family Delphinidae; genus Delphinus; species Delphinus delphis. The sequence goes on from NC_082701.1 coordinate 32,741,560, forward strand.
CCCTCAGATGACTGCAGGCTCATCTAACATTTTGACTGCAACCATATGAAAAGTCCTGAATTTCTGGACCACAGACACTGAGAGATAATAAATGTTTAATGTTCAAGCCATTGTGTTTTGGAGTACTTCATTATACAACAATATAAAACTAAGTCAGTGCTCACCTTCCTATCCTTCTCAGATTCTAAACTCTGCTTCCTTAAGCTCCTGATTTATGATCGGTAATTTCAAAAATCCTTAACTTACCCTTTAAGCATTTACTCAGCCTTCTGCCTTAGCTGAAACTTGGTTCTCTCCAGATGACATTGCTTCCCATATACCTCTCTAATAGTTAGGTACTTTCAGCTGCAAATAGGAGAATGACACACAGTGGTTTACACAATAAAGACATTTAATTATCTCACATAGCAAAAAGTCTAGAGAAAGCTGTTTTTGAGTTTGAGACAACATCTCAATGATGCTCACGCTGTTTCTATCTTTTCACTCTGCTAACCTTAGCATATCGACATTTTGTCCTCATGTTTATTGTTCCATAGTCACACAATGTCTGCCCACAGTCCCAGGCATCATATCCACATCTGAGCAAAACTAAGGAGAAAGGGAAGATGATGATGAACCCACCTCTTACAATAAACCTTCATAAGACAACTTCTCCAGAAACCTCCCAGCAGATTTCCACTTACATCTGACCAACTTCTAATACAGCACCTCCCTGATATAGTATCCTCCTCCATGTCTTTTTTAAAAAGATGCTTAATATGATTTGAAATATGTATTTATGTGTTTCTTGTCTGCCTCCCTTCATTAAAATGTAAACTCCATAAGAGCATGGCTTTTGTATGCTTTATACATGGCTGTATCCTCAGCACCTAGAACCAGGCTGATATGCACACAGGTGCTCAAAAATACATTTTGTTGAATGAATGTCCTTTGACCATAACCATATCATAGCTGTCCTTTAGCTACAAAGAAGGTCATACAAAAAATATTGGCAAGAGGAATGGTAATGACTTTGTCATCATAGACCAGTCTTTATTAATCCCCTGGTACTGGATACATGGCTGGGATTTTTAAGCAAAAAGGAAGATGGGGGAATGGCTATTAACTGAAGAATGAACAGAGCTAGCCCAAAGTCCTCTCAAACAGAGACTGTTTTTATTCCAATTCCTACCTATCTTAGGATAGAGAGGTAAGGTCAATATCCTCTCTGCTCCCCATTCCCACTTTAAATTTACTTCTATGCTCTCTTGCAAAATCTTCTGTTTATTTGAGGTTTAACCCTTGCAGATACACTGTCCTTGTTGCTACCATTTATCTGGTCATCTCATGTATTATAAAAAAAATTAGCTCTGTTTCATGTTCCTCCTCTTCCTTTGATTCTAGTCATCATTCTTGCTGACTTCAACACCCATGTGGGTGATCCATCCATCCAATACCCCAGCCTCTCTGTTTCTTACCATCAACCACTAACCCTATACCCAAAGTACTCTTCCTCAACTTTCCTCTTCAACATCATGCTCTGGGCTTATCATTACCAAGAGTACACTACGTCCCAATCATAACTGTAAACATCCCACTGTAGATCATCATTCCCTGTGATTTCTGCCTGCCTTCTCATGTTCCTCAGTCTCTTCATGGCATCCAAGCCACTGAGCTCACGTCTAAAGAAGTACCCTTCCTCCCACCTGGGGCTAGTCCTTCATTTTCCCCTTACTTCCTCAGCTTTGTGCCTTCTCTCATGCCTCCTACACTAGCAATCTTCCCCTCTCGATTGGGTCATCGCCAGCTGCATGCAGGCATGCTTTGGTATAGTTCCTAGGGCTAGCTTCTTCTCATAAATCAGGTCCCAGCTCATTTAACCTCCTTGGAAAGGGCCTACTTGACCCTCCTATTTAAATAGCCCTCATTCCATTTGCAGTCACTCCTGCTCCTATTACTTCATTTTGTTTCTGTATAGCACTTATCACTCTATATAATTACCCTTTGGTTAGTAAATGTATTTGTTGTTTATTGTCTCCCCTCTCCCAATAGACTATAAATCCCATGAAAGTAGAGCTCTTGCTTGCCGAGTTCACAGCCACATCGCCCGGGTGGTGAAACTTCATGGCTCTTAAAGGAATACCTGATGAATAAATAAATGAATGGTATCTTCCATTCCCCCAAATAAAACACCCTTCTCTTGAACTCTCATATTCCTGTCACTCTTACACCATTTATCTTCTCCCCTTCAGAGGCAATATCTCAAAAGTGTCACCCAAATTTCTCTTTCCATTTCTTTGCCTTCTCTATCTACCCTGGACTGGCTTCCACCTCCATTTTACCACGTGCATGGTCAGTGGCAACAATAACCTCCCTTGTCGGTGGTAACAATAACATCCTGTTGCCAAACTCAGTGGCCAATTTTCAGTTGTTTTCCTTTTAGAGCTACATAATTCAATATGAAACAGTACTGCAGTATGAAAATCAGATACACACTGGCCATTGCAGATGTAGACCATTTCCATTGTTGCAGAGAGCTCTGGATCCCTCAGCAGCAGTTAATATTCTTGTAATTTGGCTCCTTCCTCGTTGGATATTCCTTCTCTGTCTCCTTTGAAGGACCTTTCTCTTCTAAGCTTTTTTTTTTTTTTTTTTTTTTTTTTTTTTTTGCGGTACACGGGCCTCTCACTGTTGTGGCCTCTCCCGTTGCGGAGCACAGGTTCCGGACACGCAGGCTCAGTGGCTATGGCTCACGGGCCCAGCCGCTCTGTGGCACGTGGGATCTTCCTGGACCGGGGCACAAACCCGTGTCCCCTGCATCGGCAGGTGGACTCTCAACCACTGCGCCACCAGGGAAGCCCACTTCTAATCTAATTTTAAATATAGGAATACCTCATGGCTAAGTTGTAGGCTATCTATCCATCTAAATTCTCCTTAGGTAAACTTATCCATTCCTATTATTTTAAATGACATCAACAAGCTGATGACTCAGGAATTTATATCTCCCGTTCAAACTTCCCTTTTGAGCTCCAAATTCATACAACCAACAGTCTACTTGATATCTCAACTCTTACGTGTCCAAAAGCAAATTCTTGATTTTCTCCCCAAATGTATCTGTAATGGCACCACCATACATCCACTGCTCATACCAGAAACGTGCAACTTGGCCTGATTCCTCCCTTGACTCTAGGCCAGACTATGCGAGTCCTGACTCTTCCTCCTCCATACCTATTTACTATAGTTTTACTATAGTATTTACTATATTTACTATAAGCCTGTATGGTATGTACATGCATACATATATTATATATACCCATTAGCTATGTCACACACACACATGTGTACACCTATTTTCCCTTGCTAGCACAAGCCACCATCATAACTTGTCTGAATAAGCCATAATCACTTACTTTTCCTTCAAAACTGTCATCATGGAGCAGCCGTAGTAACCTATTTAAAAAAATAATCAGATCCTATCACTTCCCTGACTGTTCACTGAATCTAGAATAAAATCCAAATTCAATAACATGACCTCGATTCCCTGTATAACCTGTTGCTGCCTATATCTGCAACTTATTCCATGACCTTCTTCTCCAAAGACTCTTCTCTCCAGCTGAACAAAACTTCTTTTCGTCCCTTAAACACATCAGGTTCTTTACTGTTCTGGGCCTTTCACACACTGTCTTCTCTGCCTGGAATAGCTTCCCCACATTCTGTCCCTGGCTGGCTCCTCCACACTCCAGTCCTCGTCAACTGCCCCTTTTCTTAGAGAGAACCTCTTGGACAACTTCCCCTAGTTTCTTCTTTGAATTAACATAAATATAAGAGATCATATATTTCACATATTTAATATCTAGGGAGACTTCCCAGCTATTCTTTCTAATAGTAGTATATATTACAGTAGTTATTCATTTGTTATCTATTATCTGTATTCTCTACTAGATGGTAAGTTGTGTGAGGGCAAGACTATATCTATTTTATTTATTAATTTATATCCAGCTCTGGCACATAGAGGCCCTCAATAAATATTTGTTAAATAAATAAGTAAACAAACCTCTGTAAAGAGAAAAGGTTTTTTGAAGGGAGACAAATCTGGGTTTGATTCCCTGTCCTACATTTTAACAATGTGAACTTGCATATGGTTTTTGCTTTGTTTTTAGACATCACTAAGTATATATTTAAAAGATTTTAGTATTGGATACATTTTTTAACCACTCTAAGCTCTAGCTTTTCAGGCTATAAAGTGTAGAATAATGACATACAGCCTGTAAAATTGTTGTAAGCATTTGAAACACAGTGTGTGTTCAAATTGTTTTCATTTCTTTCACTTTCTCTTAGAAATAAAAGAAGATCATGGAGATAGAGGGTGGGGAAAACAAATGGAAACAAGGGGACAATCAAGATCTCTCCTTTCCTTGATAACTAAGTAAACTTGATCCTGCAGGTAACCCAGAATTCTTGGAAGGAAGAATTATCAGGCACCAGGATGGAACCGTTCCTCAATGAGTCTATGTCATGGCACCATTCAATGTACAGAGTTAAGTTCAGGAAAAGGAAATGAGGTAACACTTGTCCTACTTTAGTGAGATACAGACCAGAGTTGAACTATGTGTCTGTCTTTTACAAGTGGGGTTGACCCGGGACAATTCTCTTCATCTTTTAGAAGCTGGGTTTCTGCATCTATAAAATGGGAATGATGAGATCTACTTCTAAGTTATTATTATGATTGAATAAGAAGAGCATTGATTGTGTGTGCTTACCACAGTGCCTGGAAAACAATTCCAGGTATTCAGATGTGAGTTTATACCCCTGACCCTCATAACTATAATGATATGAGTATAACAGAATCTTTATAATACCACTGCAAGTTGCCAGTAAATGTTCTAAGAGTGATAAAGGATGAATCTTTAGGACCATAATTCACTGTATCAGTTAACTGAGCGATAATAATAACGATAATACTCCTTTTTGTTATCCACGTTTTTGTCAATCAAAGTATTAATAAGACTTTTCAACTGATATTTAACCTTCAGTTTCACAAGCTCCTAGTCAATTTGTTTTGCTAACCCAAGTTGTATGTCCATGTATTTTGCTGAATTCAGTGAATTTGCTACTACTGCAACTGCTGGTGGAAATGACCAAATTTTTGCCTCCATACTCCAAGTTTAGCAATAGATCAGGACACTAAGATATTTCTTCAGGGAGTATTAATTGTAGGGGGAAAGTGATGGCATCTTATTTAGGTTGTCTGGAAAGTCAAAGAAAGATTATAATTTATAGTTACTATGGTAGCTAATTATACCTTCAAGGACATGCCAGTTGCTGTTTTTTCTAAAAAAAAAAGGCTTTGATCATAGATGAGACCCTTGTTGGGGAATGAAAGAAAATAAGAAAGTGGATTTGCAAATTTGCCATCTTGAAAAATGCCTGGCTACCGAGACCAAATTTCTCTTTGGATAAAAAGTCAACTCAGATCGGTTTCTCCAGGGCTCTAAAACTCATTCCAAGGTTCTAACAGTGTGGAGACAATTTTGTAAAATTCTAACCCATATGTTTTCATCTGTACTCTCTATTTACCATTGTGAGCCTCTTTTATTCAGGGAGGTGAACATCATTCATCAAATTCATGGCTTTTAAGCTCAAAAGACTTGGTCCAGGTTTACCAGGACAAGAGAGATCTGGAAGAATATGCCATTAGGCAGAACCAGTTTTCCTGCAAAACACTTCTATTACTACAGGAGTCTGGCTAAAGATCTTCTACGTTCAGGAGGTATGGCAGGTGGGAGGAGAAGAGGGAGAGTTGGAGCTGGGTCTGGAGGGCTCTGCGCTGTGTCTCGTCCCTTTGGATTGAGTCCAAGTCCTTGGAGGGGTCAAGGAGAGAACGGATTTTTGTTTGCTTCCTGATTGGGTCCTGGGAAAATTAGCAAGGTCAAGGAAGATCTAAGCTAGACCCCCAAGTCTTGTATGGCCCCAGAATGATGTGGGAAAACATTTGAAACTCTCAGGGGAGCAAAGGGCTAAAGGAGGGCTATAAGAAGGTGTTGGACTGAGAATGGTGCTGTTTATAACCAATGGCTGGAGAATATTGGACAGATACAAATGACCAGTGTTCAAATACTTTCCTCCTCACTTTCCATCATCCATTCCTTTGTGTTTTAAAAGCTTCTCTGAATTTAGAACCACCCAAAGAAAAAGAGGGTGTAAATTTTGATTTGAATGAGTTTAAACCTAAAATGTCTATAAACATATTGATTAAGATTACATTTTCTGTCACATAGGGATTAAGTAGCATTCTAGAAAAATAAAGAAGTTGCTTTGTCCTTTGCACACCTGGATTCATAGTAACTAAAAGTAAAGATCAATTCTAGGTGGGCCATTTATATCTATTCAGAAAATAAAATAACTTTTAATCCACAGCCCAAAGCCCTAATCTTCACCACATACTTCAAAAAAATGTAGTTCAAGGGATCCAGGAAGCCCATCTTCATCCTTGTTTTCTATCCAAAGATACTGAAACTGAGCAGGATCCTTCAGGACCCTCTTGGGTATAAGAGCCCCACAATCCCCTCCCCTGCCCTCCCCTCCGTGACCCCTGTCTCTTGAAGTAAAAGGCTTTACTTTAGTCCCTTAGGCCTCCTCTGAGTCTCAGAAAGGCTGGCTCAGGGGTTAATGATTGGAAGGATGTGAACATGTAGTAACAAATAATAGCAGCTGGGCCAGGAGAATTAGTAACAATTTAAACAATAGATCAGTCATGTGGCAGAGTCACAGGACCTTTAGTTTCTCCCTGAAGGACATAGATAACCATGTCTGATGCACATTCCTAAGTTATTTTTACAGAAACCAGAATCCCACCAGATGGAAACTGCTGACCACAAGCATGTAGACCCAAGAACAGTTGGAACTAGAAGGTTGATGTTTGAGACCCTTGAAACATCACCCTGTTACCTCACCACCAGCCAGTCATAAGAATGTTCATGAGCTGATCAGGCACCTTGCAACCCACACCCCTAATGTTACCTTTTAAAAACCTTCCTTGAAAGCCACTGAGGAGTATAGATCTTTTGAGCATGAGCTGACCATTCTCCTTGCTTGGTACTCTGCAATAAATGCTGTTCTTTCCATTACCACAACCCAGTGTCAGTAGATTGGCTTTGCTGTGTGTTGGGTGAGGCAACCCAAGTTTGGTTCGGTAACAATACTTCCAGGAAGTTGGGTTCTCTTACATCAGGTTCTATCTAAAAGCTCTGCTACAGGTACCCACAGTTTATAGACTAAAAACTAGACTCCTTAGTCAACAAAGCATCTCAAAAACCAAACCCTACCCTACCTGTCCAGCCTGACAATCCTTCAGGGTAGACTAGGTTCCAACCACAAAGGAAGTGCCCCACCCTGACCCTGTAATGTAATTTCCTTCTCCTGTGTCTTCCCTATTTTTGTTCCCTTACTTTGCACTGTTCCCTGCACCCAACTCTTTCTGAATATTTAAGAGTCTATGGATTTTGGAATCTAACAGACATGGATTCAAGGGTTCAGATTTTGGTTCTCCCAGTGACTAGCAAGGCCACCCTGGACAAATCTCCTCTTGTGTAAACTTACTTTAGACACTAATGTATGATCTGGTTTTGAATTATAATTAAATAATGAGTTGAAAAGAAGTTAATGAATGGTGCCTAGAACACAGTAATGCTTTTAACAGGGCTGGGGGGGGGGTGCTATTACTATAATTAACAGTCCAAAACAAATCTTTGTTATTTCATGATAATCATTTATTTATCTGGCTCACCAGATAGGTCATGAGTTCCCTGGTGGCAAGATCGTTGTTTAGATCTGCACTATCTGTCAGTTACGAGGTATTCAGTAAATGACAGTGGAATGCAAGTTTGGATTAATATTTAAAGCTCAGTTTAAACTATCTGAGTTTTAACATACCAGACAAGTCCTCTCTGATACCCCAGGCAGAATTAACAGCTCCTTCCTCTAGGAGTTACTAATGCTTCCATATGCCTCATTTCAATTTGCCTTGTTACATGCTATTTTCCAATTATCTACACATCACTTACTTAAACATCCCTCAAGAAAATATTAATTTGCTCTTAAAAAAGTATTTTCTTCATCTTGTTAGCCCAACTACCCTTTCTTGAACTTAAAACTATCCCTAAACTTAAAAACAGAGCCTGGGACATAATAGATGCTCACTCAACACTTACTAAATTATGCTGAAAACCTCAAATCATATTTCCTAATTGTAGTGAGTCAACAGCATCATGTTTGTACTTGAAGGACAAAATAGGGTGGGGACAGAAGTGGCAAATTGCTGTGCACAGCTGAGCAGGGGTGTCCTGGACCCCACAGGACAGCTGGACTGGGCTCAACATGAGAGGAGAGCTTTCACTTTTGATCTTGAAGACAACATTTTACAATATAAAGCAAAAAGAATTTGAGATAATGTGTATGCTTTCCTTTCAAACATGCCATATGGAATTTGAGGCCCTTGGATTAAGAATCATAAGACCTACTTACTAAATTAAGACAACCAGACTCCTGGAGAGCCAACAGAGAAGGATACAGAGCATGGAGCATGGATAAAAGTAAAGCTTACTCCAGAAAAAACAGCAAGAATTAGCGCAGGATTCCCAGCCCCTTGTCTCCATCAAACCAAATCATGCTAACTTCCACTTCATTTCACTCCACACAACATTACCAAATATTGATCATCCAGCTCTCTGATATAGTAAGTGGGCAAAATGTGTATTTACAGTAGCAACCCCATTTGAACCAGGATTTGTGATTTCTAGGGCTACCTACTCATGCTTGAAGATAGCTAGCTGAGATGGGCCTTTAGCAAGGGTGTTCTAGGTCCCAGTGGAGGATGCACAGCATTAGACTAGCTGTGCTGAATGAGAAGAAAAATTCCATTCCATTCCTACATTCCATTGTGCTTGGGGTTGTAACAGTCCTCTCAGTGCATCTTCTATAAGTTCTTTCAGGTTCAGGAAATATATATACTGAATACACTGTATTCTGTCTCAACCTTCCACCCCACAGTCACCTCCTGAACATCCAACCTGGTTCCTTCTGCACAAATTCTTATCCCATAACTGAGTCACAAAAATGGGTTGTTTTATGATGTAGATGAAAGCAATTATGTCAAGACCCTATGATGCCTGCTAGCATGGTGACACTTCTCCCCCAGAATCTGTTTGTTTCTGCCATCCTCAGGGCTTATCCATCAGGGTAACGAAGCTAAAAGGTAACGAAGCTAGAAAAGAAAACTCCAGGGCCACGTGAATCCCAAGGCCCTACAACTATCTACAACAAAAGATACTCATGTGGATCATGTGTATGCATTTGGGAAGAAACATGGTTAGCCCAGCCACATTACCTTGGTTTTAAGATTATGTTAAAATGTCTAATTCTGGGAAGATATGCAACATACAGCCTGAATATATATGAGACTCCATGACTAATCTCAAATCTTTTAGCACAAATTGTGTGAGCTTGTGTGTAAATGGTTATCAAGAACTCGTCTGTGTTTCATTTGTGCCCAATTTCCCTACCACTGTGGCTGGAAATACTTTTTTTACATAACATAGGGAAAGAAAAACCAAGAAACTTTTAAGATTTCATCCCAAGCACATAAAATTGTTGAGAAAGGAAGTGAAAAGGGAATAAAATTGTGGGGAGGCTGGAGGGTGGAGGGAGAGAGATATACAAAATCAACTCATTAATCCTCTCTTCTTATCCATCTTAGGCTAACTAAAGCTCAGTGCATGGATATTGTCAAATATATATGTTGTCTGGAAACTCGCTCGTCTTGGTGCGCACAGGGCTTCCTACATTGGGAGCAGAGATTAACATAAAGAGTATCTGAGATGGGAGTAAAGATGATCCAAGAGCTCAACATCCTGCAGTACCATGAACTCTGCTGCTTGTGTTTCAGTTTATTTTCATTTACTTTCCCAGGCCCACTAGGCAGCTAAGCTATGATGCAGTTTCACTCACAAAGGATTTGATCTGTGAGGGCAGTAACCAAGATTTTCAGGGATTGCCAGGGTTCAGCTCACTACATACTACTGACCGGCAGCCATGCAGATGAGGACAGCCAGAGAGGAAATGTGCTCACTGGGGCTAGGAAAAAGACTTGCAAAAATCAATGTAAGGCCATAAGCTGTGAAGACTGGAATAGGCCTTAGATAGCGCTGAATGCCTGTCCCCACTCATCTGTAGTGTGACCATAATCTCTGATTGCCTGGAATAGTTGCTCTGGCATAATTATTAATAGCACCTCCTCTCACTTTCAGAGCGTCGTGGTTTGGTTAACAAATTATCTAGTCACTCATTCATTTGGCAAATTGGAAATCTGAGGCCCAAAGAGGGAAAGGGAATGAGTGCCAGTGGGTGTAGGATTTGGAATAGGTTATGGGTTGGTTTGCTATGGCCAACAAGAAAAAAGGCAAAACAAACAAATAACAGAAACCAATCTCCACACATTACATGACAACTACCTATTTTTCTGTTTACCTCTTTGGCTAGCTTATAAACTCCTCAGGGTCAAAGGCTGTGTCTTAGCATCATATTTCTCAATGCCAAACACATATCAGGCACTTAATATAATACTTGTTTGACTGTTGTATTTATTAACATACTTTTGTGTACATTATCTCATTTGATTCTCCATTGGCACTATACAATAGATAATACTGAATAAAGATGAGAAAACAAAGTCTGGGATGTTAAACACTGAGGAAGTAAATAGCAAAACCACTAAAACCCAGGTTGTCAATGCTTCTTTCCGTTACATTATACTCAGTGTTAGAAGGAGTCTAAATGTAGAGGAAATGTTTGCTTAGAGGGATGGAGCCTGGAAGAGCCAAGGAAAATGTGGTAGGCAGAGAAACATCTCTGTGGGCTCAGAGATTTGACTATTGGACCAGCAAAACTGTTTTTGGGTGCCCTGTACTTCTTCCAATATGGCTGCTCCTTTGAAAAGAGGAAGCACATCATGTGCGGGTGGAGGGTGGGAAGGGGAGGTTTGGACTTGATCCTGGATGCCTCAAGGGCAGAGATTCAAAGTGGATGGCTTAAAGCATAACTGAATGGACCCACGGGGCAGCCGTTAGCATGGGTCGGGCTAGCAAGTGTTTTTCCCTCATGAGATGTACCTAGGGCCCCATTCAAGAAAGAATCAAGCCTGGCATTTTCCTGGCTGTTTACTTTTTTTAAAAAAAATTAAAGCTTAGCATTTTGAAAAATGTATTTCTTGGAGACAAATATATTTTGACCCAACCCACATCCCATTAGAACTCACCACACGAAGTTTCCAGTTCCATCCCCAGGCCACAGCACCACTGTACCATGAAGGGTGATATTTTATTTATTTAATTTCTTTTTTTTTTTAAACTCTCCAATTCTAGCTCCTTTAGCAATTACTTGGCTTGTATTATTTTTTATTTCCTTGCACCCATTAATTCAGGACATTTTTTGCTTACTCCCATGAGAATAATGTGTCAGTAATGAAATAAACTTTACCTGACTTGGAGCTATAAATGCCCTCGGGGATCATTGGGAGCCTCCTTGACTTCTTCCTGGCCCAGATGTCATCAGCTTTCAGTGGAGGATAGGCCACCCTGGGAAAGGAAAGATGTACACTCTTGTTCAGGTAGGAGGCAACCAAACAGCAGCGAGACGCCTTGCCTCTCATCTCAAAGTGCCCTGGGTGGACTGTGGCTTCTGTCCCTCTTCCCCACCCCCCAACCCCAATAAAGATCTAGCAAACCACAGTAGGATTATTAGGAGTAACAAGAAAAGAATCCCAATAAAATCTCACACCATGACTCAGATTCTAATCTTCAACATCTGGCAGTAAGTATCTTCTATCTTCTTGAAGGGGACTCTGAACAGGGTCTCAGTGGTATTCCTCCTGGGCAGTAGAGGGCACTGTGGGCACACACTCGAAGAAGGCCTTTCTGTGCCTCAGGAATCTGACCACAGTTAATAGGAACATTCTGTGTGGTTGCTATCCCTGCACCTTTCTTGTTAAGTGGTCCCCTTGGTTATCTTACTGCCATGATTCCATGGAGGCAACAACAATGACAACGATAAAAGCCGATTGTTCTTTCTTTTATTTTCTTCTTTCCAAAGAGTCTACCTTGGTGCTGAGGGACACGGACTTTGGAAACAGGCAGACTTTTACTCAGATCCTGAGTTGGCTACATCCTGGTTATGTGACCTTGTGACCTAACTTCTCTGAGTCTAGGTTTCCTCATTTGGAAAGTGGAAATAGCAATAATTAGTAACCAGATTGTTCTGAGGGTCAAGTGAGATAATGCAGATGGGTGCCTTCAGCATACAAACATGGATCCATGGTAGCTGTTGTTGGCCATGCCCAAGCCCAGGGCCCTTCATGTTTTCTGAGACCCAGACTTTTTGTTACTTTCTACTATTTAACACTTTTACCTACGCAAACCTCACGAGGGCTTCGTTAGTACTAGGAACCGTTCATTTCCCATGAATGGTGCAAGGGAAATGCTGAGGGGCAGAGACGCCATCTCATCATAGAAGCCAATGATGACTCAGGTGGGCCTCTCTGGATTTTTTGAGGAGGTAGGGGATCAGGGAAAATCCAGCTATCCTCGTTCTTCTTACAGGCTTGGGATTCAGGGTCAACACATAATTTTGTGGTGTCTCATTAGGGATGCTTATGTGTGGATGTGCAGACTGTGTACTGCATGATAATCTATAGAAAACTATAGCCAGAGTGCCAAATCTGACCAGCTGCCTATTTTTGTAAACAAGTTTATTTTTTTGGAGTACAGCCATGTCCATTCATTTACCTATTGTCTATGGTGACTTCTGCGCTACAATGATGGAGATGAGAAGTTGCAACCCAAACGATATAGCTGTTAAAGCCTAAAATACTCACTACCTGGCTCTTTACCGTAAAAGTTTGCAGATCCCTGTGCTTAGCCTTTGGACCTAGTACCTTGTACATAGTAGATGCTCAAAACATAGCTGTTGAATGGATGAATGGATGAATGAAGGTTCAAATACTAACTCAAAACAGTCAAGCATTAATTCTAAGGAAATTGCAATGGATAAGATAAAAAAAGAAGAAAAAAAAAAACCTCTTGAAGTGAGGAGACTTAGGTTCTAGTTCCTGCTCTGACCCCTGACTGGTTTGTGTGGAACTTAGAACAATCATTTCCTATCTCTGTATCTCAGTTTCCTCATCTGTAAAATGGGAACCCTCAGCCATTTTACTGAGATTGTAATGAAGGGTAAAATGAACTCACACATGAAAAAAGTCTTGCTCAGTTTTTGTCACATAATAGGAGATTATCAACTGCGAGAAGAAAATGCAAGGCTGAGGAGAAACCTTTGCTTCTGAATAAAATATCTACCCTGTCATAGAGGAGTAAACAGAGTAATTCATACATTTAATTGGCAGACGTCATGGAAAAAAGCTTCAGGGAGCATTCTACACAAAGACTCCCAGGCTAGTTTGTGTTCAAACAAACCAGACAGCCAGCCCACAGCCTGAGCCAGGAGCCAAATATTTCAGACACCATCCGGGCTGGCTTCTCAGCGTTGTTCTGCGTGCGTCTGGAGCCAGGCCACAGGAAGTCCTCGGTGTTAGCTCTCTCAAGCCCAGTGAGGCTCAGGCATATTCTTGATCCTCTTTGTAGACCACCATGCAGATAAGGGATGTGGGGAGAAAGAAAGGGGGTCTCTTTTCATAAAGGCTGCTCTGTTCCAGCTAAATTAGACCATACAGCCGTTTGGGGGCTGCCAGAAGTGAAGTCTGCAGCCATCATGCCTTTTGTTTCCATTCCCCCTGGGGTGTGGCCAGAGGGGTGGAGTGGGCAGTCTATCATAATGTTGACCTTGGGGGATACTTTGCCACATCTCCACCCCATCTCATTTTATGGCATGTGGAGGTTTTTGTTTTTAACATCTTTATTGGAGTATAATTGCTTTACAATGGTATGTTAGTTTCTGCTTTATAACAAAGAGAATCAGCTATACATATACATATATCCCCATATGGTGTGTGGAGTTTTATAGACCAATTTAATGTGGGAGAGGAGACGAGAAGGCTGATGAGTGAAATGAAGTTGAAGAGTCATAAATTCAAAGGAAAATTATTCCAGAAATCTAAGCCCTGCTTGCCAGGGTCCAAGGGTAATAGCCACTGTTCAGTGGTAGGGGTTGGACTTCCAAAGTTATTTCAGGGGCTGTTTGTAGGACAAGCACCCTTTCAGTTCATTTGGATGGGTAAATATTTTAGAATGGGGTTTCCTAAATATGTTGAGATCCAGCCAAAGTCCCCAAACTGTGGGAGCCCCGAACACCCAAGTACTCTTTTCTCAGGACAGTTCATTCAGGAAGTCCAAATCTGACAGAAAACGATTTACACTTTATCTGCACAGAATACAACCAGACTCACTATTTGGTTTGAACTTGAGACCTGAGGAGATTTCGAAAAGCCTTTTGATTGTGAAGCATTCGCCAGGATACCACAAAGCCAAATTCCAAAGTTCTCAAAGGATAAAGCAGAAAAAGGGATATTTTTATGAAGACCCGAAACCTTAGTCTTACCCATTTTGCTGTTAGTAACAACAGCTCAGGAATCTGGTGGACATCTTTGCACAGAACTACAGAAATGGCAGAAGATAAAAATGCTGAGTGGGCAGAACTGACACACCATCAGCGTACACAGCAATTCTCTCATCCTCCTGTTTCCAGACACCTGGAAAGAGACATACCTAACACCATCTAGGTGTGGAACTAAAGTCCCCTGAGCATCGTCCCAACACACCCCCTCCCCAGAATACCTGTTGCCTGTGACCGTGTACCGCTGGCTCTTCCAGGGTCCTTTCTTGTAGGCATTTGACTTCCGCTGATTCTTCAACAACAGCCCCACCAGTTTCTCTAAACATAACATCCCTCAAACTTCCCACACAAAAGACATCATAATGAATAGTCCCCAAAGCTATGAAAGGTCCTGCTGGCTGCTGTTTGACAATGTCTGGTGGCCCTCATTCAACATGAATAGTTCAGCTGCTGAAAATCTAGACAGTAAGAAGACTCTTGCTGGTGTTACTGTAGCCTCAGGCCTGACTTGGAAAGCTCTCTGCCTAGACCCCTTTTTTCCTAAATTCTTCGTTTTAGATTTTTGTTCAAGGGCTGTGAAGAATTCTTTGCCATTATCAGAGGCATCAGCTTATGGAGGCACAAAGTAATATAAATATATTTAATTCAGCATCTATCACCATAAATTCATGAATTTTTCATCCAAACCCAAGTGAATGTTCTTCTCTTTGCCAGTGTTTAAGTTACAGGTTGGAAAACATTCAAAGAGCTTGAAATTCAAGCTGATGAGATAGATAAGAGGACAGGGAATGTAAGTGGCTATTGGCAGTCGTTCAAATGAGATGTTCTTCTCCAGACAAGGTGTTGAGGCCCATAAATAAACTGCAGAAAGAATTGTTGGTCTCCACAAGATTAGGGTGGAAGCTCATAAGTAAATGTAAGTTACCGATAATGTTCTAGGTTTTAGGTTCTGTGGTTAATGCATGGTAGTTCTTTATTTTAGAGAAAAATACATAAAGTAAAAGTGTCAGGCATGGGCCAATGATGATAGTATGTCATGAAACAATGATTATTATTAATCCAATTTTTATTGACTATATTTTTTAATTTTCTGTATTGTTTTTTAAAATTTTTATTTTATTGAAATATAGTTGATTTATAATGTCATGTTAGTTTCAGGTGTACACCACAGTGATTCATATATATATATATATATATATATATATATATATATATATACACATATTCTTTTTCAGATTCTTTTCCCATATAGGTTATTACAAAATACTGAGTATAATTCCCTGTGCTGTGCAGTAGGACCTTGTTGGTCATCTATTTTCTGTATCCTTGATGCTCTGGCATTTGGACACATGATCCTGGAGAGACTGCTTCTCCCAGGGAGAGCTAATTCCCAGAGATAGTAAATGACTCCACAAGAGCATGCCTTTGCTATACAAACCAAGCAATTCAGATCCCCAACTATCTCCTTTATCAAACTCTCACACACCAAGCCAATATGCCTCCTGCCCTAAGTCACCTCAGGGCCAGGTACTGGACACTCCTGTAGCCCAGAGCCTACTGAGACCACTCCCACTATCTAATCCTAAACTGACTCAGCATGCCTACCCTGACTTGTACATTCTTTCTCACAGAACCTCGACACAGGCTCTGGGCTGTATTTTTCCCTCTCCCCCTGTCTCCTGGCCAACTCAGCTGCTTCTCTGTGTGGCCCTGCATAGCGTGCTGTGTCTGTTTCTAGGATCTGTCAGTAGAAACTTTTTCCTTCATGACAATCATTGCCACGTCTGCGTGTCTTGTCATACCTGTTTAAAACAAATCCCTGGTATGTTTTTAGAACACAATTTCGTTCAGCAGAAGTGCAATTAAATAAAAACCAAGAGTAGATTGAGGAAGGAGAGGACATTTATTGGGTGTTTGGAGCAGTAAGGATCACATAATAAGTTGTAAGATGGCATCTGTAATGCAAGAGAAAAAAAGCAGTGAGCCAACAGAAGCCATGCTTCTCAGTGTTGCAGTACACATGGAGAAAAGGCAAAGAAAGGCTGGAAAGAAAGATGGGGGGAGAGGTTCCATTTCCCATCATGAGCATTGAAAGGCTTCCCTACCTGAGCCACTGATCTTTGAAGTGGGAACAATTTAAAGAAGGAGGAGGAGGGGGAAGAGGGGTGAGGGAAGGTGTGTGTATGGGATTCCAGAAAAGGAGTGCCATTCAGTCCTTGGCTCCCAGGCACCCCTCTGGTTTGTGGCCCAGCTTCAGTGCACAGTAGGAGTGCTTCGGAAGGCGGAACAGTGTTTGCCTAGGTGATCTCTCTGAGCTTTCTTCCCAACTCTGATGTGCTGCTCTGTTCCCAGTTAATCTGATGTCTGCCGAGGGACTCCACAGGCCACAGTGAAATGTTTGGTTGGTTCCAAACTCACCACAAAATACCTGTCATCACAGCACACCCACCCTTATTGGCTTCTCTAACGCTTCAAGAAAGCAAATTTTCCCGCTGTTTGAAAGACATGTGTGTGGAAACATTTATTTATCCTTTCATTTGCTTTCCCCATGTGTGTTTTCTCCTTTTCCAGCGTCCTACAGCAGACTAACCCAGAAACGATTTAGCCTGGTTCTCCAGGGATAGTTCTTTTTCTGCTCCTTCTGAGACAGTCACCCACAAGGACCTTTTTGGAGTGCTGAATGGGAGGCTCTAAGAAATAATAAAGACCTTCTGAGGAATCAGTCTCCTTAACACTTAGCATTTTGGGAACAATAACCTCTGCTTCAGAGAAATGTGGTTGAAATTGAACCCATTATGTAACAATAAAAGGAGATAAAGTCATACTTTCTGCACGATTATGGGGTGGGGATGAAACTTTTGAGAGCAGATATATAACCTTTAATTTTTTGATAATTCAATATCTATTTTTTTAGCCCAGATTTTAAAAGTGGTAGGAAATTAGTCTTGATCAATTCATGAATTCAGTCCCCCATCTTCTGCCTTTCACAGAGGTGGTGTAAGTTCCTGGGGGCTTACTGTGCTAGTCTACTTGGAGATGCCCCTGCCCCTCTGCTGTCCATCCGTTCAGGCCATCCTCATCCTGCCATTGGGTCCCTTCTGTTCTAGTTCTCTTTTCTTCTTCTGGGTGCCTCTCAGGAGAGTTTTTCCACTGCATCTAAATCGCACTACACACTGAGAAACTGCAATTTAAAGTCCTATCAGCCTAGACCTATGACACATTCTTTAAGGACTTGCTGACCTGCAGAAATGTGAGACATAAGGATCCTCTACTCTTGAATGCAGCAAATTTCTCTTTTTTTGCACACTGGCTTTGGCTCAAGGTGCCCCACACAGAGCTCCCTTCACTCTGGGAATGACCAGTGTCTATGGACTCAATACACACTCCCTTTCTTCCCTCCTCTCCACTCTGAGGGCTTTATCTAGTCTGAGGAATAAAGAAGCATGGCTCTACTTCTCAGATATTCTTTAAAATCTGCATTTACACATTTAAAATCATGCACAAGTCCTTTCTATTTCCCTTGGCATCTAGGCTTTGGAAACTCAAAAGCTAACGGAAAATAGATGAGCAAACTGTGTATGTGTTGAGTAAGTGAGGGAAGTAGTCGGTGGGTGATAGATTAAGGGGTAGCAATAAATAATGACGTAACACTCATTGGGTAATACTAGAAAACATAATAACCAGCGGTGCTAAGGTAGGCTGACTTCAGAGGTTCAGAAGGGGGCCTGCAGAAAGCCATGTCAGAACATCTTATTCTTGTGTTCCTACAAATTAAGAACTTTATCTTGATGCACTTGGGATTCAGAGAAAACTAGAATGAAAGGACTGAGGTTAAAAATCTAGATTCTTTGTTTTCTGTCAATGTTGGACATGTCAATACTTAACCTGAGCAAGTGTTGCTAAATGGATTTAACCCAGAATCCTCACATCACCTGTCTCTTTCTCTTTCGGTCCCTTCAACTCTCTCCCACAGGCACACCACGCACCATCCCCCCCACACACACATGCATACACACACACACACACACACACACACAAACACACACAAACAAAAACACAGTCGCACTGTTCCAGGCGGCAAAGTAAACAAATGGGCAGATTTCACAGCCTGTTTTCTAGTCAGTTGACCATAGAGCACACCTCCCCTATTTGGTAGTAAAGGCATATTTTCCATTTGTTACACAACCGTTGAGACTCTTTAAAAGTAAGAATTATGGAAAAGATTGGCACGTTGGCAAGGGCACTAAATGAGATGACCTCTGAAGTTGCTTTCCTTCTCTTTTCATCATTCATACGAGAGAAAATGTCATTCCAGGAGAATATGCTGTAGGCAGCTCTCAGTTATTCACAGGCATATTTGTTTTCCTGGTGGATTTTTCCATCTTGATGAGATGAGCTTAGAGAAGGCTTTGCAGCCTTCAGTAACTTTTCCTACTATGGGCCCAAATAGATCTGGGGCACTGGGTGTCTAAGATCTCCGTCTATTCACCATAAAGGACAAATCCCTAACACCTGACGCCATTTGGCTAGAGTATTTGTGAGTTTAACTAGTAGATATTACCAAAGAATTTTCTAAAGTGACAGAGCCAATTTATTTCCAGCTCAAATATATAAAAGTTCTACTTGCTCTATGTCTTCACCAGCATTGTTATTGTTAGTATTTTTAATTTTAGCCATTCTGGTGGATATGTAATGGATTTTATTGTGGTTTTTATTTGCATTTGAATTTTCTTCATGGGTAATGATGTTGATAACTTTTCAGGTAAGCTTATTGACCACTTGGATAGTCTCAGTGCTGAGGAGTCAAAGTCTTTTGTCCATTTTATTTTATTTTATTTATTTTTTTAACATCTTTATTGGAGTATAATACTTTACAATGGTGTGTTAGTTCTGCTTTATAACAAAGTGAATCAGCTATACATATACATATATCCCCATATCTCCTCCCTCTTTCATCTCCGTCCCACCCTTTTGTCCATTTTAAATTGACTTATTTATCTTTTTCTTTTTGCTTTGTTGAAAATTTATAGCTTCTGGATCCAAGTCCTTTATCAGATATATGTATCATAAATGTGTTCTCTCAGTCTTTTTTTCTTATACTCTTAATGCTGCCTTTTGAAGAGCAGAAGTTTTTAATTTTACTGAGGTCTAAATTACCAATCATTTCTTTTATGGTCAGTGCTTCTGAGGGCAGAGATCTCTTGATTTTAGGACAGTAGGCTCCTCCTCCAACCCTGGGGATAGATTATGATACCTCTAAGTGGGCCATGAAATCCATTCCCTTTTGTACGATGCAGGCTTCTGTGTAGCAAGGTATGGCCATGTGCCACAGTTCTGGACTGTGTGAAATTAGGGCAAATCTTATAGAAGGTTTCTATGAGAGATTATCTTGCTGGGCAAAAAGCCACAGATTCTTGAGAAGAAAGCACGTTCCCCTTGCTCTCTTCACCTTGAGAAGCTGGTACAGAGACTTGTTATTTGCTGCAATCATTTTGTGACCATGAGGGAAAAGCCAAGAGAATTATGCAGTCATTGACCCAATGCTCTAACATCATTGCCTGTTGGAATAATCCTGTAACAATTCCACCATAGTTTTTGTTATAGAGGATCATAAGATGTCTTTGCCATTTTAGTCATAATTAGTCAGGAGTCTTTTATCTGCAGATTAGAATGTCCTTTCCAATAAGGGACTCAGAGTACATACTGATCTTCAGCTTGTTTTTTCTCTTAATGTACCATAGATATCATTGTAAGTTAGTACATTCAGACTGACTTATTTTTAATGGTCACACAGAATTCCATCACGGGTATACCATGCATTATTTATCCTGTTTCCTGTTTTTGCACATTTAGATTGTTACTATATTGTTATTATAAACAATGGTGCATATATACTTTAGCATATTGATAAAATTGATTCTTAGAAATGTATTGCTGAGTCAAACGGTGTGTGTAATTAAATTTGAATAGACTTTGGCACACTGGCTTGCAAAAACGTCATTATAATTCAGATTTCCACCAATTATATATTAGAAAACCTATTTTCCCCACACAAATGACAGCTTAGCCTGTTACTAATATTTTTAAATTTTTACCAATTTTATAGACAGAAAATTACATTTCATTGTGTAAATATGTATTTTTAAATCATTAGTAAATTTGGACGTGTTTTCATATCTTTTTCTGTCCATTTGCATGTGTGAATTGCCTATTCATTACTCTTGCCCTCTTCGTTACTGAGCTGTTTGCCTTTAGTATTGCATCATTTCCTATGATGATTACTGTTATACTTATTTTAAAGGATGTCCGGGCAAAACTGAACCAGGAAGATGACTCTTCTCTAAATAGGTTTAAAACATGTGGTTGGGTTAATCTGAACTGATATTTACCAATGTTAATTATATATGCTGTAAATATTTTCTTCTTTTAACTTTTCTTATGGAGAATTTTACTAGACAGAAGTTTTACAATTTTATGTAAAAACAAATATGTCTATTATGCTTCTCCCCTTGGTGGTATCCTTAGAAAAGTCTTCTCTAGCAAAAGATTTTAATAATCTTTTTCTACATTTTGTCTTCTCCATTTACTTTTTGTGTTTTAATCTTTTATTTGACATTTAACAATTATCTATTGAGTACTTAATATGTGCCAAGCACTGTAAAACAGTGAAGAATAACACAAACGGTCTCAACTCTCACGGAGCTTTCATTTTACTGGGAAGACAGACACACTTTCTTAGACAGATAAATAGTATTTCAGAAAGTGATAGTTTCTATGCAAGAGATAACACAGGACGATGGGGAAGAGGAGCTTATGCATGGGTACTTTAGCTAGGAAGCTTGGGAAATGCCTGAAGAGGAAGTGATATTTGAAGAAACTTAACAGTGAGAAGAGTCAGACTTACAATGATATGAGGGAGAGAGGCCCAGAGAGAGGTGACAGCCAGGGCTCAGTCCGTGAAGCAGAAGGACACACATTCAAAAGGCAGAAAGAGGGCCACTGCAGCAGGAGAGCAGTGAAGGAAGGGCAAGTTAGTCAATGATGGGATCAGAGAAGCCAGCTGTTGGCCACTTTAGTTTGGATTTTATTGTAAATGTGTTGAGAAGTTTTAAGCAGAGTATTAATAGGAAGTGAATCACTTTAAAGTGTATAAGGGATTTCAATTTCCAAATAGGACAATATAAGTCACAGCAGGCCAATGATTCCAATGTAGTAGGAAAGAAGTGATAAATCATATTTTTAGATTTTTTTTTTTTTTTTTTTTTTTACAGTACGTGGACCTCTCACTGCTGTGGCCTCTCCCGTTGCAGAGACAGGCTCCGGACGCGCAGGCTCAGCGGCCATGGCTCACGGGCCCAGCCGCTCTGCGGCATGTGGGATCCTCCCGGATCGGTGCACGAACCCATGTCCCCTACATCGGCAGGCAGACTCTCAATCACTGCGCCACCAGGGAAGCCCTAGATCATATTTTAAGATACTGTAGAGATTTGGAAAAGATAATAACTAGATAACCTAAACTTTCATAAAAATCGATATCCTATAAGCCCATATAATGGTTCTTTACGTCAGTATGCATCAAGGAAATGTGAATATGGTGTTGGTTATGACAATTATTAACATATTAGTGGAAAAGGAGTGAACTTTGGAAAAACAAACTCTCATGTAGAATAAGGTATAAAGAAACTCACTAAGTAGTTAAATGCATAAAGATAGTACATATAAATGAAGTCACACCTTTTGATACAAAAGTAGCCTTTCTGCTTGTAATGTGTGCATCACTTTTTCACCCTGAATGATCATATGAAAAAAAACCTCAGTATTTTTGGTGTCAAATGCTAGATTCCAAAAAAATTAAAACCAAAAACCCAGAAATTTTTAGAAAGTAAATAATTAATTATTTGAAAAGAAAAAAGAAACCCAGAACAAAAGTTCACACCAAAGCATCTTTTTGTTAAAAAGAATACCATCTAATGTACTTGAGAGTAGAGTTCAAAGGATAAATGGGCCAGTCTATTGAGGGGGTTGCCAGTGACCAAGTAGTGACAATTTGAACCTTAAAAATGATTACAGTTATTTGGAACCAATACTGTCTGTCAAAGGTCATGTGTCTGTGATGTTGATGCCCCAAAAGACAAACTAAAATAAACTATCATAAATTATCCTACAGACATATCATGCTCACTAAAGTGAGTCAATTTACTGGTATGTGATTTCTTACCAAAAAAAGAAGTAAACAATTCAATTGGTTAAAGAAAATGTAGTACTCAATTTGTTTCCTTGATACAACAATGGACATGTTATGGGGAACATTAGGAAAACTGTGAAGCCTGTGAATTCAAGTGGGGACAAGCTGTGTTGTCTCCTGCTTTGTGTAAAAAGTTCTAAAAGAAAAAGTTTCTTATCTTTTGCCATTAAAAAACTACATTCTTTAATTGTGTTGGCTTTTTTTCTATCAGTCATATCAAAGTCTTAGGGCAAAAACATACAGAATCTCACATATTTTGCCATTGTGAATGACTTGTATTATATTTCAAATTGGTTACTGTTGGGTGTAAAGTGTATATATAAATGTATATAAATATATATGATAATTTAATATGTAGCTGGATTCCACATATATGTCTGTGTGTGTATATATATGTATATGACTTCCAGATAAATATACATGGTAATTTAGTATGCAAGTGATTCCATATGTACTATCTATATCTAAAATGTATATATTAAATATATATATTGCATATATACATATACAGTATGAAATCCAGATGCTTACTAAACTATCTTACACTTTAATAAATTCTAAATAGAATCTTAGACTTTTACATATGTATTATGTACAAAAATTACAATCTTATCTCATTTATAATATTTAAAATTTTAATTGTTTTTTCATGTGTTATAACATTGGCTTGACTATCCAGAATGAATAAAAGAAGTGAGAGTGGGTTTCTTTGTGAATTAATAACAGCAATTGCTTACATTTCTTAAAACAATGTGCTAGCTACCATGGTTAGTGTTTCACCTTTATCTAGTTCAATACACCTGATAACAATAAGTATTATTTTATGGATGAGAAAAACTGAGAAGTTAGGTAATTTCTTAAAAGTTCTGGAGCTAGTAAGCAATGCACTGAATTCATGATTCAAGCTCAGAATTCTAGACATTTATTTAATATTTTGGCAGAACCTGACACAAACCAAGTCAGGAAGATAACATCTAAATTTTTATACAGAATGTAGAGTAACCTGAGTTTGAAAGACAATTTTGGTTTGATTTTGTTTTCCATCCAATGTTTTAAAATTTACTACTTATCCTTTTCCTACATCCAAAAGGTAAAGGAGAGGTGGCTGGTATAATCCCTTAGTATGGTGGATATCACCCAACACATAATGTCTCAATGAAGCCAAACTTTTTAGTTCATGGCAAGACTGATTAACTGTAACAACACCAATTGTTAGACTCCTGGGGTTCATGGAGAAGGGATTATTCAGTTGAAACCTTGAAGGTACTTTGTAGTGTTTAGGGGGTTGGAAGCTCAGTAAATATTTGACAGAGGAAGAGAAGAACTCCCCCAATACATGGGTAATTGAAGAAAGAAAGGGTGATGAGCTGACCCAGCCAACCTCATTCAAATTCTAGAAAATTGGGTTTCAGAGAGGTTTTAGCAATATTAAAGTCAAACTGGCAGTTGAAAGACTGCTTGATATAACTGAGTATTAATGGTATAGCTCTGTCATTGGGTTTGTAACCCAAGACCTTCACAAATGAATTTGAGAGATGAACAGATCCCATTCTAAATAGCTTATTTAAGCTAGTCACTCAAGCACACATAGAGTTCAAAATAAAAGAAAAAAATAATGATTGGATCTCAGCCCACCTGGTTCATAGGGGCATTAGACTTTGGGGAATGACTCCTCTGCAATATTGCATTAGCTTTTTTTTTTTTTATTGTCCTATGGCATAATTTTTTTTTAATTGGAGTAAAATATTTACAATGTTGTGTTAGTTTCTGCTGTACAGTGAAGTGAATCAGCTATATGTATACCTATATCCATTAGCATTAGCTTTTATTCCTTGTTTCTCCCATAGCTCTTACCTTTGGTGTCTCCTATCCTCTTCTCAGAATCCTCCATATCTGTATACTTGTTCTTGGTCAGTCTTTTAACTCTTTCCTGTTCTCTGTGGGATGGTATTGGGGCATATTTATTACTTTAAGGTAACCTCAAGGAAAGCTATCTTTTGTTGCAAAATGTTTTAAACAAAAAATCCTGTCTTATCAGAGGCTGATCATTTCCATATTCTAGTTGAAAATCTATTTGCACAGATTGTAGTGTTAAGGAAGCAGCAAATAGGTGGAAAGCCATGGTAGGAAGGCACAATCTAGTTAGTGGAAAATGTACTGTCTTTGGAGTTAAGATGCTTAGATTCAAGCCATAGCTCTGCCAATGTCTGTCTGTGACATTGGCACCGGTTTTTCTGACTTCTTTGAGCGTCGGTTTGCACAATAGGGATAATAGTAGTAGTTACCTACCTCATATTGCTATTTCAAGTTTCACAGGAAGTAATTGCTACCACAAATACCTTAAATATTTGTGGGTGTCTTTAATGTGCCAGGTGCTGTACTAGGTTCTGTAAATACAAGAATGTATAAAAACAGATATCCTTTGGAGTTGATAATTGTCTAGTGGATAATGAAACCATGAAAGGGCCTAGCAAAGATTATGGCATGCAGCAGATATTTAATTAGAGCTATATAATTCTGAATGAGAGGATTTTCTTGTCCATATTTTATAAAACAAGGCAGCTAATTTAAGGTCATTTAGTTGAGTCAAGTTGCAGACATTGAGCTTTTAGGACAATTCCAATTTCACTCTCCTTCTCAGTAGAGATATACTTGATCTCAGACTTCAAAGAAAAAAAGACTTTTACTTGTGTTTTAAAATTCTACAGGATGCAAGTTCATATACCAGAGTTACTATATTAACATTGATGAGTTATCCTTTATATAAGAAAGTTGATGCAAACTATCTACCCTCAAAGGATGCCTGACTTTCCATTTCTGGAAAATAAGTTGGGTCAATTCAGTTACCTGCTTATCGGGACAGAGAGGTAATAATATCTGTGTTGTAGAATTCCAGGACCATAGAATGTCAGAGCTGGAAAACACTTTCTTGAAAACCTACTTCCACTGCCTTGTTTTCAAGTGTGGAGACTGAGGTCCACAGATGCAGTGAGTCATCCTATACCCCACTGCTGGTGATTATGTCTCTGTTGAAGAAACAGAATTCAACGACAGGCACGGAAATGAAAGGCACAATGTCACAATGAACTGAGTGGCTTCTCTAATACCAAAAGAACTGATGAAACTGGAAAACAAATTCTAAATATGTGCCTTAAGGATACCAAGCTTTTGTAACCTTTGGATTACATATTTATTGTAGATAGCCACAGGACAAAAATAACTTCCTTCCCCAATTGCCTTTCCAAAATAAATTATTTTTCATAAATCACATTACAACAGTCCAAACACTTCCTAACTATATATACATTTTCCTGGGACTCATCTCCAAATCCCTGTCCCACAGTCCCTCAAGTCCAATATGCACAAACATCTTCTTCTCCCCACTTCCCTTCCTCCCCTTAAGTATCTCACAGTTTAGTAGGGAATATTTTATGACTTGACCAGAGAAAATCTTTATTTCATGCAATTCTAAGGACTTTACCTTCATCATCTACCATCCATACTCCTGCCAAAATTGCTAAGAAAATTGAGATGCATAGATTAATATTATAAGGGGCATCATTTCTTTTGTAGTAAGGTCTATTCCTGTATCATCTCTGGTACCTGTGTTCCTGGACTGAGGTAGTCCCCAATGAGTATCTGATAGTTCCATCATCCACTTGGATATTTTGGACTTCAGGGTGTAAATATCTAGTTCCCATCCCCCAGTTCCCCAACCATGGAGGTTTTCTTAAATGCTTTACTTATTTTATTTTTAGCTGTATATCTAAACAGTCACTTTGCTTCCAGAATACTCCTCCAGCTTCTTAGCTTCAGAGTTTCTGAATGACCCTAATGCCAAAGACCTTCATTTCCCTTCTATTTTTACCATCCCTTCCAACGGTATAGCAATCAGACATGTTTTGGGGTACAAGTTAAAAACAAAAAAAGAAACAACCACCCCCCCCCCGATTTTCTGTGACTTACACAAATAAGGTTTAATTTTCTCTCATAATAAGCAATGCGGAAGTATGTGGTCTAAGCCCAGAGCAGCAGTTTGTCAATGACATCAAGGACCCAGTGTCTTCCAGCCTCTCCACTCCATCAACCCCAGCATGTTGGCTTATCAACTTATGTTGTCAATGTGTCATCCACTCCTCCAGATATCACACGTGGATTCAAGGCAGGAAGAGGAATGCCACTCAGCTGCATCTATCCCATTAAGTCAAAAAAGTAAAAGCTTTTCCAGAAACCTGAGAAGACTCATACCTATGCCTCTTTGGTAGCAACTGTGTCATGTGTCCCCTCTTAAAATTAAGGGATGCTGGGAATACTACTTCCCTGAGCAATGTCAGAGTTCATATATCTCATAAAGAACCAACTAAAACCTTATATTTTATACCCCTTCCAGGCAACTGAGTCCTGCTGTCTGTGCCTTCCCCTCAACAGATGCTTAAGCCAATAAACATTATTGAGCACCTACAATGTGATAAGTTTTAAGGACATAAAGATGTATAGTAAGGTAAAAGTGCATGAATAAGAAGCATCTATAACCATTCCCTTCCTCATTCCTCTGTTAACTTGGAGAAATCTGTGGAGGAAATGGATGAAGAAAGTCAAAAGCTATTGGATACATTTCCCAAGAAGACTGACAAAAGAACAAAAAAGCAACTATAGTTCATAAAGACCTCCATCTTATGCCTCCATATTAAAATGAAATGCAATTTGCCCTAAAAATTTTAAAAAGAGCTTTGATAATTTTCTCTAGTTCCAAACTGCCCAATGAATAAATTATTAGTTTTATTCTTGTGACATAAACTTTATTTTTAATATTAAACTACCTTAATCCAGTTGTAGTTGAATGGTTGCTATGCCGTTATATATTTTGTGTACAAAAACTTTTACAATTTAATTTTTCTGTTCATCTTTCTTATTTGAGAGGCAATCATTTTGTTTTCACATCTAAAACTTTCTGCAGTGTATTGAAAAGCATGTAGACCCTAAGCTTTGTGTTTACAGTGTTCTATACATAAACATGCCCTGAACAAGGACATCTTGGAGTGCTAGCTACAAAACTTATAACATACTCTAAATGAAGGGACCAGAAAGATTATTTACTCCATGGGCGGCAAACAAATTGATTCAGGGGCAGGCAGGCAAATTAAATGAGTGATGTCATGAGGAAAGTATGAACTATGGCAAACTAGAGAGTGATACGTACTAACCAAACAACGAACTAAAATATTGCTCCAATCAAACCAAATGTGCTAGTTTGGATCTGTTGGCTGTTGATCTTTGATTCTAGAGTTTATATGTGATGTGAGTTACCTGGAGTTTCACATAATATAGCTACTGGGGCCAGAGCCATGTCCACGTCTCCTGTGGTCTCATTCGGTGCATGCTTTGCCTTACCACCATGCTTTACGTTTACAGGCTGTCCACTTTCCCTAGAAAAGAGGAAGAACTTGAGGACCTGTTATGTCCTAAAGCCCTTTATGTAGGTTATTTCTTTTAATCTTTAACACACACTTGAGATTGCTATTAATAGCCTCATTTTTCGGGCAAGAAAATGAGATACAGCAATGTTACATAACTTGTCTGAGGTTGATTTATGATGATGTGGGTAACCCAATCAGATGTGGGTTTTGAACCCAGGTCCATCTGTGTTTGAAGTTTGTGTTTTTTGACGGTATTAACTGCTTCCATGACATAGCCCTCACATCCAGAAATGTCAGTAATTTAAGTAGTGTGTCCTAGAAGTGACTATGATGCAATCATTTCAGATACAGAATCAAACATGTATCAAGAATGGCTGTTTGTATAGTGAACCCTCCCAGTGATGATGAAAACGAGCAAGGATGCTCAATGTTGCTGCTGCTTTTCTTTCACAGGCTCAGTCCTCAACCTTCCTGAACTATTAGCTACATTCCACACAGCTGATCATGCCTTCCTGCAGTGCTCTTGAAACACTTTCTTCATTTACTTTCAGGACAATCTCTTTGTTGTTCTCCCAGGTCATCACTCTAAACAGTAGAGTGAGGTACAACTCAATCCTTATTCCTCTTCTCACCACCAGATAACACCCAGCCACCTAGCTTTAACAAAATGCTATCTATAAAATGATGCCTTTCACATTTATATTTTTAGTCCTGACCCCTTTCCTGAAGTCTGGCTCGTAGACCTCCATGATCTCTTATCTGAAATCTCTCAGTACAGTTGTGCTTTAGAACACATTTCTTAAATTTTATAAATTTATATGCATATGCTCTATATTACAGATATCTCCAGCAACATTCAGGTCAGCAAAAGCAATCTTTTTTTAAAAAAAGAACAAAGCTGGAGGCATCACACACTCCCTGATTTCAAACTATACTACAAAGCAATAGTAATAAAAAAATATGATATGAAAATAGACACATATATCACTAGAATGTAAGAGAAAGCCTAGAAACAAATGCATGCTATATGGTCAATTAATCTACAGCAAAGGAGGCAAGAACATACAATGGGGAAAAGGTAGTCTCTTACCAAACTTTTTTTTAATAGATTTTATTTATTTATTTATTAGCTGCTTTGGGTCTTCGCTGCTATGCACGGGCTTTCTCTGGTTGCAGCGATCAGGGACTACTCTTCGTTGTACTGCAAGGGCTTATCATTGAGGTGGTTTCTCTTGTTCAGAGCACAGGCTCTAGGCACACAAGTTTCAGTAATTGTGGCATACAGGCTTCAGGAGTTGTGGCTCACAGGCTCCAGAGTGCAGGCTCAGTAGTTGTGGTACACGGGCCTAGTTGCTCCATGGCATGAGGGATCTTCCCAGACTAGAGATCGAACCAGTGTCCCCTGCACTGGCAGGAGGATTCTTTTTTTTTTTTTTTAACATCTTTATTGGAGTATAATTGCTTTACAATAGTATGTTAGTTTCTGATTTATAACAAAGTGAATCAGCTATACATATACATATATCCCCATATCTCCTCCCTCTTGTGTCTCCTTCCCACCCTCACTATCCCACCACTCTAGGTGGTCACAAAGCACCAAGGTGATCTCCCTGTGCAATGCGGCTGCTTCCCACTAGCTATCTATTTTACATTTGGAAGTGTATATATGTCCATGCTACACTCTTGCTTCGTCCCAGCTTACCCTTCCTCCTCCTCGTATCCTCAAGTCCATTCTCTATGTCTGCATGTTTATTCCTCTCCTGCTTCTAGGTTCTTCAGAACCATTTTATTTTATTTTTTTTAGATTCCATATATATGTGTTCGCATACAGTATTTGTTTTTCTCTTTCTGACTTACTTCACTCTGTATGACAGTCTGTAGGTCCATCCACCTCGCTACAAATAACTCAATTTTGTTTCTTTTTATGGCTAAGTAACATTCCATTGTACATATATGCCAAATATTCTTATCCATTCATCTGTCGATGGACAATTAAGTTGCGTCCATGTCCTGACTATTGTAAATAGAGCTGCAATGAACATTGTGGTAAATGACTCTTTTTGAATTATGGTTTTCTCAGGG
Source organism: Delphinus delphis (assembly GCF_949987515.2). Lineage (NCBI taxonomy): Eukaryota > Metazoa > Chordata > Mammalia > Artiodactyla > Delphinidae > Delphinus > Delphinus delphis. Next base: position 32,771,899 of record NC_082701.1, read on the forward strand.
TATATGCCCAGTAGTGAGATTGCTAGGTCATATGGTAGTTCTATTTTAAGTTTTTTGAGGAACCTCCATACTGTTCTCCACAGTGGCTGTATCAATTTACATTCCCACCAACAGTGCAAGAGGGTTTCCTTTTCTCCACACCATCTCCAGCATTTATTATTTGTAGATTTTTTGATGATGACCCTTCTGACTGGTGTGAGGTGATACTTCATTGTAGGTTTGATTTGCATTTCTCTAACTAGTGATGTTGGGCATCCTTTCATGTGTTTGTTGGCAATCTGTATATCTTCTTTGGAGAAATGTCTATTTAGGTCTTCTGCCCAATTTTTATTGGGTTTTTTTTTTGATATTGAGCTGCATGAGCTGCTTGTATATTTCAGAGATTAATTCTTTGTCAGTTGCTTTGTTTGCAAATATTTTTTCCCATTCTGAGGGTTCCCTTTTTGTCTTGTTTATTGTTTGCTGTGGAAAAGCTTTTAAGTTTCATTAGGTCTCCTTTGTTTATTTTTGTTTTTATTTCCATTTCTCTAGGAGTTGGGGCAAAAGGATCTTGCTGTGATTTATGTCATAGAGTGTTCTGCCTATGTTTTCCTCTAAGAGCTTTATATTGTCTGGTGTTACACTTAGGTCTTTAATCCATTTTGAGTTTATTTTTGTGTACATGTTAGGGAGTGTTCTAATTTCATTCTTTTACATGTAGCTGTCCCATTTTCCCATTTATTGAAGAGGCTGTCTTTTCTCCATTATATATTCTTGCCTCCTTTATCAAAGATAAGGTGACCATATGTGTGTGGGATTATCTCTGGGCTTTCTATCCTGTTCCATTGATCTATATTTCTGTTTCTGTGCCAGTACCATGCTGTCTTGATTACTGTAGCTTTGTTGTATAGTCTCAAGTCAGAGAGCCTGATTCCTCCAGCTCTGTTTTTCTTTCTCAAGATTGCTTTGGCTATTCAGGGTCCTTTGTGTTTCCATATAAATTGTGAATTTTTTTGTTCTAGTTCTGTGAAAAATGCCATTGGTAGCTTGATAGGGATTGCATTGAAACTGTAGATTGCTTTGGGTAGACAGTAATTTTCACAACGTTGATTCTTCCAATCCAAGAACATGGTATATCTCTCCATCTGTTTTTATCATCTTTAATTTCTTTCATCAGTGTCATAATTTTCTGCCTATAGGTCTTTGTCTCCTTAGGTAGGTTTATTCCTAGATATTTTATTCTTTTTGTTGCAATGGTAAATGGGAGTGTTTTGTTAATTTCACTTTCAGATTTTCCATCATTAGTGTATAGGAATGCTATAGATTTCTGTGTGTTAATTTTGTATCCTGCCACTTTACCAAAATCACTGAATTGTTCTAGTAGTTTTCTGGTAGCATGTTTAGCATTCTGGTAGCAGCTTTAGGATATGTATAGTATCATGTCATCTGCAAACAGTGACAGCTTTACTTCTTATTTTCTGATTTGGATTCCTTTTATTTCTTTTTCTTCTCTGTTTGCTGTGGCTAAAACTTCCAAAACTATGTTGAATAATAGTGGTGAGAGTGGGCAACCTTGTTTTGTTCCTGATCTTAGTGGAAATGCTTTCAGTTTTTCACCATTGAGGACGATGTTGGCTGTGGGTTTGTCACATAGGCATTTATTACGTTGAGGAAACTTCCCCCATGTCTACTTCCTGCAGAGCTTTTTTTTTTTTTTTATCATAAATGGATGTTGAATTCTGTCAAAAGCTTTCTCTGCGTCTATTGAGATGATCATACGGTTTTTCTCCTTCGGTTTCTTAATATGGTTTATCACATTGATTGATTTGCTTATATTGAAGAATCCTTGCATTCCTGGGATAAACATCACTTGATAATGGTGTATGATCCTTTTAATGTGCTGTTGGATTCTGTTTGCTAATATTTTGTTGAGGATTTTTGCATCTATGTTCGTAAGTGATATTGGTCTGTAGTTTTTCTTTTGTGACATCTTTGTCTGGTTTTGGTATCAGGGTGATGGTGGCCTTGTAGAGTGAGTTGGGGAGTGTTCCTCCCTCTCCTATATTTTGTGAGAGTTTCAGAATGGTAGGTGTTAGCTCTTCTCTAAATATTTGATAGAATTCACCTGTGAAGACATGTGGTCCCGGATTTTTGTTTGTTGGAATATGTTTAATTACAGTCTCAATTTCAGTCCTTCTGATTGGTCTGTTTGTATTTTCTATTTCTTCCTGGTTCAGTCTTGGAAGGTTGTGTTTTTCTAAGAATTTGTCTATTTTTCCAGATTGTCCATTTTATTGGCATAGAGTTGCTTGTAGTAATCTCTCATGATCCTTTGTATTTCTGCAGTGTCAGTTGTTACTTCTTTTTCATTTCTAATTTTATTGATTTCAGTCTTCTCCCTTTTTTTTTGATGAGTCTGGCTAATGGTTTATCAATTTTGTTTATCTTCTCAAAGAACCAGCTTTTAGTTTTATTGAGCTTTGCTATCATTTCCTTCATTTCTTTTTCATTTATTTCTGATCTGATCTTTATGATTTTTTTCTTCTGCTAACTTTCCTTTTTTAATTTTTTTTATTTTTCGCTCTTCTTTCTCTAATTGCTTTAGGTGTAAGGTTAGGTTGTTTATTTGAGATATTTCTTGTTTCTTGAGGTAGGATTGTATTCCTATAAACTTCCCTCTTAGAACTGCTTTTGCTGCATCCCATAGGTTTTGTTTTGTTGTGTTTTCATTGTCATTTGTTTCTACGCATTCTTTTCTTTCCTCAGAGATCTCTTGGTTATTTACTAGTGTATTGTTTAGCCTCCATGTGTTTTTATTTTTCACAGATTTTTTTTCCTGTAATTGGTATCTAGTCTCATAGCATTGGGGTTGGAAAAGATACTTGATACGAGTTTAATTTTCTTAAATTTACCAAGGCTTGATTTGTGACCCAAGATATGATCTATCCTGGAGAATGTTCCATGAGCACTTGAGAAGAAAGTGTATTCTGTTGTTTTTGGATGGTATGTCCTGTAAAGATCAGTTAAGTCCATCTTTTTTAATGGGTTATTTAAAGCTTGTGTTTCCTTATTTATTTTCAGTTTGGATGATCTGTCCATTGGTGAAAGTGGGGTGTTAACATTGCCTACTATGATTGTGCTACTGTCAATTTCCCCTTTTATGACTTTTAGCAGTTGCCTTATGTATTGATGTGCTCCTATATTGGGTGCATTAATATTTACAATTGTCATATCTTCTACTTGGATTGATCCCTTGATCATTATGTAGTGTCCTTCTTTGTCTCTTGTAATAGTCTTTATTTTGAAGTCTATTTTGTCTGATATGAGAATTGCTGCTCCAGGTTTCTTTTGATCTCCATTTGCATGGAATAGCTTCCATCCCTTCACTTTCATTCTGTATGTGTTCCTAGGTCTGAAGTGGATCTCTTGTAGAGAACATATATATAGGTCTTGTTTTTCTATCCATTCAGTCAGTGTATGTCTTTTGGTTGGAGCATTTAATCCACTTACATTTAAGGTAATTATCGACATGTATGTTCCTATTACCATTTTCTAAACTGTTTTGGACTTGTTTTTGTAGGTCTTTTCCTTCTCTTGTGTTTCCTGACTAGAGAGGTTCCTTTAGCATTTCTTGTAACGCTGGTTTGATGGTGCTGAATTCTCCTAGCTTTTGCTTGTCTGTAAAGGTTTTAATTTCTCTGTCAAATCTGAATGAGATGCTTGTTGGGTAGAGTAATCTTGCTTGTAGGTTTTTCCCTTTCATCACTTTAAATATGTTTTGCCACTCCCTTCTGGCTTGCAGAGTTTCTGCTGAAAGATCAGCTGTTAAACTTATGGGGATTCCCTTGTATGTTAATTGTTGCTTTTCCCTTGCTGCTTTTAATATTTTTCTTTGTATTTAATTTTTGATAGTTTGATTAATATGTGTCTTGGGATGTTTCTCCTTGGATTTATCCTGTATGGGATTCTCTGTGTTTCCTGGACTTGATTGTCTATTTCTTTACCCATATTAGGGAAGTTTTCAATTATAACTTCTTCAAATATTTTCTCAGTCCCTTTTTTTTTTTCCTCTTCTTCTTCTGGTTCCTGTATAATTTGAATGTTTTTGCATTTAATGTTCTCCTAGCAGTCTCTGACATTGTCCTCAACTCTTTTCATTCTTTTTTCTTTTTTCTGCTCTGTGGTAGTTATTTCCAATATTTTACCTTCCAGGTTACTTATCTGTTCTTTTTCCTCAGTCATTATGCTATTGATGCCTTCTAGAGAATTTTTAATTGCATTTATTGTGTTGTTCAACATTGTTTGTTTGCTCTTTAGTTCTTCTAATTCCTTGTTAATCATTTTTTGTATTTTCTCCATTATATTTCCAAGATTTTGGATATCTTTACTATCATTACTCTTAATTCATTTTCAGGTAGACTGCCTATTTCCTCTTCATTTGTTTGGTCTAGTGTGTTTTTGCCCTGCTCTTTCATCTGTTGTGTATTTCTCTGTTTTCTCATTTTGCTTAACTTACTGTGTTTGTGGTCTCCATTTTGCAGGCTGCAGTTTCGTAGTTCCTGTGGTTTTTGGAGTCTGGTCTCAGTGGGTAAGGTTGGTTCAATGGGTTGTGTAGGCTTCCTAGTGGAGGCGACTGGTGCCTGTGTTCTAATAGATGAGGCTGTGTCTTGTCTTTCTAGTTGGCAGGAGCACTTCTGGTGGTGTGTTTTGGGATGTCTGTGATCTTATCATGATTTTTGGCAGCCTCTGTGCTAATTCGTGGGTTTGTGTTCCTGTCTTGCTAGTTGTTTGGCAGTGCGTCCAGCACTGTATCTTGCTGGTTGCTGAGTGGAGCTCGGTCCTTGCGTTGAGATGGAGATCTCTGGGAGAGATTTTGTCATTTGATATTTTGTGCAGCTGGGAAGTCTCTGGTGGACCAACATCCTGAACTTGGCTCTCCCACCTCAGAGGCTCAGGCCTGACACCTGGCCAGAGTACAAAGACCCTGTCAGCCACATGGCTCAGAAGAAAAGGGAGAAAAATAATAGAAAGAAAGAGAAAGAAAGAAAGAAAAATAATAATAAAATAAAGTTATTAAAATAGAAAAGAATTATTAAAAATTAATAAAAAAAGAAAGAGAAAGAAGAGAGCATCCAAACCATAAAAAAAATCCTCCAATGATAACAAACACTAAAATCTATACTTAAAACTAACAAAAAACAAAACGGACAGTCAGAACCCTGGGACAAATGATAAAAGCAAAGCTATATAGACAAAATCACAGAAAGAAATATACACATAAACACACACAAAGAGAGAAAAAGGAAAAAATATATATATATATAAAATTAAAAAAGGAAGAGAGCAACCAAATCAATAAACAAATCTACCAATGATAATAAGCCCTAAACACTGAACTAAGATAAACAAAAAACCAGAAACAAATTAGATGCAGAAAGCAAACTCCAAATCTACAGTTGCTCCCAACGTCCACTGCCTCAATTTTGGGCTGATTCGTTGTCTATTCAGGTATTCCAGAGATGAAGGGTACATCAAGTTGATTGTGGAGATTTAATCTGCTGCTCCTGAGGCTGCTGGGAGAAATTTCCCTTTCTCTTCTTTGTTCACACAGCTCCTGGGGCTCAGCTTTAGATTTGGCCTTGCCTCTGTGTGTGGGTCACCTGAGGGCTTCTGTTCCCCACGCAGACAGGACGGGGTTAAAGGAGTGGCTGATTAGGGGGCTCTGGCTCACTCAGGCTGGGGGGAGGGAGGGGTACAGATTGCAGGGCGAGCCTGCGGCGGCAGAGGCCAACGTCATGTTGCAACAGCCTGAGGCACAGTGTGTGTTCTCCCGGGGAAGTTGTCCCTGCATCACATGACCCTGGCAGTGGCAGGCTGCACAGCCTCCTGGGAGGGGAGGTGTGGATAGTGACCTGTGCTTGCACACAGGATTCTTGGTGGCTGCAGCAGCAGCCTTAGCATTTCATGCCTGTCTCTGGTGTCTGCACTGATAGCTGCAGCTCGCACCCATCTCTGGAGTTCATTTAGGCAGTGCTCTAAATCCTTTCTCCTCGTGTACCCCAAAACAATGGTCTCTTGCCTCTTAGGCACATCCAGACTTTCTCCCGGACTCCCTCCCAGCTAGCTGTGGCTCACTAGCCCCCTTCAGGCTGTGTTCATGCAGCCAACCCCAGTCCTCTCCCTGGGATCTGACCTCTGAAGCCCGAGCCTCAGCTCCCAGCCCCCACCTATCCTGGAGGGTTAGCAGACAAGCCTCTCGGGCTGGTGAGTTCTTGTCAGCAGTGATCCTCTGTGTGGGAATCTCTCCGCTTTGCCCTCCTCACCCCTCTTGCTGCATTCTCCTCCGTGGCTCCAAAGCTTCCCCCCTGCAACCCCCCATCTCCGCCAGTGAAGGGCCTTCCTAGTGTGTGGAAACCTTTCCTCCTTCACAGTTCTCTCCTACTGGTGCAGGTCCCATCCCTATTCTTTTGTCTCTGTTTTTTCTTTTTTCTTTTGCCCTACCCAGGTACATGGGGAGTTTCTTGCCTTTTGGTATGTCTTTTGGGAGGTCTTCTGCCACCGTTCAGCAGGTGTTCTGTAGGAGTTGTTCCACATGTAGATGTAGTTTTGATGTATTTGTGGGGAGGAAGGTGATCTCCATGTCTTACTCCTTCACCATCTTAAAGGCGCCCCCCGGCAGGCAGATTCTTAACCACTCTGCCACCAGGGAAGCCCAAAGTTGTCTCTTAAATAAATGGTGTTGGAAAAACTGGACAGGTACATGCAAAATAATGAAACTGAACGTCTTTTTTATACCATATATAAAAATAAACTAAAAATTGATTAAAGACTTAAATGTAAGACCTGATATCATGAAACTCCTGGAAGAAAACATAAGCAGTATCCTCATTGACAATAGTCTTAGAAATAATTTTTTGAATCTGTCTCCTCAGGAAAGGGCAACAAAAGCAAAAATAAACAAATGGGACTACATCAAACTAAAAAGCTTTTATGCAGTGAAAGAAATCATCAATAAAATGAAAAGGCAGCCTACTCAATGGGGGGAGATATTTCCAAATGATATATCGGATAGGAGGTTAATATCTAAAATATATAAAGATCTCACACACTCAATATAAAAAAAATCTTAATAAATGGGCAGAGGATCTGAATAAACATTTTTCCAAGAAAGACCAACAGACACATGAAAAGATGCTCAACATCACTAATCATCAGGGAAACACAAATCAAAACTACAATGAGATATCACCTCACACCTGTCAGAGTGGCAATTATCAAAATAGACAAATAGCAAGTGTTAGTGAGGATGTGGAGAAAAGGGAACACTTGTGCACTGTTGGTGGGATTGTAAATTGGTGCAGCCAATGGAAAACAGTATGTATGTTCCTCAAAAACCTAAAAATAGAACTTCCATATGATCCAGTAATTCCACTCCTGGCTATTGACCTGAAAAAAACAAAAACACTAATTTGAAAAGATATGTGCACCCCTATGTTCATTGCAGAATCGTTTACAATAGCCAAGATATGGAAGCAACCTAAGTGTCCATCAACAGATGAATGGATAAAAATGATGTGGTATATATATGTATACAATGGGATATTACTCAGCCATAAAAAAGAATGAAATACTGCCATTTGTGACAACATGAATGGACCTAGAGTATATTATGCTAAGTAAAATAAGTCAGAGAAAAACAAAGACTGTATGATTTCGCTTATATGTGAAATCTAAAAGACAAAAGAACAAACAAAACCAAACGGAAACAGGCCCATAGATACAGAAAACAAACTGGTGGTGGTCAGAGGGGAAGGGGGTGAGGAGTTGGGCAAAATATGTAAAGGGGATTAAGAGGTACAAAATTTCAGTTTTAAAATAAATGTCATGGGGTTGTAATGTACCGCATAGGAAATACACTCAGTAATAATGTAATAACTTTGTATGGTGACAGATGGTTACTAGACTTACTGTGGTGATCAGTTTGTAATGTATATAAATGTTGAACTACTATGATGTACTCCTGAAACTAATAGAATATTGTATGTCAACCATGCTTCAATTTAAAAAGATATTCAAAAAAATAAAGATTTGGGGCAGCACCCAACATTCAAATACCTCTGCTGTAAAAAATAACTATCCACACTAATTAGATGAACAATGACTATAAATAGCCTCATAACAATTAAATAGTTTGCAGTTGAATGTGAAATAAAATTTCCCTCTCCATTTTCTTTCCTCATCCTTCCTCTGCTTTATTTTCCTCCATAGCACTTACCAACTCTTGACATATTATATATACAGTGTTCGTTCATTTGCTTAAGGTCTCGCTTCCTCAAACCCAATGTAAAGTCCATGAGAGCCGGGATTTTGGTGTTAGTTCCCAACTTTTTCCCCAATGCATACAACAGTTCTGGCACACAGTTGGTGCTCAGTAATTATTTCACAGAGCAATAAAAGAATCCTCAAATTCAGAAAGACCAAACACAACACTTTCTTTTTGCCTGGGTCTGCTGGAGTATCACTGAATACAGGACACCCACAGATTCAAGGCCATAGTTAACAATGACCACACTTTCTTGTCACCTTCATTGCCTTAAGGCATGTTGAGGGACTGTTGGTCAGACTCCAAGGCCCCTTGAACATTTACAAATTATATCCGTAGCCTCATTTCTAAAATGAGTAACTTGAAGCCCAGAGAAGCTAAAAAAACTAGTTCCTGTTTACCAGAGACCAATCACTGGCAGAAATAAGAGCAGAACCCAGGCTCAAGAGATCTTTCATCTCATTTCTCTCAAACATCCACAGGTATAAAAAGTATTCATAGTGTTGAGTGGCTGTGAAATTTTAATAACCTGGTTTATTAGACTGTTATAAGAAACCTGCAACCTTTTTGTCGCTAAGTAATGAAGTTTGTTTTCAGAAGAGATATGGAACTTAGTTCTTTTAGATCATAAAATATCCTTTACCTGTATTCCTAGGGTAGGGCATTTCAATTTGTTAAAGACTAAAGTAAATTGTATTGATCAGATCTGGATAGTGTGTTGTATTTCAAGTTACTATGTTTGTCTTTAAATGTTATTTCCAAAGCATTTTCATTATTACTATACACAGATATATTATTATATATAATTAAATGTTGAGTATTATAAATACCCAAGTACTGTGTACATCAGACCCTGCACACCTCTATATAGATGTATATTTATATATACACATAAAATATACAGTATACACTATAAAAAGACATAAAATTGGGCTTCCCTGGTGGCGCAGTGGTTGAGAGTCCGCCTGCCTATGCAGGGGACATGGGTTCATGCCCTGGTCCGGGAAGATCCCACATGCCGTGGAGTGGCTGGGCCCGTGAGCCATGGCCGCTGAGCCTGCGCGTCCGGAGTCTGTGCTCTGCAATGGGAGAGGCCACAACAGTGAGAGGCCCACGTACCACAAAAAAAAAAAAAAAAGACATAAAATTTATACATAAAATCAGGATGCAGAATATTCTTGCTCTCTCACTTACCAACTACATGAGCTTTAAAAATTCACTCCATTTCTCTGAGCTTCACTTTTATTATGGGAGAGAAATAATGATATGAACAATTATTGTCATAATATTTGTCCTACTTATCTCAATGGCTTGTTGCAAATTAAAAATATAATAATATCCTCATTTTGTACTATGAGTTGTAGCTTAATAAATCTAATATAGAATATTAAGTGCGAGTATTGCATACTAGTTAAAATCATGGACTATGGATCCAGACTGTCCATATGAAATCCTGGCTCTGCCACTTACTAGTTGTCTGACCTGGACAAGCTGCTTAACCCTTCTGAGTTTTATTTTCCTCATCTATGAAACAAGGATTATAATCCTAGCTAACTCGTTGTTTGAGGTTTGAATGTATCAATGTTTGTAAAATGCTTAGAACAATGCCTGACACCTCATAAATGCTCCGTGTTAAGCGCCACAGTAATGCAATTAAATCATTATTATGCCAAGCAGATCTGGATAAAGATAAAGACCTAGGTGTACAGATATGTTCACAATATAGAGCTATATAAGTATTGCATTTATGTGGTTATATATAGATGTAAGAAAGATTCAGGGTTATACAACCAGTGAACTCAGTAGCTCTGTTATTTTTATTGCTTCTTAATAGAGAGCACAGAAGTACATGGGAAATGTGAGAGCGTAGTTCCAGCAATCTACTATAGTCAAGTTCATATTGCAAATCCCTAAGTATCACTAACTTTCCATATTGTTAGACTTTAGTCCTTGCAAATGCAGCCACTGCTTGGGCAGACTGTAGCAGCTGCCCAACAGGTGTTGAGAAATATGAGAAAAGGGGGTAAAACCATACTTCCCAGAAGGGAATGGACTCTCTTTTAATGCTTTATTGAGAAAAAGAAGACAAAGTAGCACAAAGCAAGTAGTTATTGTGCCTAAAACAAAAGTTGTACATTAGAAATGGAGGTCAGACAAAAGATTTACCCCTCACTGTAAGCTGTGAGCTTTTCCAAATTACCATAGGCTAATGGGAAACTCCTTTCATTCCTAGCATTGCCCTGGATGGGACGTTTGCAATCTCCCTTGACTTTAATGTAAACCATCGAGACAGGAAGCTCTGCATTTGCTGTAAGTCCCTCCTGCTGTGAGTTAATGCAATGTTTGTCCTGCTTATTTCAGGCACAGAGTGAAGGTCAGAGAGAGCACCTCATGCTCAGAAAGCATTTTTCTTTTCCTCGGAGAACCAGAACCCTTATTTGATGTCCTGTCCAATTCAGTTGGACACTTTTCTTTGCTTATTGCGTTTTAGGATTTCTGCAGAACTTCAGCCATGCATTTCGCCTCTCAGAGCTTTATTCATAAAGCATACTTGGTGATTGATCACATCTTTCATTTAATCTATAACATTTTGGTTTCTGTGTGCCCAGCACTGAGCTAGATTCTATCGAGACTACACAAGAAATGCATGGTTCTCAAGGTATATAAAATTTTGATGGAGATTTATACACATTTAAAACAGTCAAGAGCAAAACAATATATTAACATAATAGGTAGCTTGACTTGTTGCCAGAATTCAGATGATATGTCTTGTTCTATGTTCTATCCTAGTGCCTACCTAGCATGGTACCTGTATCATACAGCCACTCAAATAGTTTTTAAATAAATGAATCGATGAAGGATGGTGATTTCATATATATTAATAGCTATAAAAGCAATATTGAGTTTTTTTTTTTTTTTGCAGTATGCGGGCCTCTCACTGTTGTGGCCTCTTCCGTTGTGGAGCACAGGCTCCGGACGCGCAGACTCAGCGGCCATGGCTCACGGGCCCAGCCGCTCCGCGGCATGTGGGATCTTCCCGGACCGGGACACGAACCCGTGTCCCCTGCATCGGCAGGCGGACTCTCAACCACTGCACCACCAGGGAAGCCCAATATTGAGTTTTAAATTACTCTTCTAGTCTAAATAAATAACATAAAATAAAGAAAGCAATTGTGGCAGAGATCAGTTAGATGCTCATCAAACCCACCTCCTCTTTTCCCTGGGTACATATCAGGACTGCCTCTCCCAGCATCCTTTGCAATTAGGTTAAGTCATGTGACTGAGTTTGGCCAATGACATGTTTGCATAAATTGCATATGTCCACTTCCAGGCAGACCCCCAAAACCTTTGAAATCTCTTGTAAATTATCTCTTCTTTCATCTGCCTGCTGGACGCTGAGGATCTTATAGAGGACTTTGGGATTCTAAAAGGTGGAAGAGCCACCAGATGGAAGAAGCCTAGGTTCCTAAATAAATTGTGTGGACCTGAACAGGAGAGATCAGGAAGGGTGACATTAGGTTGTGATGTGTGAGGAAAACTTTCATTTTTTAACCCATTGAAACTTTAGTTTGTACTGACCCATACAACCATATAAGTAAAAGATGCAGAGAGCACCATTATTTATAATAATGAAAAAGCAGAAGCAAATTGTGTTCCACTATGAAAGAGAGTTTAAGAGTATAAACCCATTCAAAATGAAATGTAATGCAATCCTGGAAAGTGATGGCTGTGGATGTCATATAGCAATTTAGGAAAATGCTAAAATTTTGATATAAAAATCAGACTGCAGTATATAAAATCTTGTATAATATTTCTTATACATAAGTTTAAACTGCTTATAAAATTAAAACATGGGAAGTTCATATATTACAATGTCAAATACAGTTGTATTAGAATATGGATTTATGATTGATTTTTCTATTCTTAAATTTTTCATTTTTAGCATTGTGGTAACTTTGCTTTACAATTTAAAAATAGAATGCAAAAAAAGTTATTTTAAAAAGTGAAATTCATTCTCAAATGGTAACTATACAATTCATAAGTGCTTTTCTTGGTCTAAAATGGAGGGATCAACTTTAACCAGATGGTCAGATAAAGCTTATCAGGAAGGGTGAAACTAGCATGTTTAGAGAGAAACAAAGAGCGTTCCACTCAAAGGGAGGAGTGTGATGAAGTGGGAAGGACGGTTTGGGGATATGAATAGATTCTGAAACTGCCTAAAAATGTCAAGACATTGGACAGGGCTCTTTGGGGGGCATTCTGAGAACACCCTTTCTGTCTCTATGTTCCAGAGTTCCATCCTTTCTGCAAAACCACAATTCTTTCCACCAATAAATCAGGTGCTTGGGCCTTTTCTCCTGGGCATGGAGGCCAGCTGGCCTGGGTTGCATACATCGGTTACTTTAGTTCCCCTTGTAGGGTCTGGGTAAGGTCAGAGGTCAAGTGAGAGTGCTACTATTGAACTAATCTGGGATGTTGGCCTCAGGCCATATAAAGTGGCTGAACAGAATCTTTGGATCCAGACTCAGTTCTCTCACTCATTTTCCTCATGCACTGGCCATCTAGACTCTGAATTGGAAGCAGATATGTGACAGACTCAGAGTCTGTCCTTAAAAAGCTCCCAGCTTAGAGGGAATGAATAAACATGGAAGGTTCAAGAAAACACCATTTACCTGAGTCTTCATTCTGTGGCATAGAGAACACTAGAGACTTTGCAAGACTCTTGCAATAGATTTTTACAATAGGCATTTTCATCTCTTTCTTACAGATCAGACAACTGAGGCTCGAGAGGCACAGTGATTTTTCTAAGGTCACACAGCAAGAAGGAAGCAGCAGAAATTGGATTGAAATCCAAGTCTGTCTAATTTTGTTATCTCGGAAGTTCTGATAGAAGCCAAAATATGGCTCATGGTATTAAAGAAAAGGGGTAGAGATGGATTATTATGGAAGTTCAAAAGAGACTCTGAAGGTGGAACTGGTAGAAGGATGTGAAACAAAGGGATAGTATTTTTTGTTGCAGTTTTAAATAGATGGGTATTTGGGGCAGAGTCTTAGTTTCAAAGCAAAGCCCTGGGTTTGTGGGTTACTTGGGGAGGGCTTAAGGGCAGCTGCGTGGCATTAGTTGGAAATATGCAAGCCAGGCTTGAGTGACCCCCAAGCCTCCTTCTTCTATTTGCAAAGGTCAGGTGTGCCTTTGAAACTCAGCCTTCTAAAACCCTGTCTCTGCCATCAAGATGTGTTTAGCTACCTCTTCACAAGCAAGCATTTTAAAAGGTGCTTCTAATCCATTCAAACCCCTCATAAATGACAGGGGCCTGCATATTACCATAGTTACGGAATCAGTAATCAGAGTCTCCATCCATTTCCTCTTCTGTTACAGAACATTGAATGAGAGGATGCAGCACAGCAGGTGAGTTGAAAGCCTTTCTCTTCTTCACTCTCAACCCTGCCCCCAGCTCTCTGTTACATTAGGAATGTAAAGCCACTGATTTATAGAGACAAAAATAAACCCACAAATTAACTAGAACAATAGGACTGATATCTCAAAACATAGAGCTCAGCCTCATCAATCAACCAGTAGAATGGTCAGGAGAGAGCACATGTGTAGCTATTAACTTATATGATCTTTCAGAAACACAGGTCTAATGGTGCCCCCCAACCCTACTGCACCTAGATATGCCTTGATTCCAATCTTCACTACCCGATTAAGTAACTCCCTAATTTTGCATAAAACACTCAGTAACTGGTCCACAGTCTATCCTTCCAACCTCACCACTCCTTCAACTGTAAAAGACTTATCTTGAGTGTCTCCTCCTCCAGGAATTCTTCCTAGCTCTATCAGATCATTTCCTTGTGCTGTCCCATAAATATATTTCCTTTTGCTGTAATTATCTCTTTGCTTGTCTGTCTCCTCCACCTATAAACAACTAAAGGACAAAAGGCTGCATTTTACTCATATTTTTCATCTTTTACAGTGATTAGCATCCTACATGCTACATAGTAGGAAAGCGAGAAAGTTTGCATGAAGTTTGACTGCACCTCTCACCACTACCCATTCCCAGCATTTCCAGCTACTCTGGATGATTCCTAGGAGGTTCCCTACACACTGAGAGCTCTGCTTTTCTGCATTCTCTTCACTTCGCCTGAAATATCTTCAATTTTCCAGTCTCCCTCCCCCACAACCCCATTATAATTCTGCCTGAAAAAATTGCAGCCATCCTGCATTTCAACGGAAGTGCTGCCCTGCATCTGAAGCTTTCTATGAATCTCCAAGGCAGACCTGATGGTCCTTGATCTCAGGTCCTAAATTCTCTTTTGGGCTCTCGTTGGCTGAATGTGTCTGTAACACCACAGATTGCAAGTTCCTCCAGACCAGGAACAAAGCCTTGCCCATCTCTCTGCTCTGCATCTAACAGATGCTCAATACTCGATGCAGAGCTAAATAATAAAATAACCAGCAGTCATTCAAAATAACCTGCCAATCACTGGCCTTCTGGCTCCCCACAGAATCACAGCTTGAATCCTCTCCCCACCTCCCGGGACAACGAAACCCTGTTTTGACAGCTCACTTTACTTCTCACACCTGAGCCGAAAACTGCAAGCAGTGTCTTGAGCAGGATGGGAAACGTGATGAGTGATGATTTTTTCCACCCAGGATAGAGGCAGAATTAAACGTTTTAAAGTGGCTGTCATTTTGACCAGCAACCTAAGATCAATCACTACCCTTGTCCTTGCCATGCTGTGAGCAGAGTTTTCGTTTCCCATCTGCCTGACAGAAGAACATGATTCTCTCCTTAGACCTTCCTTTGGGCTAACATGAATGAAAGGGGTTGAGGAGTAAAGGAAAAAGGAAAGGTAGGAAAAATTAACAAAAAACCAGAGAAAAATCCATTCCTCAAAAACCTTTAATTTGGTGGAGTAAACCAAAGCAGGAGTTTTAGGTTAAATCAGCCTGTTCTTTAATTACTACTAAGCTACTGTGTGATTTTGGGAAAATTACTTAAACTTCCTAAACTCTTGCTTCCTGATTTATGAAGTGTTGGACTGGGAATTAAATGAGGTGATACATGTTTCAAATATAAAAGCACTTAGCAATGTCTAAGAAGATGCTCAATAAGTATATGTTTCTGTAATCATCAAGTTGCCAGGAGGAATGACACGGTTGTATCATGTTATATTCGTGACTTAGGTTCCCAGAAGCAGACTCTGAGACAAGATTTGTGTGCAAGTAAATGATAAAGGAAGTGCTCCTGGCAGGAAGCAGTAAGGGACTGGGAAGGCAGGGCAGGGCAGGGCAAAAGGCCAAGCCAGCATAGGATTTGAGGCAAAGTCTCAGCCTCGGGCTTCAAGGGGACTCTGGAGTGTAAATCACAGCTCAAAGGCTGATCTAACGCTGGACCAGATGGCTGGGCTTTATCTCGTCTGCAGTCATTGGCTAAGGTAGCCCCAGATAGACACACACTCCCAGGCACTCCGGTTCTTGAAGCCTGAGCAAAGCAACTCCTAAAGCCTTCTTCCAAAGAAGCAGAAGCAAAGCATTCACAAGGCAGCAGGGGGGCACCTGGAAACAGGAAGAGGGACCTGAGGCTAGATAGATGGTCGCTGTCTGTGTGCACCTCTCTTTGAATGAGGCACTTTTTAAGCATTTTCTCTTCCATCTCCTGGTAAGAGATTCTAGGGGACCAACTTGAGATGGAGCAGCTTTGAGATGGACCCATGATGAGGGTTCTGCTGTCTGTTCCTGCCCCTGATCTCAGAGCCACTTGAGCTTCTTCTGCCACAGTTCTGATGCGGGGCTCTGCATTGGCTAACTCCAGGGAGGTCAGTGGAGAAAAAGCAGCACAGAGCCATAGCTGAATGTCCCCATTCTCCTTTTCTCACATTCTCCCTCCCTGCCCACCCTTCTAGAATGGCTACTGGGAGGAGGAACAAAAGCCCACAACTCCCAGGAACCTGCAAATCTCTACCATTGTTCTTTATTTGTTCCTCACCAAAGTCTGCTGCAGAGGAAAGTTGAATGACCTCAGTTAAGGCTTGGAAAATCAAATCCAACTGAAGGGATGTTTCTGTATCAATCTAATAGTCCCAGCACACTTTTTACCTCCTCAGAGGACTGTCATATCTATTATTTCATTTTATTTATAGGTAGTTCTGGAAGTCTGATCTTGAGGAAAGGGGGAACAGCAACAGTGTCAGGAGTGAGAGTGAGGGGGGAAATTGAACCCAAGCAAGACAGACACTGGACCCGAAGGCAGGTGCCTCAACCAGGGCTGTGCATCAGCACCCGCCGAGGGGCTTCCAAAGTCCCCTTACCTAGCTGCAGCTAGACCAGCTAAGTGAGGACTGAGGACGCCTGGGGTGAAACCTAGGCATCAGTAATTGTTAAATCTCTCAGTGATTCCAGTGTGCCAGCAGGCTTGGAAATCTCTGCACTAACAGGAACTAACCAGTCAAAGCATCAACAGCTGCTGTTAGGACCAGATACTTATACCTGCAATGGAAGAGAGATCTTAAGTTAGTCGCTCTCCAAATATTTATTGGGCACCTTCTAAGAACAAGGCACTGTGTTAAATGATCCCAGAACATGATAAGGAGGCCCTTCGGGTCTCCCCACTGTCTGCCCCTGCAGTCTTGGGGAGGTGGGGACTGGTACGTAATAAAATAATTACAAATGATCACAGTCCCCTCTGTTATGAGCTGCAGGAGATGTGTATCTCTAGAGGAGACAGCAGTTATTTGCAGATAGATAGAAATAGAGGTAGGGATGGAGATGGAGATAGAGATAAAGATAGATAATGCAACTACTATGGAGGGAGTGAACTCTACTATGAGAATCTGGGATCTGGGAAGGGAGAAAGCGTGCTTAGGAAGGCATTACAGTGGAAGGGATACAGTACTAGAGCTAGGCTTAAAGGATGAGTTGGGATTTGAAAAGTGAGCAGTAAGGAAATAGCATGTGTATGACATGGAGGAAGAATAAAGGACACCGTGTTCCAGGATGTGTAAATGACTTAGTATGACAATTCCAGGATGTGGAGCATATTAGGGAATGAGGTTGAGAAGGGTGGAGGATGC
The DNA here is from genome assembly GCF_949987515.2 of Delphinus delphis. Classification (NCBI taxonomy): domain Eukaryota; kingdom Metazoa; phylum Chordata; class Mammalia; order Artiodactyla; family Delphinidae; genus Delphinus; species Delphinus delphis. The sequence continues at coordinate 32,789,276 of NC_082701.1, forward strand.
AGCATAGTGTGTTCGTGCATTTGGACCCTTCAGCCATGAGGAGGGCACATCTCTGACGCACTGTGAGCCTAGGAAATGTCAGCCCTTCCCACTGCCCCAGACCTCTGCTCTGGGAAGATAGATAAGAATTGGATGTGTTTGTTCATTAGTGGCAGTATAGCTTTGCTTCCTACACACACACACATAGGCCCCACTTACTAAAATCAGTCCAAATGTAATATCTAATGCCGGACCCCAGCTTGCTGCAAATTCCCGGGGATATGTGGAATCAATGGTCATTTCTATGTCCAATTTCCTCTTTTGGCTGAAACCAAAATCTCATTTCATCTATCCTACCCCACCACTGAGGTTGTATTTTTTCTTTGGATTAGTATAAATGTGGATGAGGATTTCGATTTCCACCAAAATCTTTCATGCCAGGAATTTGTATGTTTAGCAGACCTTTTGAAATTTGAGATGATGAAGGGCATTTACTTTACAGAAAAACAAATAAGTTAAAAGGAGAGTTTAGACACTTGCTTTAATAGTCCTAGTGTTGTGCCTCCACAGAGAATTTATTGCTGGTCACATTTCTATAAAGATTGTAGCTTCCTGCTCTGTGGCTCAGTACCACCACCACCCGGCCACCTCCAACCCCCAACACACACGTTTATACTCCTATTATCTTAATTCCCTACTTTAATTATGCAGAAGAGTTCAGCTGTTTCTGAACTCTCTACCCTCTACTGTTTAGGCTTATTTTTAAAAATACGACCTCATTAGTGTGCCTGCTGGAACAGAGTTTCATCCACCCTTGGACTCATCCTTTAGTAGCACAGAAGGAATGGAAGAAGGTTTGAAATGTCCATCTCTCCTCTCTCCTTCTCCCAACATACTGGAAGGGGAGAGTACAGAGACTTACTTCCTCACTGGTAAAACTTATGCTACCCCACTCATGAGAAGGTAGTAGTAGCTACAGATTTTGTTTGAAAGAACTTTTCTTAATTCTGTTCAATAGCACAGAGAGGTTCAGTGACTCGCACCCAAGTCATTATGACAAAGGGAAAGGAATGTGCATTGAGCACCTACTAAATGCTAGGTATTCCATCCAGAGTCATTTAATTTGTTCTAACCCACAAGTTGTGCACTTTTAAAAAGTATTATTAAATGAATGAAGAAACAAAGACATTCAAATGACTTGCTCAGGGTTATCCAATTACCATAACGTAACCACATGTTTTAACAGTTTCTTTTTAATTCTTCATGTGGAAGTTGAATGTCCTTTTTCTGTCCCAAGATCCCATCCAGGATACATTACATTCAGATGTCATGACTTCTTGGACTGCTGTAGAATGTAGTAGGTTCCAAGATTTTATGTTGTTTTTTAATGATCTTGAGAGTTTTGAGGAATACTGTTGAGGCATTTTGTAGAATGTCATTCAATTTGGGTTTGTCTGATGTTTTTCTCATGGTTAGATAGGGCTTATGGGTTTGGGAGAGGAAGATCATAGAAGTAAAGTTCCCTTTTCTTTGTGTCACATCAAGGGTATGAAATTTATCAAGACAACTCAGCACTGCTGGTGGTAGCCTTGACCACCTGGCTGAGACAGTTTGCCAGGTTTCTCCACTGCAAACTTACTCCCTCCTTTTTCCATCCATACTGTACACGTTGGAAGTCCAAAGCAGTGCATTGAGATGAGACCTGTAAGAAGTATAAAGAAATAACACATGGACCTTCCAATTAACTCAAGTCTAAATGGAGAGAAATCACACAAACACACGTGCACACACAGCACAGTCTGTTTGCGTGACAAGAATGATTATTTAATGGATAAGTGGGTGTGAAACACTAAATCTTTAAATCACACACCCATCACCACACCCAGCTTCTAGCACTGCTGGACATGAACTTGTTCTGGTGTAGAGAAAACGAAATTTATTCTACCACTCCTTTGGGGGGGGATATTTTGTTAGCATAGAAGGATATACCTTTGGCAACAGAATCTCCCTTAAGAAATGAATCCCTTGATGATCTTGACGTTTGATCCAACAAACATTTTTGAGTGCCTTCCCTGTGTAAGATACCATTCCTAATGCTGGAGTAGGGGTGGTTGGAGGGGTCATAAAGATTCCTAATACCTGTCTGGAACTTCTCATTTCTTAAGGGAGTAAAAATGTGTACCCAAACTGCTATAACAGCAGGAACAGAAAACTTGAGCCAGCAAGTGCTTTGGAGGCCAGAGGAATAAGAGTTATAATTCTAAGTACAAAAGGAGAAATTAAGAAAGATTCCTCTGAGGAAGATGGGATTTGACTTGAGTCTTGAAAGCTGGATATGATTTCATTTAAAACGGAAGTTGAAGCTGAGGGAGAATCAGGAGCAAATACCTAAGGGCATAAAAATCAGGGGGATGTTTCAGGAATAGAAAATAACGTGGAAACGGTGTGGTCCAGAATTGGTAAGGATTAGGGGTGGAGAGTCCGTGGAGACCAGATGGTGCAAGGCTTTGAATGCCTTGCCAGTAAGTCTAGGCCTTTATTCTGTAGGTCACAAGAAGCATTTCTAAGTGTGGGAATGTCACGACCAGCATTATGATTTAGGAGGAGTTATCTGGAGTATGTTCTAAGGACAGTTGTTGGGGTGAGGTGGAAGGGAAGTAGCAAGAACGTTTAGGAGACTAACCATCCATTCGTGTGGTTAAGAGGTGGTAGATACTAGAGGCAATACAAAAATTAAGTAAACAATAAATCACTTATGTAGGGGAATTCTTCCCTAAGTCAGTACATGGTGTGATGAATTTGGGGTTATTCCAAGCTTTTTGTGATAAAAGTCAATATAACTTCTTATCTCATTTGTTTTTTATCCTTCACAACAACATCTTGAGGTAGATCTATCCATCTGCATTTTCTTGATGGAGAAAAAAATGAGGCTCAGAAAAGCTGAAATCTTGTGCAAGGCCACATGGCGAGCTAGTAACAGAGACTGGGTTTGAACTGTCATCCAGGGTGACTCAAGAGTCTGACCTCTCTGAACATTCTGCGTCAGAGCTAAGTTTATAGACTGGTCTCCTATGTCCATGTATGAACCATCTATTTATGGATCACCCAGAGAAAATGTGTAATATCAGGCTGACTTCACCCTGCCACCCAGCACGTTCCTGGAGTACCTCCCAGCTGGTGTCTACTCAGGGAACAAAAGCCCACTTCAATATTAGCCCAAGTCAAACCTAATTAGAAAGGCAAATCCACTCCCCGCCTTCTCAGCCCCAAATTGGTGGTCCATGCCAAGCAGTAACTTTCCTGTGTTTTCTGCCACTTTGGTTTTTCAGTTCCAGTTCTGATTACCCTGGGTGGTGTTCTATCCAAAAGCTGAACCATTTTTCCATTTTGTTTCAAGGGGAAAATTCTCCATGGATTATCAAATAATAGTTATATCTTTGACCTTGCACTGGAGCTACTGCATCAACTTATGCGCTGATTTGTAAGACATTTAGTGAATACAAAACTTGTGCCAAGCTACAGGGGATAAAGGTGATGAAGACACAGTCCCTATACTCAAGGAGTTACAATCTAGAAAGTGGTATATGTTTTGTATTTAAATAACCGAAAAACTTAGTTATCCCTGATACCAACTCAGGCAGGTCTCTGATATCTACTTTTTGTCTTGCCAAAGTGCCAGGGGTAGATCAGGGTTTCATGACCTTGGCACTACTGATATTTTGGGATGGATAATTCTCTGTTGTGGAGGGCTGCCCTATGCACAGGTTTAGTAGCATCCCTGGTCTCTCTCTACCCACTGGATCCTGTTAGCAGCATACACACAGCAAAAGCGTGATGGCTGAAAATGTCTCCAGACACTGTGAAATGTCTCTTGGAGGCCCCCAATTAAGAACCATGGTTTAGACTGTGCAATTCCCATCCTCAGAGACTACTACTCCTATCATCTTGGCTAACACTTACAAAAACCTAAATACACTTGCTTAGTAAGAGACTGTGCTAAGTGTTTTTATGCAACTGTTTTTATGCAAGTGTTTTATCTCAACTCTCGATAACATTGTGAGGTAAATATTATTGTGATCATCTTTTTATGATGGAAGAAATTGTGGTTTTGTGAAGTTAAGAAAGTTATTCTAAGTCACAAAGCTAATGCAAGGTAGAGCCAGGATTTACAGCTAGGCTGAGATGCTCTAAAACCATTATATTAGGTTTTCCTCCTTATATTCAACTAGTCATCAAACATAGGGAATGATGGCAGCTGTGTACTGAAAACTGGTTAGGGCCAGTACACCGAGGCCAAATTTAATTCTCATTAAAAACCACAATTTTATTCCCATTTTACTGGCTAAGAAACTGAGGCCCAGACAAATTAAGTCACTTTCCCCAAGGTTCCAGTGTTCATAGGTGGTGGAGCTTGAATTCAAACCTAAGTCTGTCTGGCTCCAAAGAAAAGTCATATTCCTTCTTCTCCTAAGTCTCTCCATCCACCACCCACACAAGGCAAAGCCTACAGTTTCATCCCAAGTAAACCTGCAAAATGGGTTCTTTGGGCCAAGTATCTACAGCCTTGTCTTGGGCATGCTCCACTTCATCCCTCCTCCCAGCCCCTGCCCCAGCTTTCCACAGCTCTTCCAGCCCATTGAAGGGGGTCGGTTCTCTGTTTCAACAGCCTCCTGGGCACTGCATACCCTCTTCCAACCCAAATAAGTATGTGGGTGTTTGGTGAGTGTTTTTTCTCACTGGGAGGCCCCACACATCAGAGTGTGGATTTTGGTTTCAAGTCTTTCCTACTTTTTGGCCAACTCTTTTCTCACCTACTGCACTGGGCAGTCCTGCCTCCCTCCAACTCTCACTCTTTGCCAAACCCTGACTCTGGCTGGGAAACAGAAGGCTGCATGCTGCCCTCCTTGGATGTCACCCTCTTTGGGTTCCATGAATAAGTCAACAGGAATGCTTCAAGAAAGCAAAGCCATCATTTTTCCACCAAAGGGGAAAAATATACACAACACTTTCATGGTTGTGCCCTAGTGAAAACACCCCAGGCCTCCTGCGTGGTTGGTCCCTGGGCTCAAAATGTGCACCAAATAGGACTTCAGAGGTGAAATCGTTCTGTCTTTCAAGTCCTCCGTGTTTACCACAGGGACATTGGGGGAGAATGCCATGTCGACTCAGATGCAGGAGTGGTATTTGACCAACAGTCATCACCCACATCAATGGGAACTGAACTCACATAAAAATGAATAAAAAGACCAGCAAGTGGCCCTAATAAGGAAGAGACAACTCTTCCCACCACAATATCCTTGTCATTTAATTACAAATGAGAGTCCATTAGGGGCTGTGCTTCCTTTCTGGGCCCGAGGGCTAAGAGGTTCAGGAAATCAGCTTGTGTGGCTGTCAGCACATCTGCTAATCCTTTGATTGATTCTTCAAGCACAAAACTCTCCAGGACAGCATGGGGAATATTTGAGCAGCCAAAGGGAAGAGAGATGAGTGTGTATGTGTGGACACTGGCCCTCGTGTAGGAAGCAGCATATTTGCAAACACCCTATGCCACCATCAAAGTGAAAAGATGGGATATGACCAGGCTCAGAGAAAACTCGACTGAGTATTTACAATCACTGAAGCATGTATGAAATACACATTGTCTTATACTTTTAAAATGAGTTAAAAACAGTTGAGGAGAAGAGGAGTATAACAGAAAGGACATTGACTTTAAAAATCAGTAAGACTTTTTAAATTATGGTCTTCTCAGGGTACACCCTGAGAAGACCATAATTCAAAAAGAGTCATGGGGCTTCCCTGGTGGCACAGTGATTGAGAGTCCGCCTGCCGATGCAGGGGACACGGGTTCGTGCCCCAGTCCGGGAAGATCCCACATGCCGTGGAGCGGCTGGGCCCGTGAGCCGTGGCCGCTGAGCCTGCGCGTCTGGAGCCTGTGCTCCGCAACGGAAGGTGCCACAACAGTGAGAGGCCCGCGTACCGCAAAAAAAAAAAAAAAAAAAAAGAGTCATATATCACAATGTTCATTGCAGCTCTATTTACAATAGCCAGGACATGGAAGCAACCTAAGTGTCCATTGACAGATGAATGGATAAAGAAGATGTGGCACATATATACAGTGGAATATTACTCAGCCATAAAAAGAAACGAAATTGAGTTATTTATAGTGAGGTGGATAGATCTAGAGTCTGTCATACAGAGTGAAGTAAGTCAGAAAGAGAAAAACAAATACTGTATGCTAACACATATATATGGAATCTAAAAAAAAAAAAAAAAAAAAAAGTTCAGAAGAACCTAGGAGCAGGACAGGCATAAAAACGCAGATGTAGAGAATGGACTTGAGGACACGGGGAGGGGGAAGGGTAAGCTGGAGCGAACTGAGAGAGTGGCATGGACATATATACACTACCAAATGTAAAATAGATAGCTAGTGGGAAGCAGCCACATAGCACAGGGAGATCAGCTCGGTGCTTTGTGACCACCTAGAGGGGTGGGATAGGGAAGGTGGGAGGGAGACACAAGAGGGAGGAGATATGGGGATACATGTATATGTATAGCTGATTCACTTTGTTATAAAGCAGAAACTAACACACCATTGTAAAGAAATTATACTCCAATAAAGATGTTAAAAAAAAACTGATTCAGAATAAAGGAAATTTTAAAATTACCAATGTAACTTAAAACTTTCCTGAGATAGCACCAAAATTTTACTCACTTTTTAAAGCACTCAGTTATGGTATTCTAAACACTTGAGTGAATCTTATCTGATGAATTTAAGGTATCCTGGTCCAAGCAAAAGGGCCATTGTCTGCAGAAGATAAAACTGAGGTGCAAAAGAACTTACTGTTTATCCTAGAGCACACTATGAAGTGGCACATCTAGGATCTGAACCTAGATCTGTCTGACCTCTACTATTTCTCCACTGCCAGATGATTTCCCATGTGGAATGTTGTTCACTATCCCTTTCTGAACTGCAATGAATCACCTGGGCCGTACACTAAACATTGTTTGTGTTCGCCATCCTCACCTGAGCGCTCAAATAATTTAGAAGAAACCTTTAATCACCACTTTTCTTATTTAATTCATCAGAAGAGAGTTGGCATCATGCTAGAGGTTAATCATTTTTTGTGTGGGCTAGAAGAATCACTAAACTCAGGATGAGAAGAACTACAAATCTTGACTCTGTTGGGTAAGCACCAAAACCACAGCTTTGCACAGCTCCAGGGTACCATTCCTTTTGCATTGTGTCCCAGAACACAAATCCAGGGAGTACTGTTTGCATGGACTACCATGGGAATGGTGTCCTGTGGCATTGTGTAATGCAGAGGTCCTAGTAACACTGAGCAAATCAGCAAACTTCTCTGAGTCTGAGTTTCCCCCCTGAGAGCAAGAATAATTATGTCTACTTTTTTGGGTATTAAATGAGATAATGAGTGTAAACTCTCTAGCATAGTGTAGCTGTCTATATAGTACCTGACACAGCACCTGGACCATGGCTGCTTTATGAATATAAGGTAGATTTGAATCAAATTGAAATAACTCATTATCATTCTTTAATAATAAGTAATAAATTAGTTCAGGATATCATCTCTCACCTGTGGACCCTTGAGGTACTACGACAAACACTTGGGAAGGATTGCATGGGTGGGACACTGCAATGGGTAGCTTTGGAAGCCAAGGCACAGAGTGAGACCTCTGTCCTTTTGGACAGAAAGTGAGGGTGTGGCTAATGGAGGTGGTGAGAAGTACTGAATAGGTAGTCAGGGTGGGGTCAGAAGACAAAGTTTGAATTCTTCTCAAAGTCTTCTCTAGAGCTTGAAAGAGAAGGAGCATTCCATTGGTCTTGTCATGAAAAGTGAGGCATTACCCCAAATGTTTCTCTCAAAGAGTTGGGATGAGTGCCCCAATATACATTCTCGGGGACCACGTTAAACCTCACCCAGTACTCAAGCTGGTTGCTCCTTATGGAGCTAAGAAGCCAGCTAAGGTGAAAGGGAGGGTCCATGATTAAGATGGATCTTTACAAAAGCAATCACTCTTATCTGGGCCTGGCAATTTGGGAGATGGCCCTTGGAGAAGACAATGCTGTTATAACCAAATTAGGCTGCAGAAGTAAATGCTAAAGAGCAATCAAAGCAGGCAAGATGCCTTTTGTGTCACAAGAGGGAGACAAGTGGGTTCTCCACTGAGTCATTCCATTAACCAGCCCATTAACTTGTGAAGAAGCCCCACGGACCCAGCTGCAGTAACAGACACCCTTGAAGAAGGCTCACTGAGACACAGTCCAGCCTGCTCTGTCTCAGAGCATCCCCTCATCTTTTCCTAAGTCTCCTGAAATGAGTCATATCATTTGCTTGGGGACTATATAAGAGAATTCACAGATTTCTCATTTGACCCACACAAATCTGCTGGAAATATCATTTTAAAGATGTGGAAACTGAGCAACAAAGTTGAGTAAATTTTCCTGATTCACAAGACTTTTTAGAGATAGATTCTGGATTTGAACTCAGGTCTCTTTCCACTACAGCACACTGCCATCCATCTGTAATATCACTGAATTCTTCAGCAGCCTTCCAAAGTAGGGTTTATTAGGTTTCATTTTCCTTTGGGGGAAGCTAGGACCCAGAAAGATCCCTCAGGTCACATTGCAGGTAAGACACCTAGGATTTGAATCCAGGTTTTCTGACACCAAGTATTAAGGTCATTTCATTACACCACAGCTGCTGTTACATATCACAAGACACCTTGGTATATCTGGAGCAGATATACCAACACTGCCTTCACACATGTGTACACACACACACACACACACACACACACACACAGAGAGAGAGAGAGAGAGAGAGAGAGGGAGAGAGAGAGAAAGGAACATGCCACATTGAGACATCCAGAAAAAAAGAAACTACCAGTAAAATTGATTCCTAGACTCCAAAATTCTTTGGAATCCTTCGAAATCACAGGTTAGCAGGGCCATTCCCGAAAATGAAGGAAAGCTGATGGTGAGAAATGTGGAGCTCTTGTCCAATGTACTTATTTCATTCTCATGAAATGCAGTGCTTTCCATTTGGGTCAGCAACTTGCACAACTAGCTGGGGCGAGGAGAGAAAGGGTGGGCCAGCCCCTTGGAGGGTGCCAGCACCCCAGTGATAAGCTTAGCACACAGGGACCCCTGGCCATGCTCTTGGTGACAGAGCCAGGCACAGGTGGATGGTCAGTGGCTGAAAACTCCCAGTTGTCACTCTCCACATCAAGCCTCTTTCCCGGGGAAGAGGGGACAGTCCACTGTGGGCTGTAGTCTCCCTCTTAGGGAAGCCGTTGTCCCATATTCTATCAGTTCACACGCAGCTTCTTTAAGGGACAGAAGTGGTTTAACAGCTGTTGAGTAATATGTGTTCACAAAAGAAGTGGAAGAAAACCTTTGGCATTGTAAAGAGGCTCAATTCGGTGTCAGAGAAACCTGAGTTCAAATCCCATCTCTTTCTCCTCCTAAAATTGTGTGCACATAAAACTTTGGACAAGCAAATTTACCCTTCTTAGCCACACTTACTTTTCTATAAAATTGGCATATTATTTCAGAAGCTATATGGCATTATGAAAAATTTTTTGAAATAATATTTACAGGACCAGACATATATTAGTGGCTTGAAACATTTTTATTTGGGATAATTTGTGACATCTCTACAAAGTAGGTATTGTTCTGCCCATTTTACAGATAAGGAAATTGAGGGCCCCAAATTAAGTAACTACATAAGCAGCTACCCCAAAGTGACAGTCCTGGTAAATTCTAGACCCAGGGTTAAAACTGATTCAATACCAAAATGTCGTTCACTTTGAAGCAGGACCTCCAGGAAGCATCACCTAAGGGTCCATATTTGTCTGTGTTTATGGAGATTGTGTTAATGGCAAGCCCATAGCAGGCAAAAGGCAAAGTCAGAAAAAACCTGAAAGAGAGGGTGGGCTTAAAGCATACATCGAGAGTGGTCTATAGTCTCAGTATTTACCAAGTATAAAGGAGAGTAATTATTATTAATGTTTATCAGAATAATTTAAGACAAAATCTCCGTGTGAAAGAAACACAGGCCAAGTGCTTGGGGATGGAGAGGCAGGAGGGAGAGGAGGACAAATATTCATTGAGCATTTACTATGTCAGGTATTATGCTGGGTACTTAAGGTACATTATCATATTTAATTATGTAATAATTCCATACTGGTAATGAGACTAATTGCTCCCCCCATTATTCATATTCCCCAAATATTCTTAGAAATAGAACTCCCTTGATTTTTAGCATGCCACCGAATTTCTCAGCCTCTCTCTACCTCTTTCTATTGCCATATGACCAAGTCCTAGCACAAGGAACATGAGCATAAGTGATATATACCATATCTACATCACCCTCTTAAAAAGAAGTTGCTTGCTTTCCACTTTTTCTCCTTTCTCCAGCCCATGAATTGAAATGTGAATATGATATTAGTGTACCAGCTTTGATTATGCGAACAAAGACCACAGCCTCAGGCACAGGGCTGATTTTGTCTCCCTAGGAGACATTGGTAGTGTTTTTAGGGATATTTTTGGTTGTTACAACTGGGGAGAGGATGCTACTGGCCTCTAGTAAGTAGAGACCAAGGATGCTGCTAAACATCCTACAACACATGAGAACAACTTTCTGACCCCCAGCCCTGCTTCCTCCATCACGATTTTTCTATTCTGTGTGCAGATAGCATCTTCCCACTCAGAGATGCTCTCTGAAGCCAGCTATCTGTCTACAGAGATAGACTGTCTGGCTCACCTTCCCCTTCATATTGAGGAGCTATTAATATGCAGGATTCACATACAATTTTCAGACTGACAGTAGTATTTGTCACTGCCTTTGGAAAGACGTCAGCCCACGGCTTCCTTTTCATCTCCTGTAACTTCCTGTGATCACAGGAAGTGGGATAATTAATGTTGACCAGGGTACGGTCCACCCACTCAGTCACTGTGACTATTGGAGTTCCAGGGTAACATAAAAACCACAGAATCACAGATATCTTCATTGGCCTTATAATGCCAGCCTATATCACACAGCACAACGTGGGATCCAGAAATGATTTTACATGAGTCATTTCTTACAAGAGTTTTGTAGGTTCAGATCAATACAAAGCAACAACTTTCATAATCCTTCTCCCACACAGCCCCATTATATCTTTGACAACCTACCACCCAAAGTGGTCAGTGGGATATTATCCATAACACAGAAAGGAGCCAGTCTATAAATTTATCTCCTTCTAATCAAGGGTTTATCTCCTTCTAATCAAGGGTTTCATCCAGTGATCTGATCTTCTTCACTGGGGCTCTTAGTATCTTGCAATACGTGGGCGACATCTTCCATTCACAGAGAAGACCCCAGATGGGTAATTCACCCACCCTCTCAGCTCCAAAATGTGTCTTAGATCTGCATGGGCCCTAAACCCCAACACTAATATTACATACATTCTCAGAATTTGAATCAGAATATTTAATTCAACCACAATAGGAATCAGACATATGCTCTAAAATAAGACACAGAGACAATACATATGTGTCCTCACATTTTAAAATCGGTCCAAATGTAATGCCACAGGTTGGCAATTTAAGAAGGCCAAAGACATATTCTAATGGAACCAAAGAAGAAATGAATGCAAACAAGGTGTCGAGAATGTCTATAGCACGTGTTGGGGCTCCATGGATTTGTGCTCAGAGAAGGGCAGAAGGAGCAAAAGAAGAGAGAAGATCATCCTGTCTTGGGAAAACTATAACACAACAGAGTGAAAATACAACCACAAGAATATGTAAATTTCAATTAGTCTTCATAACAATACTATGAGGTAGGTATTCTCGTGACCCTCATTTTTAGTGGTATATGTGAGAAGATAAATATTATCTACTGGGTGGTTACTAGGTACCACTGGTGTAATCCAGAGTCAGTCACTGTGCTGCTTTGGTCACTTGGAAAGGGGGAGTTTCCTATGTTCCATGTTGTGTCTGCTTCTCTGTGCCACTTTCAATGACAGTCTCTCAGATCACCACCTGGACCTCCAGGAACTGCTCCCTCTTTATATATGACGTTTGTAACTCTGTGGGCCCCAGTGAGAAACAGGCACAGGTGGAGTTCATGTAGAGCAGGTCACTACTCTCCTTACTTCCATGTCCTTTACACTCCACTAACACACAAGGCTGTAGGGGGTCTATTAGGCTTTGCTGAAAGTTGGGGAAATAGTAGCACATCTTGTATCATTGTTAATAATTATATGTGATTATTAGGCATGGTTCTTCATGAAAGTTCTTCAGCACCCAGTCACTAGGAATTTCTCATTGGTTAACTTTCTCCACTGGTTCAATGCTCCCAATGTATTGTCTAACATCATTCTTACACTCTTATCACTGAACCACACTGGGGACAATACATGTGGAACCTCTAAAATCCATTAACAGGCTGTTACAGATCACCACAGCACAAAGAGTTCTCATGAGCATTACAAAGATGCAGAGTAGACAAGTGGACCCACGGAATAGAGCTAATGGAGAAAGTGAGTTGGACCCAAAGCTTGAAAACTATCTGAAAGAATCCTGATGCTACATAAGGCATCCCTCTTTTTTCCAACTCAGGTAAAATTAGTAAAGTGACTGAGTCACTGAAACATGAGAAAAAGTCTTGGGGAAAGAGGCCACCCTGAAGCCTACATAGACAGCCAGAATTCATGGGGAATGAAAAGTCAGCCTGTCATCTCTCTTCTTCTCAGGATACATTTTCTTTCATGAGGATGTTTGCAATGCTTTTTCAAGATCTCCCAAGACCCTTGGTAAATAAAACTGATGGGTCTTATGTCTCAGAAATCTGGTGAATGAGAAAAATTTAATCAATAACTTAAAAAACACCTAACCTTCCTGCTTTTGTTAAAGTAAGAAAAATATTGTCTTTAAGTGAGAGAAAGTCAGTTTTAATGAATCAGCAATAGTGAGCCAGAATTTGAACTCAAGTCTGTTTTATCCAAAATCTCATGCTCCTTTGCTTGAATGATTCTGTCTCTCAAATGTACACCATAAAACACTTTGTACCTATTCTGGTATCTGAGACATTTTCATGTTATTAGCCTAGAAATAACACTGTAGGAGAAAGATTTCCTGACCAACTGCTGTTAGGAGTTGAAAAAATACTTGGCCAGTTTAGGGCACATTCCAACCTTTGGAAATTATTTTTAAAATTCTTATGATTTTGTATTGGTTGACTACTGGCAAAATGAAACTTTTTGTTCTAAGACTAAAGGTGTGTGTGTGTGTACTTGTGCACATATATGCATGCACTTAAATAACATCTCAGTCATAAAATCATTATTATCTGTCAGACAGAGATTAATTGGAAGCACATTGCGTCAATTTCTCTCTTAAGTAGCAGGTGCAGGAAGCAGAATCAGAGCTCAGGCATCCCACACGGCAGCTCTGCCCCCAGCCTTCTAGTTTTCTGGAAAACCTCTTTGCCTGAATGCTTACAAATCACTTTTTAATGTTGAATCCTTAGGATAAGTTCTCAAGTGTTTGGTGATAGACCCATGGTGAGTAATTAATAAGTAATGTTGGTGTTGTGGGTTGTTGATTCAATTGCTAGCCACATTATAAAGTTGTTACACCTGGCTGACAAAATGTTAAATCGTGCCTTTCCAAGACCTCCTGCTTAACCATTACCTTAATGGGTTGAGAATTTTAAGGAGGGCTACTGTAGCTAGGTTATTTAGGTTAAGAACAGAGAATCAATACAAACCCAAAGGTACACTCTCATGATTTTCTCAGTGGCAGGAGAAGTAAGTTTTTTTTTTATGGATTTTGAAAATTACATAAGTCTTTCCTTACAGATTCTTCATTTCAAATGACTGAATTAACATTAATGGAAATTGTATTATTCTTGCTGTATTAATGAATGTTTTGATTTAGTTGAAATGTTTCAGAAGACTATCCCTAGAGATTACCCAAGTGAGCTCCTGGTGAGAAATATAAATACCATGTATCTCCTGAGGAACATTCCAATTTTTCTCAACCCTAGATATCTTTCTCTGCGTTCCAAATATGTGCATCTAACTTTCTACTTGACATCTCCACTTGGATGTCTAATTGGCATATTAACCTTAGTTTGTCACAAATGAAACTTCTATTTCTCTCCAAAACTGGACTGCTCCTTTTCCTTCTCAAACATTAAATGCCACCACGTAGGTGCTCAATCTGGAAACTTACAGTTATCCTTAATTCCTCTCTCTTACTCATGTTCCCACATCCAATAAGCATGCCATATAGGTCCTAACCTTAGAATTATTTCAAAAATGTCCATTTTTCTCCAACTCATTTTCTCAGGAACTATGTAACAGTCACCTCCTGGTCTCCCTGAATCCCCTCTAGCCCTCATCCATGCTATTTACCCCACAACAATCATTGGGATCGTCTTAAAAATGGAAATTAAATCTTCTGGTCCAAGATAGAGGATTGAGCATGTAAGTTTACCCCTTTACCTTTCTAAGGTCCCTTTGCAATGAAAAATCAGAAAAAAATTCATTTGCCCCCATAAAACAAAGAGAATGGGGGTAAAGTCATCAGTAATAGAATGTTTCAACACATATCGGTAGACCCAAAGTAGATGCAGGAGTATTGGCTGGTGAAGCAGATGGGAAGAGAAAGCTGAGCATTGCAGAACTCCATACAGACTCTTGACTCAGAGACACCTGGTATAATGGGGTTAGGGCATAAAGACAGTTGTGAAAATCTGTACACAGAAGTTAACTCTCCTATTCTCCTCTCTACTCCTATGTCCACCAAGAAAATAGGTTTTAATCTACCATGGTGGGGGGGGTGGTTAGATAAAGTTTATTTTTACCTACATTTAAAAAAATAAATTGTAACATGTTGATCAACCAGTGAAGGTGTGGCCCTTGTATTCTGGCACACGTGGATCCCTCCATGTAACAGCAGAATGCCTGCCTGCTTAGCTTAAAATGAAGCCAATTAGTGAACAAACTCTACTCCCAAACACTGTCAGTTTCCTGGCACTTAATTCTTACACATGAATGAAAAATCCAGGATCATTTGTTGCTTGAGAAAAGCTTCCAACATGAAAGAGAAATACCAACAAGGAAATCAATACCAAAGCTGATCCTGAAGGAAACAGGTAATTCAACAAACTGAAGAGAAAAAAAAAATTAAATCTAATTATAATTCTCAAAGAGATACATAAAAATTTCATCTATTGAATCAGAATGCAAAGAAAGGTACAACAAAAGAATGAGTTTTTAAAATTAAACATATGATTACAGAAATAATAAAGAATAGAGGATTAAAAACTTGAGGAAATCTCACAGAATATAGAATAAGAGACAGTGGTGGAAAATTTGAGACTAGAGGTCTGCCACTTGACTAATAAGATTGCTAGAGAGAGAATAGAACAGAAGGGAAGAAATTATCAAATAGGTAATAGAGGTAAATGCTAAAAAGTTAAAGGATATGAATCTTCAAATTAAAAGCATTTTCTGTGTATCTGTCTTAGTAAGTAGGATAGAAAAGTTGGTTCCAAGTGTCTAGAGAGACAAAAAAACAAACAAACAAAAAATACCCAACAGGTCATCATAAAAGAAGAATGATGCTGGTCTCAGACTTCTCCTCTGCAACCCTGCATGCCCCAAGATGATGGGATGATGGTCAGTGGGCTGAGGGAATTCCAAATCCAGCCAAACTACCAACGAAGTGTGCAGATGAAACAAAAGCAAGGCTCATAACATTGCTGCCAATACATCCCCCCCACACCCAGAAGTTCCTTGAAGGTTTAAATAAAGAGAGAGGAAGAAATGAGAGCCATAGGTTAGTGAATCCAAACCAGCAGAGTAATGAAGGAAAGTCCCATGATGATAGCTGCTCATCAAGCCAGAGAAGAATTATGTCAGTGTTGAGGAGGAGGAGCAGGAGAAATGGAACTAAAACAAAGGAAGACTTGGAAGATTTGCTGGAATCCCTGAGGTAGAGGTTAAAGTACTTGGGGGACATGATAAAGGTACACAGTACAAAGGGGGAAAATTGGAAACAAGATGACAAGCAAATGGTTATCAAAGGAAATGTGATCATAGCACATTATTTGGCTCTTCAGTGAATGATCTTACATGGTCACAGCAATGAGACATTTAAATTCAAAAATCAGTCTATACACAAGGCATGGAAGGATCATTATACTTACAGATCAAAATGTAAATATGATCAGTCTGACATTTTAAAAGTAAATTTGAAGACAGAACAAAGGTAAATTTTAAAAGTAAATTTGTGATATGGAAGTAGGATATAAAAGAATATAGAGGGGAAAACCAAGATGGTGGAGGAGTAGGAGAATGTGGACTTCATCTCCCTCCACAAATGCATAAGAATACATCTACGGATGGAACAATTCCCACAGAACACTGGCTGAACAGTAGCAGAAGACCTTGGACTCCAGAAAGGACAAGAAAGATCCCCACATAACTGGGTAGGATGAAAGAAAGAAGGGAAAAAGAAGAGGAGAGGAAGTGGGATGAGATCTGCAACCCTGGGGGAGAGCTGAAGCTGAGGAGATTTTCCTGTATCTGAGGAAGCCCCCTCACTGATGGAGAAGTCAGTTGGGACAGATGGGGGGCATCTGAAGCTGTCAGAGAAGGATGAAATGTCTGGCCTGTGGCAGACAGGACAGAGTGAGACCTACACAGATAGTCCGTGCCACAGCCCTGCATAACCCAGACTGTGATGCGTGTCCACTGGTGCACACGGGGGCTGAGAGCTAGAGCATGGGGATTGGAGAGCAAACACTGGGGGAGGACTGCTGTTGGCTGTGAGGAGACAGCCTATGGGGATGGGAGGGAGGGAATCTGCAACTGGGAATGTTTGTGGAGGAAACCCAGACTGCCATAGAAACAAGGCGCCACTGTTGAGTGATGCACAGGGGGTGGAGCTGCCACTGCAGCATCTCTCTCCCCACACACTGGCCCCCTGCCCTGCCAGGTACTAGGAAAATACCCCACCAGTGATGGCCTTCTCACATCAGCCACCAGGTGCTAGGAAGTGCTCTCACTAGGGCCAGATCTCTCGCACCCATGGCCACTGACTTTCTTGTGCACCTATTGCTGTCAGGGCCCCCACAATCCAGGCAGTTACGCCATGTCCACACAGTCTCCTTACCGGGGCAGACCCAAGTCCTCCAGGGCAGCCTGAGGAGCAGACTCCTGTGGTTGGCCCACATGCAGAGGTGGGGTTAAAACCACAGCTGAGCCCCAGGAGTGGGGTGACTAAGGAAGAGGAAAAAAAATCTTTCTGTGTAGCTGCACAAACTGCAGATTAAATCCCCATGATCAGCATGGTAAACCCTGCATCTATGGAATATCTGAATGGACAAGGAGTGTTCCCAGAACTGAAGCCAGTCTAGCTCTAGCAACTGGGGACTTTGGGGATTAGTACATGTGGGAGTTGGGCCAGGTCAGAGTCTGAGCTGCCCCCACAGTGCCCACAGAGGGAACAGAGACCTACCTAGAGGTTTTGGAGGGCCTCCTGGGGAGGCAGAGGTTGGCTGTGAATCATGGTGGGGGCAAGGTCACTGACAGCAGAGACCCCAAGAAAATATAATCATTACTATTTTTTAAATGTTTTGTTTTATTCTGCTTTTTATTATTATTTGTTTTTATTTTTATTTATTTTAAATTTTGTTTTTCAATATAGTTTTTATTTTTTTATATTTCTAAGTCTACATTACATTTCTGTTGTGTTTTTTCCTTGTTTTTTTTTCTTTGTTCTATTTTATCCATTTGTCCCTTGCTTTATTTGTTCTTATCTTTTTTTAAATCATTATTATGTGTTTGTTTTGTTTGCTGTTTCCTTCAGTTTGCATTCTGCTTTAGTTTTGTTCTTTAATTTTTTTCTTTTTCTTTTTTTTTTTTTTTTTGCGGTACGCAGGCCTCTCACAGTTGTGGCCTCTCCCATTGTGGAGCACAGGTTCTGGACGTGCAGGCTCAGCGGCCATGGCTCACGGACCCAGCCACTCTGCGGCATGTGGAATCTTCCCAGACTGGGGCACGAACCTGTGTCCCCTGCATTGGCAGGCAGACTCTCAACCACTGTGCCACCAGGGAGATTCCATATATATGTGTTAGCATACGGTATTTGTCTTTCTCTTTATGACTTACTTCACTCTGTATGACACACTCTAGTTCCATCCACCTCACTACAAATAACTCAATTTCATTTCTTTTTATGGCTGAGTAATATTCCATTGTATATATGTGCCACATCTTCTTTATCCATTCATCCAATGATAGACACTTAGGTTGTTTCCATCTCCTGGAAATAGAGCTGCAGTGAACATTTTGGTACATGACTCTTTTTGAATTATGGTTTTCTCAGGTTATATGCCCAGTAGTAGGATTGTTGGGTCATATGGTAGTTCTATTTGCAGTTTTTTAAGGAACCTCCATACTGTTCTCCATAGTGGCTGTACCAATTCACATTCCCACCAGCAGTGCAAGAGTGTTCCCTTTTCTCCACACCCTCTCCAGTATTTATTGTTTCTAGATTTAATGATGATGACCATTCTGACATGTGTGAGATGATATCTTATTGTAGTTTTGATTTGCATTTCTCTAATGATTAATGACGTTGAGCATTCTTTCATGTGTTTGCTGGCAATCTCTATATCTTCTTTGGAGAAATGTCTATTTACGTCTTCTGCCCATTTTTGGATTGGATTCTTTCTTCTTTTGTTATTGAGCTCCATGAGCTGCTTGTAAATTTTGGAGATTAATCCTTTGTCAGTTGCTTCATTTGCAAATATTTTCTTGCATTCTGAGGGTTGTCTTTTGGTCTTGTTTATGGTTTCCTTTGCTGTGCAAAGAGGTGGGTCAAAAAGGATCTTGCTGTGATTTATAACATAGAGTGTTCTGCCTCTGTTGTCCTCTAAGAGTTTTATAGTGTCTGGCCTTACATTTAGGTCTTTAATCCATTTTGAGCTTATTTTTGTGTATGGTATTAGGGAGTGTTCTAATCTCATACTTTTACATGTACCTGTCCAGTTTTCCAGCACCATTTATTGAAGAGGCTGCTTTTTTCTCCACTGTATATTCTTGCCTCCTTTCTCAAAGATAAGGTGACTATATGTGTGTGGGTTTTTCTCTGGGCTTTCTATCCTGTTCCATTGATCTATATTTCTGTTTTTGTGCCAGTACCATACAGTCTTGAGTACTGTAGCTTTGTAGTATAGTCTGAAGTCAGGGAGCCTGATTCCTCCAGCTCCGTTTTTCATTCTCAAGATTGCTTTGATTCGGGGTCTTTTGTGTTTCCATACAAATTCTGAAATTTTTTGTTCTATTTCTGTGAAAAATGCCAGTGGTAGTTTGATAGGGATTGCATTGAATCTGTAGATTGCTTTGGGTAGTAGAGTCATTTTCACAATGTTGATTCTTCCAATCCAAGAACATGGTATGTCTCTCCATCTATTTGTATCATCTTTCATTTCCTTCATCAGTGTCTTATAATTTTCTGCATACAGGTCTTTTGTCTCCTTAGGTAGGTTTATTCCTAGATAGTTTATTCTTTTTGTTGCAGTGGTAAATGGGAGTGTTTTCTTGGTTTCACTTTCAGATTCTTCATCATTAGGAATGCCAGTGTATAGGAATGCCAGAGATTTCGGAGTATTAATTTTGTATCCTGCTACTTTACCAAATTCATTGATTAGCTCTAGTAGTTTTCTGGTAGCATCTTTAGGATTCCTTATGTATAATATCATGTCATCTACAAACAGTGACAGCTTTACTTCTTCTTTTCTGATTTGGATTCCTATTATTTCCTTTTCTTCTCTGATTGCTGTGGCTAAAACTTACAAAACTATGTTGAATAACAGTGGTGAGAGTAGGCAACCTTGTCTTGTTCCTGAGCTTAGTGGAAATGCCTGCAGTTTTTCACCATTGAGGACGATGTTGTCTGTGGGTTTGTCATATATGGCCTTTATTATGTTGAAGAAAGCTCCTCTATGCCTACTTTCTGGAGGGTTTTTGTCATAAATGGGTGTTGAACTTTGTTGAAGGCTTTCTCTGCATCTATTGAGATGACCATATGGTATTTCTCCTTCAATTTGTTAATATGGTATATCATATTGAGTGATTTGCATATATTGAAGAATCCTTGCATTCCTGGAATAAACCCCAATTGATCATGGTGTATGATCCTCTTAATGAGCTGTTGGATTCTGTTTGCTAGTATTTTGATGAGGATTTTTGCATTTATCTTCACCAGTGATATTGGCCTGTAGTTTTCTTTCTTTTTGACATCTTTGTCTGGTTTTAGTATCAGGGTGATGCTGGCCTCGTAGAATGAGTATGGGAGGGTTCCTCCCTCTGCTATATTTTGGAAGAGTTTGAGAAGGATAGGTGTTAGCTCTTCTCTAAATATTTGATAGAATTCGCCTGTGAAGCCATCTGGTCCAGGGCTTTTGTTTGTTGGAAGATTTTTAATCACAGTTTCAATTTCAGTGCTTGTGATTGGTCTGTTCATATTTTCTATTTCTTCCTGATTCTGTCTTGGCAGGTTGTGCATTTCTAAGAATTTGTCCATTTCTTCCAGATTGTCTATTTTATTGCCATAGAGTGGCTTGTAGTAATCTCTCATGATCTTTTGTATTTCTGCAGTGTCAGTTGTTACTTTTCCTTTTTTATTTCTAATTATATTGATTTGAGTCTTCTCCCTTTTTTTCTTGATGAGTCTGGATAATGGATTGTCAATTCTTTTTTATCTTCTCAAATACCCAGCTTTTAGTTTTATTGATCTTTGCTATCGTTCCCTTCATTTCTTTTTCATATATTTCTGATGTAATTTTTATGATTTCTTTCCTTCTGCTAACTTTGGGGTTTTTTTTCTTCTTTCTCTAGTTGCTTTAGGTGCAAGGTTAGGTTGTTTATTCGAGATGTTTCCTGTTTCTTAAGGTAGGATTGTATTGCTATAAATTTCCCTCTTAGAACTGCTTTTGCTGCATCCCATAGGTTTTGGGTCGTCGTGTCTCCATTGTCATTTGTTTCTCGGTATTTTTTGATTTCCTCTTTGATTTCTTCAGGGATCACTTCGTTATTAAGTAATGTATTGTTTAGCCTCCATGTGTTTGTATTCTTTACAAATCTTTTCCTGTAATTGATATTAGTCTCATAGCGTTGTGGTCAGAAAACATACTTGATACAATTTCAATGTTTTAAAATTTACCAAGTCTTCATTTGTGACCCAAGACATGATCTGTCCTGGAGAATGTTCCATGAGCACTTGAGAAAAATGTGTACTCTGTTCTTTTTTGATGGAGTGTCCTTTAAATATCAATTAAGTCCATCTTGTTTAATGTATCATTTAAAGCTTGTGTTTCCTTATGTATTTTCATTTTGGATGATCTATCCATTGGTGAAAGTGGGGTGTTAAAGTCCCCTGCTATGTGTTACTGTCGATTTCCCCTTTTATGGCTGTTAGTATTTGTCTTATGTATTGAGGTGCTCCTATGTTGGGTGCATAAATATTTACAATTGTTATATCTTCTTCTTGGATTGATCCCTTGATCATTATGTAGTGTCCTTCTTTGTGTCTTGTAATAGTCTTTATTTTAAAGTCTATTTTGCCTGATATGAGAATTGTTACTCCAGCTTTCCTTTGGTTTCCATTTGCATGGAATACATTTTGCCATCCCTTCACTTTCAGTCTGTATGTGTCTGTAGGTCTGAAGTGGGTCTCTTGTAGACAGCATATATATGGGTCTTGTTTTTGTATCCATTCAGTTAGGCTGTGTCTCTTTGTGGGAGCATTTAATCCATTTACATTTAAGGTAATTATCGATATGTATGTTCCTATTCCTATTTTCTTAATTGTTTTGGGTTTGTTACTGTAGATCTTTTCCTTCTCTTGTGTTTCTTGTCTAGAGAAGTTCCTTTAGAACTTGTTGTAAAGCTGGTTTGGTGGTGCTGAACTGTCTCAGCTTTTGCTTGTCTATAAAGTTTTTAATTTCGCCATCAAATCTGAATGAGATCCTTGCTGGGTAGAGTAATCTTGGTTGTAGGTTTTTTCCTTCATCACTTTAAATATGTCCTGCCAGTCCATTCTGGCTTGCAAAGTTTCTGCTGAAAGATCAACTGTTAACCCTATGGGGATTCCTTTGTGTGTTATTTTTTGTTTTCCTTTGATGCTTTTCATATGTTTTCTTTGTATTTAATTTTTGACAGTTTGATAAAAATGTGTCTTGGCATGTTTCTCCTTGGATTTATCCTGTATGGGACTCTCTGTGCTTCCTGGACTTGATTAACTCTTTCCTTTCCCATATTAGGGAAGTTTTCAAGTATAATCTCTTCAAATATTTTCTCAGTCCCTTTCTTTTTCTCTTCTTCTGGAACCCCTATAATTCGAATGTTGGTGTGGTTAATGTTGTCTCAGAGGTCTCTGAGACTGTCTTCAGTTCTTTTCATTCTTTTTTCTTTATTCTGCTCTGCAGTAGTTATTTCCACTCTTTTATCTTCCAGGTCACTTATCCGTTCTTCTGCCTCAGTTATTCTGCTATTGATCCCATCTAGAGTATTTATAAATTCCTTTATTGTGTTCTTCATTCTTGTTTGTTTCATCTTTAGTTCTTCTAGTTCCTTATTAAATGTTTCTTCCATTTTTTTCTATTCTATTTCCAAGATTTTGGATCATCTTTACTATCATCATTCTGAATTCTTTTTCAGGTAGACTGCCTATTTCTTCTTCATTTTTTAGGTCTTGTTTATTTCTTCATTTTGTAGTTCTCTTGCTCCTTCATCTGCTGTGTGTTTTTCTGTCTCATTTTGCTTATCTTACTGTGTTTGGGGTCTCCTTTTTGCAGGCTGCAGGTTCACAGTTCCCATTGTTTTTGGTGTCTGTTCCCCGTGGGTAAGGTTGGTTCAGTGGCTTGTGTAGGCTTCCTGGTGGAGGGGACTAGTGCTGGTGTTCTGGTGGATGAGGCTGAATCTTGTCTTTTGGGTGGTCAGGTCCATGTCTGGTGGTGTGTTTTGGGGTGTCTGTGGACTTATTATGATTTTGGGCAGCCTCTCTTCTAATGGGTGGTGTTGTGGTCCTGTCTTGCTAGTTGTTTGGCATAGGGTGTTCAGCACTGTAGCTTGCTGGTCTTTGAGTGAAGCTTGGTGCTGGTTTTGAGATGGAGATCTCTGGGAGATTTTCACCATTTGATATTACATGGATCTGGGAGGTCTCTTGTGGACCAGTGTCCTGAATTTGGCTCTTCCACCTCAGATGCACAGCACTGACTCCTGGCTGCAGCACCAAGAGCCTTTCATCCACATAGCTCAGAATAAAAGGGAGAAAACATAGAAAGAAAGAAAGAGGATAAAAGAAAATATAATAAATTATTAAAATAAAAAAATTATTAAGAAAAAAAATTTTTTTAATTAAAAAAAAAGCAACAACAACAAAAAAAAACGGATGGATAGAACCCTAGGACAAATGGTGAAAGCAAAACTATACAGACAAAATCTCATACAGAAGCATACACATACACACTCACAAAAAGAGGAAAAGGGGAAAAAAATCATAAATCTTGCTCTCAAAGTCCACCTCCTCAATTTGGGTTGATTTGTTGTCTATTCAGGTATTCCACAGATGCAGGGTACATCAAGTTGTTTGTGGACAATTAATCCACTGCTCCTGGGGCTGCTGGGAGAGATTTCCCTTTCTCTTCTTTGTTCGCACATCTCCTGGGGCTCAGCTTTGGATTTGGCCCATCCTCTGCATGTAGGTCGCCGGAGAGCATCTGTTCTTCGCTCAGACAGGACAGGGTTAAAGAAGCCACTGATTCATTGGCTCTGGCTCACTCAGGCTGGGAGGTGGGTTGGGCACGATGTGTGATGAGCCTCCGGTGGCAGAGGCTGGAGTAATGTTGCACCAGTCTGCGGTACGCTGTGCGTTCTCCCTGGGAAGTCGTCCCTGGATCCCAGGAGCCTGGCAGTGGCGGGCTTCACATGCTCCCCAGAAGGGAGGTGTGGATAGTGACCTGTGCTTGCACACAAGCTTCTTGGTGGTAGCGGCAGCAGCCTTAGCATCTCCTGCCCACCTCTGTGGTCCATGCTGTTAGCTGCCTACTCTTTGTTTTTGTTCATTTTGTTTTTAATTGTTGGATTTCATTTCAGGATTCTTTTGTTTCTCTGGTTCTTCTCTGGTTTTGTGTTTTCTCTGTTTTTGTTTTTTCTTTTGTATGTGTCTGTGTTTCTTTGTTTTCATTTGTTTGCTTTTACCATTTGTCTAGGTTTTTGTTTGTTCATTGGTTTTCAATTGTTGCTGTTGCTGTTTGCTTGTCTTTGTTTTGGCTATTTGTCTTGAGTTTTGTTTTTCTGTCTGTTTTCATTTGTTTTCTTCCTGCCCCTTTTTTCTTCTTTTTCATTTTCTTTATTTCCCCTTTTTTTGCTGAGCTGTGTGGCTCGTGGGGGTCTTGGTTGCCAGGTTTTTGGCTCAGGTCAGAGCCTCTGGGGTGGGAGCACTGAGCACAGGATGCTGGAGTGCAAGAGAATTCCTAGCCCCAGGGAATATTAATCAGCAAGAGTTCTCCTGGAGGTCTCCATCTCATCTCCCAGACCCAGATCCACCCAACTGCTTGCAGGCTCCAGTGCTGAACACCCCATGCAAAACAACAGGAAAGACAGAAAGGCAAACCCACCCATCAGCAGACAGGCTACCTAAAGTTGTACTAAGCCCACAGACCCCTCAAAACACACAACCTGATGCAACCCTGCCCATCAGAGGGAAAAGATCCAGTTCCACCCAACAGAATGGAGGCAGCAGTTCCCCCCTTCAGGAAGCCTACACAATCCACTGGACCAACCTCACCCACTGAGGGCAGACACCAGAAGCAAGAGGAACTATGAACCTCAGGTCTGCAGAAAGGAGACCTCAAACACAGTAAGTTAGACTAAATCAGAGGAGAGAGAAATATGTTGTAGATGAAGGGGCAAGCTAAAAATGCATAAGACCAAATAAATGAAGAAGAAATAGGCAAAATACCTGAAAAGGATGCAGAGCAATGATAGTAAAGTTAATCCAAAATCCTGGAAATAGTATGGAGAAAATACAAGAAACATTTAACAATGACCTAGAAGAATTAAAGAATAAACAAACAGTGATGAACAACACAATAACTAAAATTAGAAATACACTAGAAGGAATCAAAAGCAGAATAACTGAGGCAAAAGAATGCATAAGTGAGTTGGAAGTAGAATGGTGGAAATAACTGCTGCAGAACAGAATAAAGAAAAAAGAATGAAAAGAATTGTGGACAGTCTCAGAGACCTCTGGGACAACATTAAATGTACCAACATTCGAATTATAGGGGTCCCAGAAGAAGAGAAAAAGTAAGTGTCTGAGAAAATATTTGAAGAGATTACAGTTGAAATACCTTCCCTAACATGGAAAAGGAAATAGCCAATCAAGTTGTGGAAGCACAGAGAGACCCATACATGATACACACAAAGAGAAACATAACGAGACACATATTAATCAAGCTATCAAAAGTTAAACACAAAGAAAAAATATTAAAAGCAGCAAGTGAAAAGCCACAAATAACATACAAGGAAATCCCCATAAGGTTATCAGCTAATCCTTCAGCAGAAATTCTGCAGAGCAGAAGAGAATGGCAGAACATATTTAAAGTGATGAAAGGGAAAAACCTACAACCAAGATTACTCTACCTAGCAAGGCTTTCATTCAGCTTTGATGGAGAAATCAAAAGCTTTACAGAGAAGTGAAAGCTAAGAGAATTCAGCACCACAAAACAAGCTTTGCAACAAATTCTAAAAGAAATTCTCTAGGCAGGAAACACAAGAGAAGAAAAAGACCTACAAAAACAAATCCAAAACAATTAAGAAAATGATAATAGGAATGTACATATTGATAATAACCTTAAATATAAATGGATTAAATGCTCCAACTAAAAGACAAAGCCTGGATAATAGATACAAAAACAAGACAGGTATATATGTTGTCTACAAGAGACCCACTTCAGACCTAGGGAAGCATACAGACTGAAAGTGAGGGAATGGAAAAAGTTATTCCATGAAAATGGAAATTGAAAGAAAGCTGGACAATTCTCATATCAGACAAAATAGATTTTAAAATAAAGACAGTTAAAAGAGATAAGGAAGGACACTACATAATGACCAAGGGATCAATCCAAGAAGAAGATATAACAATTATAAATATTTATGCATCCAACATAGGAGTACCACAATACATAAGGCAAATGCTAACAGCTGTAAAAGGGGAAATCAAGAGTAACACAATAATAGTGGGGGATTTTAACACTCCACTTACACCAATGGATGAATCATCCAGACAAAAAATTAATAACAAAACACAAGCCTTAAATGAACATTAGACAAGATAGACTTAAATGATATTTATAGGACATTCCATCTGAAAGCAGCAGAATACACTTTCTTCTCAAGTGCACATGGAACATTGTCCAGAATAGATTACACCTTGGGTCACATATCAAGCATCAGTAAATTTAAGAAAATTGAAATCGTATCAAGCAACATTTCTGACCAAAATGCTATGAGATTAGAAATCAATTACAGAAAAAAAATGTAAAAAACAAAAACACATGGAGGTTAAAAATATGCTACTAAATAACGAAGAGATCACTGAAGAAGTCAAACAGGAAATCAAAAAATACCTAGAAACAAATGACAATGAAAACAAGATGACCCAAAACCTATGGGATGCAGCAAAAGGAGTTCTAATTTATAGCAATACAATCCTACCTCAAGAAGCAAGAAAAATCTCAAATAAACAACTTAACCTTACACCTAAAGCAATTAGCAAAAGAACAAAAAAACCCCAAAGTTAGCAGAAGGAAAGAAATCATAAAGATCAGATCAGAAATAAATGAAAAAGAAATTAAGGAAATGGTAACAAAGATCAATACAACTAAAAGCGGATTCTTTGAGAAGATAAATAAAATTGATAAACCATTAGCCAGACTCATCAAGGAAAAAAGGGAGAAGACTCAAATCAATATAATTAGAAATGAAAAAGGAGAAGTAACAACTGATGCTGCAGAAATACAAAAGATCATAAGAGATTACTACAAGCAACTATATGCCAATAGAATGGACAACCTGGAAGAAATTGACAAATTCTTAGAAATGTACAACTTTCCAAGACTGAACAAGGAAAAAATAGAGAATATGATCAGATCAATCTCAAGTAAGGAAATTGAAACTGTCATTAAAAATCTTCCAACAAAGAACAGTCCAGGACCAGGTGGCTTCACAGGCGAATGCTATCAAATATTTAGAGAAGAGCTAACACCTATCCTTCTCAAACTCTTCCAAAAAATTGCAGAGGGAGGAACACTCATTCTACAAGGCCATCATCACCCTGATACCAAAACCAGACAAAGATACCACAAAAAAATAAAATTATACACCAATATCACTGATAAACATAGACGCAAAAATCTTCAACAAAATACTAGAAAGACGAAAGCATCAATACATTAAAAGGATCATACACCATGATCAAGTAGGATTTATCCCAGGGTTGCAAGAATTCTTCAATATATGCAAATCAATCAATGTGATATACCATATTAACAAATTGAAAAATAAAAACCGTATGATCATCTCAATAGATCCTGAAAAAGCTTTTGAAAAAATTCAACAACTTAATTATAAAAACTCTACAAAAAAGAAGGCATAGAGGGAACCTACCTCAACATAACAAAAGCTATATATGACAAACCAACAGCAAACATCACTCTCAATGGTGAAAAACTGAAAACATTTCCTCTAAGATCAGGAACAAGACAGGGTGACCATTCTAGCCACTATTATTCAACATAGTTTTGGAAGTCCTAGCCACAGCAGTCAAAGAAGAGAAAGAAATAAAAGGAATCCAAATTGGCAAAGAAGAAGTAAAACTGTCATTGTTTGCAGATGACATGATCCTATACATAGAAAATCCTAAAGATGCCACCAGAAAATTACTAGAGCTAATCAATGAATTTAGTAAAGTTGCAGGATATAAAATGAATACACAGAAATCTCCTGCATTCCTACACACTCAAAACGAAAAATCAGAAATAGAAATTAAGGAAACAATCCCATTTACCACTGCAACAAAAAGAATAAAATACCTGGGAGTAAACCTACCTAAGGAGGCAAATGGCCTGTATGCAGAAAACTGTAAGATACTGAGGAGAGAAATCAAAGACGACACAAACAAATGGAGAGATATACCATGTTCTTGTATAGAAAAAGGGTTATTGTGAAAATGACTATACTACCCAAAGCAACCTACAGATTCAGTGCAATCCCTGTCAAATTACTAATGACATTTTTCACAGAACTAGAACAAAAAATTTTACAATTTGTATGGAAACACAAAAGACCCCAAATAGACAAATCAATCTTTTTTGTTGTTTTTCACATCTTTATTGGACTATAAATGCTTTAAAATGTTGTGCTAGTTTCTACTGTACAACAAAGTGAATCAGCTATTTGTATACATATATGCCCATATCCCCTCCCTCTGGTGGCTACTTGCGGCTGCCCTCCCTATCCCATCCCTGAAGGTCTTCACAAATCATCAAGCTGATCTCCCTGTGCTATGCAGCAGCTTACCACTAGCCATCCATTTTACATTTGGTAGTGTATATATGTAAAGGTTACTCTCTCGCTTCATCCCAGCTTCCCCCTCTCCCCACCCCATGCCCTCAAGTCCGTTCTCAATGTCTGTGTCTTTATTCTTGCTGTGCCACTAGTTTCATCACTACTGCTTTTTAAATTTTCATATATATGTGGTAGCATATGGTATTTGTTTTTCTCTTTCTGACTTACTTCACTCTGTATGACAGACTCTAGGTCCATCCACTTCACTACAAATAACTCAATTTCATTTCTTTATGGCTAATATTCCATTGTATATATGTACCACATCTTCCTTAACCATTCATCTGTCAATGGACACTTAGGTTGCTTCCATGTCCTGGCTATTGTAAATAGATCTGCAATGAACATTGTGGTACATGACACTTTTTGAATTATGGTTTTCTCAGGGTATATGTCCAGTAGTGGGATTGCTGGGTTGTATGGTAGTTCTATTTTTAGTTTTTAAAGGAACCTCCATACTGTTCTCCATAGTGGCTGTATCAATTTACATTCCCACCAACACTGCAGGAGGGTTCCCATTTCTCCACACCCTCTCCAGCATTTATTGTTTGTAGATTTTTTGATGATGGCCATTCTGACCGGTGTGAGGTGACACTTCATTGTGGTTTGATTTGCATTTCTCTAATGATAAGTGATGTTGAGCATCTTTTCATGTATTTGTTGGCCATCTGTAGGTCTTCTTTGGAGAAATGTCTATTTAGGTCTCCTGCCTATTTTTTGATTGCATTGTTTGTTTTTGTGATATTGAGCTGCATGAGCTGCTTGTATATTTTGGAGATTAATCCTTTGTCAGTTGTTTCATTTGCAAATATTTTCTCCCATTCTGAGGTTTATCTCTTCATCTTGTTTATGTTTTCCTTTGCTGTGCAAAAGCTTTTAAGTTTCATTAGATCCCATTTGTTTATTTTTGCTTTTATTTCCCTTACTCTAGGAGGTGGGTCAAAAAGGATCTTGCTGTGACTTATGTCGTAGAGTGTTCTGCCTGTGTTTTCCTCTAAGAGCTATAGTGTCTGCTGTTTCATTTAGGTATTTAATCCATTTTGAGTTGTTTATGGTGTTAGGGAGTGTTCTAATTTCATTCTTTTACATGCAGCTCTCCATTTTACCCAGGACCACTTAT
The DNA here is from genome assembly GCF_949987515.2 of Delphinus delphis. NCBI lineage: Eukaryota > Metazoa > Chordata > Mammalia > Artiodactyla > Delphinidae > Delphinus > Delphinus delphis. The sequence continues at coordinate 32,819,088 of NC_082701.1, forward strand.
TGAAGAAGCTGTCTTTTCTCCATCATTTATTCTTGCCTCCTTTGTCAAAAATAAGGTGACTATATGTGCATGGGTTTATCTTTGGGCTTTCTATCCTGTTCTATTGATCTATATTTCTGTTTTTGTGCTAGTACCATACTGTCTTGATTACTGTAGCTCTGTAGTATAGTCTGAAGTCAGGGAGCCTGATTCCTCCAGCTCCATTTTTCTTTCTTAAGGCTGCTTTAGTTATTCAGGGTCTTTTGTGTTTCCATGCAAGTTGTAAAATTTTTTGTTCTAGTTCTGTGAAAAATTCCAATAGTAATTTGATAGGTATTTCACTGAACTTGTAGATTGCTTTGAGTAGTATAGTTATTTTCACAATATTGATCCTTCCAATCCAAAACATGGTATATCTCTCCATCTCTTTATGTTATCTTTAATTTCTTTCATCAGTGTTTTATACTTTTCTGAGTACAGGTATTTTGCCTCCTTAGGTAAGTTTATTCCTAGGTATTTTATTCTTTTTGTTGCAATGGTAAATGGGATTATTTCCTTAATTACTCTTTCTGATCTTTTGTTTTTAGTGTATAGGAATGTAACAGATTTCTGTGCATTAATTTTGTAACCTTACCTAATTCATTGATTAGTTATAGTAGTTCTCTTGTGGAATCTTTAGGATTTTCTATGTATAGTATCATGTTATGTGGAAACAGTGACAGTTTTACTTCTTTTCATATTTGGATTTCTTTTTCTTCTCTGATAGTTGTGGTTAGGACTTCCAAAACTATGTTGAATAATAGTTGCAAGCATGGACATCCTTGTCTTGTTCCTGATCTTAGAGGAAATGCTTTCAGTTTTTCATCATTGAGAGATGTTTGCTGTGGGTTTGTCATATATGGTTTTTATTATGTGGAGGTAGTTTCCCTCTATGCCCACTTTCTAGAGAGGTTTTATCATTAATGACTGTTGAGTTTTGTCAAAATCTTTTTCTGCATCTATTGAGATGATCATATAATTTTTATTCTTTAATTTAATGGTTAATATGGTTTATCACATTGTTTTTTTGCATATATTGAAGAATCCTTGCATCCCTGGGATAAATCCCACTTGATCATGGTGTATAATCTTTTTAAAGTGTTGTTGGATTCTGTTTGCTAGTACTTTGTTGAGGATTTTTGCATCTATGTTCAGCAGTGATATTGGTGTATAATTTTCCTTTTCTGTGATATCTTTGTTTTTGGTATAAGGATGATGGTGGCCTTGTAGGACAAGTTTGGGAGTGTTCCTGCCTCCACAATTTTTTGGAAGAGCTTAAGACAGATAGGTGTTAACTCTTCTCTAAATGTTTGATAAAATTCACCTGTGAAGCCATCTGGTCCTGGACTTTTGTTTGTTGGAAGATTTTTAATCACAGTTTCAATTTCATTACCTGTGATTTGTGTGTTGATATTTTCTAATTCTTCCTGATTTAGTCTTGGAAGGTTGTCCTTTTCCAAAAATTTGTCCGTTTCTTCCAGGTTGTCCATGTTATTGGCAGAGATTTGCTTGTGGTAGTCTCTTATGATCTTTTGTATTTCTGCTGTGTTAGTTGTAATCTCTCCTTTTTCATTTCTAATTTTATTGATTTGAATCCTCTCCCTTTTTATTTTTTTTTCTTCATGAGTCTGGCTAAAGGTTAATCAATTTTGTTTATCATCTCAAAGAACCAGCTTTTAGTTGTATTGATCTTTGCTAATTTTTTTTCATTTAATTCTGCTCTGATCTTTATGAGAGCAGAATTTTGATCTTTATCTTTCTGATCTTTATCTTTCTTTCCTTCTACTAACTTTGGGTTTTCTTCGTTCTCTCTCTAGTTGCTTTAGGTGTAAGGTTAGATCGTTTATTTGAGATTTTTCTGTTTCTTGAGGCCAGAGGTCAGCCTTCAATTTCTATGAACTTCCCTCTTAGAACTGCTTTTGCTGCACCCCATAAGATTTGGATTGTCATTTTTTCATTGTCATCTGTTTCTAGGTATTTTTGTATTTCCTCTTTGATTTCTTCAGTGATCTCTTGATTATTTACCAGTGCACTGTTTAGCCTCCAAGTATTTATGGCTGTTAGCATTTGCCTTATGTATTGAAGTGCCCCTCTGTTGGGTGCATAAATATTTATAATTGCTATGTTTTCTTCTTAGATTTATCCCTTGATCATTATATAGTGTCCTTCCTTATCTCTTATAACTGTATTTATTTTAAAGTCTATTTTATCTAATATGAGTATTGCTACTCCAGCTATGTTATGATTTCCATTTGCATGGAATATCTTTTTCCTTCCCCTTACTTTCAGTCTGCATGCTTCCCTAGGTTTGATATGGGTCTCTTGTAGACAACATATATACAGGTCTTGTTTTTGTATCCATTCAGCCAGTTTATGTCTTTTGATTGAAGCATTTAATCCATTTACATTTAAGGTAATTATTAATATGTATGTTCCTGTTACCATTTTCTTAATTGTTTGGGGTTTTTTATTGTAGGTCTTTTCCTTCTTTTCTGCTTCCTGCTTAGAGAAGCTCCTTTAGCATTTGTTGTAAGGCTGGTTTGGTGGTGCTGAATTCTCGTAGCTTTTGCTTGTCTGTAAAGCTTTTGATTTCTCCATCGAATCTGAATTAAATCCTTTCCAGGTAGAGTAATCTTATTTGTAGGATTTTCCCTTTCATCATTTTAAATATGTCCTGCCGCTCCCTTCTGGCTTGCAGAGTTTCTGCTGAAAGATTAGATCTTATAGGGATAAGAGGGATTCCCTTGTATGTTATTTGTTGCTTTTCCCTTGCTGCTTTTAATAGTTTTTCTTTGTATTTAATTTTTGATAATTTGATTAATATGTGTCTCGGCATGTTTCTCCTTGTGTGTATCATGTATGGGACTCTGAGAATCCTGGGCGTGATTGGCTATTTCCTTTCCCATGTTAGAGAAGTATTCGAGTATAACCTCTTCAAATATTTTCTCAGAAATTTTCTTTTTCTCCTCTTCTTCTTGGAACCCTACAGTTAGAATGTTGCTGCATTGAATGTTTTCCCTGAGGTCTCTAAGACTGTCCTCAATTCTTTTCATTCTTTTTTCTTTATTCTGTTCTGTGGCAGTTATTTCCACTATTTTATCTTCCAGGTCACTTATCTGTTCTGCCTAATTTATTCTGCTATTTATTCCTTCCAGATTATTTTTAATTTCAGTTATTGTGCTGTTCATCACTGTTTTTTTGCTCTTCAGTTCTTCTAGAATCTTTTTAAATTTTTCTTGTATTTTCTCCATTCTGTTTCTGAGATTTTGGATCACCCTTTCTATCATTACTCTGAATTCTTTTTCAGGTATGTTGCCTATTTCTTCTTCATTTATTTGGTCTTGCATGTGTTTACCTTGTTCCTTTGTATGTAATATATTTTTTTGTAGTTTCTTTTTCTTTTTCTTTTTTTCTGATGCATGGGGCTGTATTCCTGTCTTACTAGTTGTTTGGCCTGAGGTGTACAGCACTGGAGTTTACAGGCAGTTAGATAGAGCTGGGTTTTGGTGCCAAGATGAGGACTTCCAGGAGGCTTCAGCCCGAAGAATATTCCTTGGTGTCCGAGGTTGTCTGTTAGTCCAATTGTTTGGACTCAGAGCTCTCACCACCGGAGCTTGGGCCTGATCTCTGGCCTCAGAACCAAGATCCCTCAAGCCACGTGGTGAGGCAAAAAAATAAAAAAGAAGTAGCAGGGGACCTTGAAGATGGCGGAAGAGTAAGACATGGAGATCACCTTTCTCCCCACAGATACACCAGAAATACATCTACACGTGGAACAACTCCTACAGAACACCTACTGAAGGCTGGCAGAAGACCTCAGACTTTCCAAAAGGCAATAAACTCCCCACGTACCTGGGTAGGGCAAAAGAAAAAGAGAAAAAACAGAGACAAAAGAATAGGGATTGCACCTGCACCAGTGGGAGGGAGCTGTGAAGGAGGAAAAGTTTCCACACACTAGGAAGCCCCTTCATGGGCGGAGACTGCAGGAGGTGGAGGGGGGAGCTTTGGAGCCGCGGAGGAGTGCACAGCAACAGGGGTGTGGAGGGCAAAGCGGGGAGATTCCCGCACAGTGTATCCATGCCGACTGGCACTCACCAGCCCGAGATGCTTGTCTGCTCACCAGCCGGGGTGGGCGGGGCTGCGAGCTAAGGCTCAGGTTTCGGTCAGAGCGCAGGGAGAGGACTGGGGTTGGTGGCTTGAACATAGCCTGAAGGGGTTAGTGCACCACGGCTAGCCGGCTAGCCGGGAGAGAGTCCTGGGGAAAGTCTGCACCTGCCAAAGAGGCAAGAGACTTTTTCTTCCCTCTTTGTTTCCTGGTGCACGAGGAGAGGGGTTTCAGAGTGCTGCTTAAAGGAACTCCAGAGACGGGTGTGAGCCGCGGCTAAAATCGCGAACCCCAGAGACGGGCGCGAGCCACAGCGAAAAGAACGGACCCCAGAGACGGGTACGAGCCTCGGCGAAAAGCACGGACCCCAGAGACGGGTGCGAGCCGCGGCGAAAAGCACGGACCCCAGAGACGGGCGTGAGATGCGGCTAAAAGCACGGACCCCAGGGATGGGCGGGAGACGCTAAGGCTGCTGCTGCCACCACCAAGGGGCCTGTGTGCGAGCACAGGTCACTATCCACACATTTCTTCCATGGAGCCTGTGCAGCCCGCCACTGCCAGGTTCCCGGGACAAATTCCCCGGGAGAACACATGGCGGGCCTCAGGCTGGTGCAACGTCATGACGGCCTCTGCCGCCGCAGGCCTGCCCTGCACGAAGTGCCCCTCTCTCCCCCACGGCCTGAGTGCACCAGAGGCCCCAAATCAGTGATTCCTTTAACCCCGTTCTGTCTGAGCAAAAAACAGACGCCCTCCAGCGACCTACACACAGAGGCAGGGCCAAATCCAAAGCTGAGCCCCTGTGAGCTGTGAGAACAAAGAAGAGAAAGGGAAATCTCTCCCAGCAGCCTCAGAAACAGCGGATTAAACCTCCACAATCAACTTGATGTACCTGTATCTGTGGAATACATGAATAGACAACGAGTCATCCCAAATTGAGGAGTTGTGTAGATGAAAGGCTCTTGGTGCTCCAGCTAGGAGTCAGGGCTCTGCCTCTGAGGTAGAAGAGCCAACTTCAGGACACTGGTCAACAAGAGACCTCCCAGCTACACATAATATCAAATGGAAAAAATCTCCCAGAGACCTCCAGCTTAACACCAGCACCCAGCTTCACTCAACGACCAGCAAGCTACAGTGCTGGACAACATATGCCAAACAACTAGCAAAACAGGAACACAACCCCACCCATTAACAGAGAAGCTGCCTAACATCATAATAAGGCCACAGACACCCCAAAACACACCACCAGACGTGAACCTGCCCACTAGAGAGACAAGATCCAGCCTCATCCACCACAACACAGGCACTAGTCCCCTCCACCAGGAAGCCTACACAACCCACTGAACTAACCTTAGCCACTGCAGATAGACATCAAAAACAGCGGGAACTACGAACCTGCAGCCTGCAAAAAGGAGACCCCAAACACAGTAAGATAAGCAAAATGAGAAGACAGAAAAACACACAACAGATAAAGGAGCAAGATAAAAATGCACCAGACCTAACAAATGAAGAGGAAATAGGCAGTCTACCTGAAAAAGAATTCAGAATAATGATAGTAAGGATGATCCAAAATCTTGGAAATAGAATGGACAAAATGCAAGAAACAGTTAACAAGGACCTAGAAGAAATAAAGATGAAATAAGCAACGATGAACAACACAATAAATGAAATTAAAAGTACTCTAGATGGGATCAATAGCAGAATAACTGAGGCAGAAGAACGGATAAGTGACCTGGAAGAAAAATAGTGGAAATAACTACTGCAGAGCAGAGTAAAGAGAAAAGAATGAAAAGAACTGAGGACAGTCTCAGAGACCTCTGGAACAACATTAAACACACCAACATTCGAATTATAGGGGTTCCAGAAGAAGAAGAGAAAAAGAAAGGGACTGAGAAAATATTTGAAGAGATTATACTTGAAACCTTTCCTAATATGGGAAAGGAAATAGTTAGTCAAGTCCAGGAAGCACAGAGAGTCCCATACAGGATAAATCCAAGGAGAAATATGCCAAGACACATATTAAGCAAACTGTCAAAAATTAAATACAAAGAAGGCATATTAAAAGCAACAAGGGAAAAACAACAAATAACACACAAGGGAATCCCCATAAGGTTAACAGCTGATCTCTCAGCAGAAACCCTACAAGCTAGAAGGGAGTGGCAGGAGATACTGAAAGTGATGAAGGAGAAAAACCTGCAACCAGGACTACTCTACCCAGCAAGCATCTCATTCAGATTTGATGGAGAAATTAAAACCTTTACAGATAAGCAAAAGCTGAGAGAGTTCAGCACCACCAAACCAGCTTTACAACAAATACTAAAGGAACTTCTCTAGACAAGAAACACAAGAGAAGGAAAAGACCTATAATAATGAACCCAAAACAATTTAGAAAATGGGAATAGGAACATACATATCGATAATTACCTTAAATGTAAATGGACTAAATGCTCCCACCAAAAGACACAGATTGGCTGAATGAATACAAAAACAAGACCCTTATATATGCTGTCTACAAGAGACCCTCTTCAGACCTAGAGACACATACAGACTGAAAGTAAGGGGATGGAAAAAGATTTTCCATGCAAATGGAAACCAAAAGAAAGATGGAGTAGCAATTCTCACATCAGACAAAATAGACTTAAAATAAGGACTATTAGAAGAGACATAGAAGGACACTACATAATGATCAAGGGATCGATCCAAGAAGAAGATATAACAATTGTAAATATTTATGCACCCAACATAGGAGCACCTCAATACATAAGGCAAATACTAACAGCCATAAAAGGGGAACTCGACAGTAACACATTCATAGTAGGGGACTTTAACACCCCACTTTCACCCATGGACAGATCATCCAAATTGAAAATAAATAAGGAAACATAAGCTTTCAATGATACATTAAACAAGATGGACTTACTTGATATTTATAGGACACTCCATCCAAAAACAACAGAATATACATTTTTCTCAAGTGATCATAGAACATTCTCAAGGATAGATCATATCTTGGGTCACAAATCAAGCCTTGGTAAATTTAAGAAAACTGAAATTGTATCAAGTATCTTTTCTGACCACAACGCCATGAGACTAGATATCAATTACAGGAAAAGATCTGTAAAAAATACAAACACATGGAGGCTAAACAATACATTACTTAATAATGAAGTGATGACTGAAGAAATCAAAGAGGAAATAAAAGAATACCTAGAAACAAATGACAATGGAGACACAACGACCCAAAACCTACGGGATGCACCAAAAGCAGTTCTAAGGGGGAAGTTTATAGCAATACAAGCCCACCTTAAGAAGCCAGAAACATCTCGAATAAACAACCTAACCTTGCACCTCAAGCAATTAGAGAAAAAAGAACAAAAAACCCCAAAGCTACCAGAAGGAAAGAAATCATAAAAATCAGATCAGAAATAAATGAAAAAGAAATGAAGGAAACAATAGCAAAGATCAATAAAACTAAAAGCTGGATCTTTGAGAAGATAAACAAAATAGATAAACCACTAGCCAGACTCATCAAGAAAAAAAGGGAGAAGACTCAAATCAATAGAACTAGAAATGAAAAAGGAGAAGTAACAACTGACACTGCAGAAATAAAAGAGATCATGAGAGATTACTACAAGCAACTCTATGCCAATAAAATGGACAATCAGGAAGAAATGGACAAATTCTTAGAAATGCACAACCTGCCAAGACTGAATCAGGAAGAAATAGAAAATATGAACAGACCAATCACAAGCACTGAAATTGAAACTGTGATTAAAAATCTTCCAACAAACAAAAGCCCAGGACCAGATGGCTTCACAGGCGAATTCTATCAAACATTTAGAGAAGAGCTAACACCTATCCTTCTCAAACTCTTCCAAAATATAGCAAAGGGAGGAACACTCCCAAATTCCTTCTACGAGGCCACCATTACCTTGATACCAAAACCAGACAAGGATGTCACAAAGAAAGAAAACTAGAGGCCAATATCACTGATGAACATAGATGCAAAAATACTAGCAAACAGAATCCAACAGCACATTAAAGGGATCATGCACCATGATCAAGTGGGGTTTATTCCAGGAATGCAAGGATTCTTCAATATACGCAAATCTATCAATGTGATAAACCATATTAAAAAATTGAAGGAGAAAAACCATATGATCATCTCAATAGATGCAGAGAAAGCTTTTGACTAAATTCAACACCCATTTATGATAAAAACCCTGCAGAAAGTAGGCATAGAGGGAACTTTCCTGAACATAATAAAGGCCATATATGACAAGCCCACAGCCAACATCATCCTCAATGGTGAAAAACTGAAAGCATTTCCACTAAGATCAGGAACAAGATTGCCCACTCTCACCACTCTTATTCAACATAATTTTGGAACTTTTAGCCACAGCAATCAGAGAGGAAAAGGAAATAAAAGGAATCCAAATCGGAAAAGAAGTAAAGCTGTCAATCTTTGCAGATGACATGATACTATACATAGAGAATCCTAAAGATGCTACCAGAAAACTACTGGAGCTAATCAATGAATTTGGTAAAGTAGCAGGATACAAAATTAATGCAGAAAAATCTCTGGCATTCCTATATACTAATGATGAAAAATCTGAAAGTGAAATCAAGAAAACACTCCCATTTACCACTGCAAAAAAAAGAATAAAATATCTAGGAATAAACCTACCTAAGCAGACAAAAGACCTGTTTGCACAAAATTATAAGACACTGATGAAAGAAATGAAAGATGATACAAATAGATGGAGAGATATATGATGTTCTTGGATTGGAAGAATAAATATTTTGAAAATGACTCTACTACCCAAAACAATCTATAGATTTAATGCACTCCCTATCAAACTACCACTGGCATTTTTCAAAGAACTAGAACAAAAAATTTCACAATTTGTGTGGAAACACAAAAGACCCCGAATAGCCAAAGCAATCTTGAGAACAAAGAAAGGAGCTGGAGGAATCAGTCTCCCTGACTTCAGACTATACTACAAAGCTACAGTAATCAAGACAGTATGGTACTGGCACAAAAACAGAAGGATAGATCAATGGAACAGGATAGAAAACCCAGAGATAAACTCACGCACATATGGACACCTTATCTTTGATAACGGAGGCAGGAATGTACAGTGGAGAAAGGACAGCCTATTCAATAAGTGGTGCTGGGAAAACTGGACAGCTACATGTAAAAGTAGGAGATTAGACCACTCCCTCACACTATACACAAAAATAAGCTCAAAATGGATTAAAGACCTAAATGTAAGGCCAGAAACTATCCAACTCTTAGAGGAAAACATAGGCAGAACACTCTATGACATAAATCACAGCAAGATTCTTTCTGACCCACCTCCTAGAGTAATGGAAATAAAAATAAAAATAAACAAATGGGACCTAATGAAACTTCAAAGCTTTTGCACAACAAAGGAAACCATAAAGAAGACCAAAAGACAACCCTCAGAATGGGAGAAAATATTTACAAATGAAGCAACTGACAAAGGATTATTCTCCAAAATTTACAAGCAGCTCATGCAGCTCAATAACAAAAAATACAAACAACCCAATCCAAAAATGGGCAGAAGACCTAAGTAGACATTTCTCTAAAGAAGATATACAGACTGCCAACAAACACATGAAAGAATGCTCAACATCATTAATCATTAGAGAAATGCAAATCAAAACTACAATGAGATATCATTTCACCAGTCAGAATGGCCATCATCAAAAAATCTAGAAACAATAAATACTGGAGAGGGTGTGGAGAAAAGGGAACACTCTTGCACTGCTGGTGGGAATGTTAATTGGTTCAACCACTATGGAGAACAGTATGGAGGTTCCTTAAAAAACTACAAATAGGACTACCATATGACCCAGAAATCTCACTACTGGGCATATACCCTGAGAAAACCAAAATTCAAAAAGTGTCATGTACCAAAATGTTCATTGCAGCTCTATTTACAATAGCCCAGAGATGGAAACAACCTAAGTGCCCATCATCGGATGAATGGATAAAGAAGATGTGGCACATATATACAATGGTATATTACTCAGCCATAAAAAGAAACGAAATTGAGCTGTTTGTAATGAGGTGGATAGACCTAGAGTCTGTCATACAGAGTGAAGTAAGTCAGAAAGAGAGAGACAAATACCGTATGCTAACACATATATATGGAATTTAAGAAAAAAAATGTCATGAAGAACCTAGGGGTAAGACAGAAATAAAGACGCAGACCTACTGGAGAACAGACTTGAGGATATGGGGATGGGGAAGGGTGAGCTGTGACAGGGTGAGAGAGAGTCATGGACATATCCACACTAACAAACGTAAGGTAGATAGCTAGTTGGAAGCAGCCGCATGGCACAGGGATATTGGCTCTGTGCTTTGTGACCGCCTGGAGGGGTGGGATAGGGAGGGTGGAAGGGAGGGAGATGCAATAGGGAAGACATACGGGAACATATGTATATGTATAACTGATTCACTTTGTTATAAAGTAGAAACTAACATACCATTGTAAAGCAATTATACCCCAATAAAGATTAAAAAAAAAAAGAAGTAACAGTACAATAACAAAGAATAAGAAACAAAGTAAGATTAGAAAGATAAAAAGTATATTAGAAAAAATAAATATAATTCAAACAACTGCAATAAGGTAAAACAAAACCACAAGAGAAAAAAAGAAAACAGAAAAGAGGAACAAGCCAAAAGGAAAACAATAAAAAATTATGAAGAATAGTATAAAATTTGAAAAATAAACGATTTTTTAGAAAAAATAAAAATATAAATGAATCGACAACAATGAATCAAAAACATGGTAAACAGAACCCCAATATAAAAGAGAAAAAAAGAAAAAAAAATGACCCTTGGTGATTAGGGAGCCAAGTTTAGGCCGAGGTGGAAGTTATGCTAGGGTGGGTTTAGGATGGGGTAGGACCTAGGCAGTGGGGTGACATTTGAGCGTGAGGTGGAGCTTAGGCTCAGGACCCATGCAGTTGGAAAAGGCCTTGGGGGGGGCGAGGCCTAGGGGGGCGACTTTCAAGCGTGGGGCAAGACCTCTGCTTAGGAACTCCCAGAAGCGGAGAGACAGCACATCAAAGGGTTGCCTCCAGAGTGTGGATTTCTAGAGTTTGGAGGTAAAACCCTGGGTGAGGGTGTGTGGGTGGGGTTTAGGCCCAGTGTGGTTGGAGGGGGTCTCAGAGGGAGTCTCCAAGTGTAGAGGTAGGGCCCTGGGTGTTGGGGTGTGGGAGTAGGGCTTGGGTTCTGCGCAGCATGAGGGAGAGTGCAAGGGCAGAGGATTAGGCCTGAGAACAAAACAGGCTCCCCAGTGCTTAAGTGGACAGGGAAAGAGCTGGCCACATTCCCTTCCATCCCTCCATGTACCCCCATACCTCCCCCAGGGTCTTCCCCATTCCTGCTGGGGCCCTAAGAGAGGGTGGGTCCCACTGGGTGTAGGAACTCCTCCCCTCCCCCAACTGACCCTCAAGGTTGCCAGACCCATAGGTGCATTCTTTACTTCTGCTCCCCCTTCCCTCCCTCTCACTACCTCAGGATCCGCCCTACTGGAGGGTGCCTCAGTGGGCAGAGGATCAGGCCCATGACCTCAGCAGGCTCCTGGGGTCCCAAGAGGGCAAGGGAAACGTGGCCATTCTCCCTTTTGATACTCTGCCCTCCCAATTGTCCCCCAATTTTCCCCTTTGGGCATGGTATCCCTTCCCCTCCACCAGCGGCCTCTCAGGGGCACCAGTCCCATCCTGCGTCCACTTCACCTCCTTCCTCACTCCCTCTCATGCCCCAAGTCCTACCTATTCGCTGGACATTCCTTCCATTCCCTTAGGTGTCTGTGGTACCACACCAGTGCCTGGTAGGTGTGGAACTCTCGTGTGGAGACACGAATTTCTCATCCTCCTAGTCTGCCATCTTGACTCCTTTCTCCTGCCAAATCAATCTTGAGGAAAAAACACGGAGCTGGAGCAATAAGACTCCCTGATTTCAGACTATACTACAGGGCTACAGTAGACAGTATGGTACAGGCACAAAAACAGAAATATAGATCAATGGAACAGGATAGAAAACCCAGAGGTAAACCCACACACATATGGTCACCTTATCTTTGACAAAGAAGGCAAGAATATACAATGGAGAAAAGACAGTCTCTTCAATAAGTGGTGCTGGGGAAACTGGACAGCCACATGTAAAAGAATGAAATTAGAACACTCCCTAACACCATACACAAAAATAAACTCAAAATGGATTAAAAACCTAAATGAAAGGTCAGACACTATAAAACTCTTAGAGGAAAAAAAGGCAGAACAGTCTTTGACCTATATCATAGCAAGATCTTTTTGACCCACCTACTAGAGTAATGGAAATAAAAATAAAAATAAATAAATGGGACCTAATGAAATTTAAAAATTTTGCACAGCAAAGGAAACCATAAAGAAGACAAAAATGCAACCCTCAGAATGGGAGAAATTATTTGCAAATGAAGGAACTGACAAAGGCTTAATCTACAAAATTTACAAGCAGCTTATGCAGCTCAATATCAAAAAAAAAAAAACAGTGCAATCCAAAAATGGGCAGAAGACATAGACATTTCTCCAAAGAAGACACACAGATGGCTAACAAACACATGAAACAATGCTTAACATCACTAATTATTAGAGAAATGCAAATCAAAACTACACTGAGATATCGCATCACACCAGTCAAAATGGCCATCAACAGAAAATCTAAAACAGTAAATGTGGAGAGGGTGTGGAGGAAAGGGAACCCTTACACTGTTGGTGGGAATGTAAATTGATACAGCCACTATGGAGAACAGTATGGAGGTTCCTTACAAGCTAAAAATAGAGCTACCATATGACCCAGCAATCCCACTCCTGGGCATATACCCTGAGAAAACCATAATTCAAAAAGACACATGTACCCCAGTGTTCATTGCAGTACTATTTACAATAGCCAGGACATGGAAGCGACCTAAATGTCCATTGACAGATGAATGGATAAAGAAGATATGGTACATATATTACAATGGACTATTACTAGCTATGAAAAGGAATGAAATTGGGTCATTTGTAAAAACATGGATGGACCTAGAGTCTGTCATACAGAGTGAAGTAAGCCAGAAAGAGAAAAACAAATATCATATATTAATGCATATACGTGGAACCTGAAAATTTTGTTATTGATGATCTTATTTACAAAGCAGAAATAGAGACACAGACCTAGAAAACAAACATATGGATACCAAGGGGGAAAAGAGGGGGTGGCATGAATTGGGAAATGAGATTGACATATATGCACTATTGATACTAAATATAAAATAGATAAGTAATGAGAACTTATTTATAGCACGGAGAACTCAGTGCTCTTTGGTGACCTAAATGTGAAGGAAATCCAAAAAAGAGTGGGTATATGTATATGTATAGCTGGTTCTCTTTGCTGTACAGTAGAAACTAACACAACATTGTAAAGCAACTATATTCCAATAAAAAATTTAAAAAAATAAATAAAAGAATATAGAGGAGAATAGAAGAAAAGGGGTGTAACATCCTAATCTTAAAACATGAGGGGTCTAGAGAAAAAAACTATATGTGATAGAACAAAAAATAAATATAATATTGAAGCTTAACTGTTAACTATTAGAAGAATTTAAAAGAATAATTAACTATTTTAGAGATTGGGATGGCATTGGCCATAGTGTAAGCTGAGTCCTCATTATCATAGCAAGAATTTAACAGATAAGTCTAAATTTAATAACTCAACAGACAGAGTGACAAGCCTATTATTTAAAGACAGAGGAGTAACCATAATGAGAGCTGAAAACAAAAAAGAGAAGAGTTAAAAAGGGTTGCCTTTGACAGGACCTTCAAGAAGGCAGAAGGATAAGACATGGAGATCACCTTCCTCACCAAAAATACATCAAAAAATACATCTATATGTGGAAGAACTCATACAGAACACCTACTGAACACTGGCAGAAGACCTCACACTTCCTAAAAGACAAAAATCTCCCCACCTACCTGGCCATGTGACTGACAGGGTCTTCATGCTCCAGCCAGGTGTCAGGCCTGAGCCTTTGAGGTGAGAGAGCTGAGTTCAGCTAGGCTAAACTGAGACCACCAGAGTGGTCAGGTGGACACTGGACCACCAGAGACCTCCAGCCCAACATAATATCAACTGGTGAGAACTCTCTCAGAGATCTCTGTCTCAATGGTAAGACCCAGCCCCACTCAATGACCAGCAAACTGCTCTGCTGGACACCCCACACAAAATGACTAGCAAAACAGGAACACAACCCCACCCATTAGCAGAGAGGCTGCCTAAAATCATAATAAGTTCAGAGATACCACAAAACACACCACCAGACGTGGTCCTGCCAACCAGAAAAACAAGATACAGCCTCATCCACCAGAACACAGGCACTAGTCCCCTCCACCAGTAAGCCTACACGACCCAGTGAACCAACCATACCCACTGGGAGCCGACATCAAAAACAACAGGAACTACAAAACTGCAGAGTGAAAAATGGAGACCCCAAGCACAGTAAGTTAATCAAAATGAGAAGACAGAGAAATACACAGCAGATGAAGGAGCAAGGCAAAAACCCACGAGACCAAAAAATGAAGAGGAAATAGGCAGTCTACCTGAAAAAGAATTCAGAGTAATGATAGTAAAGATGATCCAAAATTTTGGAAATAGAATGTAGAAAATTAAAATGTTTAACAGGGACCTTGAAGAACTAAAGAGCAAAAAACAACGATGAACAACACAATAATGAAATTAAAAATTCTCTAGAAGGCATCAGTAGCAGAATAACTGAGGCAGAAGAACAGATAAGTGACCTGGAAGATAAAATAGTGGAAATAACTATCACAGAGCAAAAAAAGAAAAAAAGAATGAAAAGAATTGAGAACAATGTCAGAGACAACTGGGACACTGTTAAATGCACCAGCATTAAATTATAGGGGTCCCAGAAGAAGAGGAGGGGAAAAAAAAGGACTGAGAAAATATTTGAAGAGATTATAGTTGAAAACTTCCCTAATATGGGAAAGGAAGTAGTCAATCAAGTCCAGGAAGCACACAGGGTCCCATACAGGATAAATCCAAGGAGAAATACACCAAGACACATAGTAATCAAACTATCCAAAATTAAATACAAAGAAAAAATCTTAAAAGCAGCAAAGAAAAAGCAACAATTAATATACAAGGGAATCCCCATAAGGTTAACAGCTGATCTTTCAGCAGAAACTTTGCAAGCCCGAAGGGAAAGGGAAAAAACTACAACGAAGATTACTCTACCCAGCAAGGATCTCACTTAGATTCGATGGAGAAATTAAAACCTTTACAGACAAGCAAAAGTTAAGAGAATTCAGCACCACCAAACCAGCTTTACAACAAATGCTAAAGGAATTTCTCTAAGCTGGAAACACAAGAGAAGGAAAAGACCTACAATAACAAACGCAAAACAATTAAGAAAATGGGAATAGGAGCATACATATAGATAATTACTTTAAATGTAAATGGATTAAATACTCCTACCAAAAGACATACACTGGCTGAATGGATATAAAAACAAGACCCATATATATGCTGTCTACAAAAGACCCACTTCAGACCTAGGGATACATACAGACTGAAAGTGAAGGGATGGAAAAAGATATTCCATGCAAATGGAAATCAGAAAAAAGCTGGAGTAGCAATTCTCATATCAGAAAAAATAGACTTTAAAATAAAGACTATTACAAGAGACAAAGAAGGGCACTAGATAATGATCAAGGGATCAATCCAAGAAGCAGATATAACAATTATAAATCTTTATGTACCCAACATAGGAGCACCTCAATACATAAGGCAAATGCTAACATCCATAAAAGGGGAAATCGACAGTAACACAGTAATAGTAGGAGACTTTAGGACCCCATTTTCACCAAAGCACAGAACATCCCAAATGAAAAAAAATAAGGAAACACAAGCTTTAAAGGACACATTAAACAAGATGTACTTAATTGTTCTTTACAGGGCATTCCATCCAGAAACAACAGAATATACTTTCTTCTCAAGTGCTCATGGAACATTCTCCAGGATAGCTCATATCTTGGGTGATAAATCAAGCCTTGGTAAATTTAAGAAAATAGAAATCATATCAAGTATCTTTTCTGACCACAATGCTGTGAGACTAGATATCAATTACAGGAAAGAAACTTTAAAAAATACAAACACATGGAGGCTAAACAATACACTACTAAATAACCAAGAGATCACTGAAGAAATCAAAGAGGAAATAAAAAAATATGTAGAAAAAATGACAATGAAAACATGATGACCCAAAACCTATGAGACACAGAAGAGCTGTTCTAAGAGGGAAGTTTATAGCAATACAATCCTACCCCAAAAAACAAGAAAAATATCAAATAAAAAACCTAACCTTATTACTAAAGCAATCAGAGAAAGAAGAACAAAAAAAATCCCCAAAGTTAGCAGAAGAAAAGAAATCAAAAATATCAGATCAGAAATAAATGAAAAAGAAATGAAGGAAACAATAGTCAAGATCAGTAAAACTAAAAGCTGGTTCTTTGAGAAGATAAACAAAATTGATAAACCGTTAGCCAGACTCATGAAGAAAAAAAGAAGCTTCAAATCAACAGAATTAGAATTGAAAAAGGAGAATTAACAACTGACATTGCAGAAACACAGAGGATTATGAGAGATTACTACAAGCAACTATATGCCAATGAAATGGACAACCTGGAAGTAATGAACAAATTCTTAGAAAAGCACAACCATCTAAGACTGAACCAGGAAGAAATAGAAAATATAAACAGATCAATCACAAGCACTGAAATTGAAACTGTGATTAAAAATCTTCCAACAAACAAATGCCCAGTACCAGATGGCTTCACAGGCGAAATCTACCAAATATTTAGAGAAGAGTTAACACCTATCCTTCTCAAACTCTTCCAAAGTATAGCAGAGGCAGGAACACTCCCATACGCATTCTATAAGGCCACCATCACCTTGATACCAAAACCAGACAAAGATGTCACAGAAAAAGAAAACAACAGTTCAATATCACTTATACACATAGATGCAAAAATCCTCAACAAAATACTAGCAAACAGAAACCAACAGCACCTTGAAAGGATTATACACCTTGATCAAGTGGTGTTTATCCCAGGAATGCAAGGATTCGTCAGTATACACAAATCAATCAATGTGATACACCATATTAACAAATTGAAGGATAATAACCATATGATCATCTCAACAGATGCAGGAAAAGCTTTTGACAAAATCGTACACCCATTTATGAGAGAAACCCTCCAGAAAGTAGGCATAGAGGTAACTTACCTAACATAATAAAGGCCATATATGACAAACCCACAGCCAACACCATTCTCAATGGTGAAAAACAGAAACCATTTCCACTAAGATCAGGAACAAGACAAGGTTGCCCACTCTCACCACTCTTATTCAACATAGTTTTGGAAGTTTTAGCCACAGCAATCAGAGAAGAAAAGGAAATAAAAGGAATCCAAATCAGAAAAGAAGAAGTAAAGCTGTCGCTCTTTGCAGATGACATGATACTATACATAGAGAATCCTAAAGATGCTACCAGAAAACTACTAGAGCTAATCAATGAATTTGGTAAAGTAGCAGGATACAAAATTAATGCACAGAAGTCTCTGGCATTCCTATACACTAAGGATGAAAAATCTGAAAGTGAAATCAAGAAAACACTCCCATTTACCACTGCAACAAAAAGAATAAAATATCTAGGAATAAACCTACCTAAGGATAAAAAAGACCTGTATGCAGAAAATCATAAGACACTGATGAAAGAAATTAAAGATGATACAAATAGATGGAGAGATACCATGTTCTTGGATTGGAAGAATCAACATTGTGAAAATGACTCTACTACCCAAAGCAATCTACAGATTCAATGCAATCCCTATTAAACTACCACTGACATTTTTCACAGAACTAGAACAAAAAATTTCACAATTTGTGTGGAAACACAAAAGACCCCGAATAGCCAACGCAATCTTGAGAACGAAAAACGGAGCTGGAGGAATCAGGCCTCCTGACTTCACACTATACTACAAAGCTACAGTAATCAAGACAGTATGGTACTGGTACAAAAACAGAAATATAGATCAATGGAACAGGACAGAAAGCCCAGAGATAAACCCACGCACATATGGTCACCTTATCTTTGACAAAGGAGGCAGGAATGTACAGTGGAGAAAGGACAGCCTATTCAATAATTGGTGCTGGGAAAACTGGACAGCTACATGTAAAAGTAGGAGATTAGATCACTCCCTCACACTATACACAAAAATAAGCTCAAAATGGATTAAAGACCTAAATGTAAGGCCAGAAACTATCAAACTCTTAGAGGAAAACATAGGCAGAACATTCTATGACATAAATCACAGCAAGATCCTTTTTGACCCACCTCCTAGAGAAATGGAAATAAAAACAAAAGTAAACAAATGGGACCTAATGAAACTTAAAAGTTTTTGTGCAGCAAAGGAAACCGTAAAGAAGACCAAAAGACAACCCTCAGAATGGGAGAAAATATTTTCCAGTGAAGCAACTGACAAAGAATTAATCTCCAAAATTTATAAGCAGCTCATGCAGCTTAATAACAAAAAAACAAACAACCCAATCCAAAAATGGGCAGAAGACCTAAACAGACATTTCTCCAAAGAAGATATACAGAGTGCCAACAAACACATGAAAGAATGCTCAACATCACTAATCATTACAGAAATGCAAATCAAAACTACAATGAGATATCATCTCACACCAGTCAGAATGGCCATCATCAAAAAATCTAGAAACAATAAATGCTGGAGAGGGTGTGGAGAAAAGGGAACCCTCTTACACTGTTGGTGGGAATGTAAATTGATACAGCCACTCTGGAGAACAGTATGGAGGTTCCTTAAAAAACTACAAATAGAACTACCATATGACCCAGCAATCCCACTACTGGGCATATACCCTGAGAAAACCATAATTCAAAAAGAGTCATGTACCAAAATGTTCATTGCAGCTCTATTTACAATAGCCCAGAGATGGAAACAACCTAAGTGTCCATCATTGGATGAATGGATAAAGAAGATGTGGCACATATATACAATGGAATATTACTCAGCCATAAAAAGAAACGAAATTGAGCTATTTGTAATGAGGTGGATAGACCTAGAGTCTGTCATACAGAGTGAAGTAAGTCAGAAAGAGAGAGACAAATACCGTATGCTAACACATATATATGGAATTTAAGAAAAAAAAATGTCATGAAAAACCTATGGGTGAAACAGGAATAAAGACACAGACTTACTAGAGAATGGACTTGAGGCTATGGGGAGGGGGAAGGGTAAATGGTGACAAAGCGAGAGAGAGGCATGGACATATATACACTACCAAACGTAAGGTAGATAGCTAGTGGGAAGCAGCCGCATAGCACAGGGAGATCAGCTCGGTGCTTTGTGACCGCCTGGAGGGGTGGAATAGTGAGGGTGGGAGGGAGGAAGACGCAAGCGGGAAGGGATATGGGAACATATGTATATATATAACTGATTCATTTTGTTGTGAAGCTGAAACTAACATACCATTGTAAAGCAATTATACTCCAATAAAGATGTTAAAATGAAAAAAAGAAAAAAAAAAAAAGAAAAGAAAATGTGTGCTGCAAACCAAATAGACCTAAAGTATGAATCAAGGTGAGTACAAAAGACCTGTGCTCAGCTAATGCCAAGCAAGTTAGAAAAAGGGGATTATAAATCAGTTCAAGATGATCTGAAATAAAGGAGGGAATTTAAAACCCGATAAAGATCAGAGATCAGGGCCTACAAGGGTAAGACAACTGGTGGGTGGAAGGAAAATATGCCCTGAGGCCCCACACCTGGGACTAATACCAGGAACAACCAGATTTTAGGAGGAAACTGGCACTGCTTCCAAACCGCATAGCAGAATTAACCCAAACCTACCTTAGACAGGTCTGGTACAGAGTATGGAAATGATTGAGAAGAGGAAAAGGAAAAGATGAGGGCCATGGAGTCTCAGAAATGCAAGGGCTTCACATGGATAGGCATCTGGATGAGGCATCAGTGGTATCTGCAAAGACTGCAGGAGCCCGGGGAGGCGGAGTCAATGGGGCTGTGCCATTGGGCCAAAAATGAATGGATCACAGTGTCATCAGCAGAGGATGCTCACAGAATGCACAGGGATGGGGCTAGGCCAGAGCACTCCCAAATAGCAGCAGGTGGGTGGGTATGCTTATAAAAATGACCAGGCAAATTATAGGAAAAAAGGAGCTCCATATCACATTCCCATCCAACTGTAATGTGAGAAAATTTATCACTGTGATCCACTGTCATTATTATCATTGCTACCTAGGATGAACTACAAAGGTAAATTTTGTCCTTGAGAGAGAAGAAGTCTTCTGTTACAGGCAACAGCATTCAGACAGGCTGAGGATATAGGATTAATGTGAACTAAGGAATGGAGATTACAAAATGCACCATGGGAAAGTTCAGGCTTATATCTCAATCAAACAACAGGAAAAAAGGAAGTTTTGCTCAGTTTTCCAATGTCTCCTACAAGATGGCAGAAGGAGGATGGTGTTCAGGGGAGACAGAAAGAAGAGCTAAGCCTCATAGTTGGTTACTGGCACGCTGACTGTACTTTATTGCTGAGGGTAAGAGAGGAATTCTGACATCATTGGAAAGATTCAGGTGTAGTCTGGGTAGTCTGGGATAGTTTGTGGTGATATAGGTCCCAGCCAGCCTATAACAATCTTTCTAAAATTTTGCTAGCTCAGGCTTCACATTCTACAAAAATTATTCCTGATCTCACAATCTGGTTAAATTTCTATACCAGGAGAGCATATGAGCCTCAAGGGAGGTCTCTGGTACAGCAAAGCAAATCAGTTAATTCTTTCTTCTAGGGGTAGGGGACACTAATCAGAGTTGACCACCGAAGGCTCTGGACTCCCAGTGTGAAACAACTCTGTAGACACAGAACTCTTCTCCTTTAATGAGAGAATAGAAGATAGCCACACAGATTTTCCACAAAAGATAGAAGAGACAGGAGGCCTGTAATTACTCTTCCCTGAAGGTGGAATATTTTGATTGTTAAATTATGCTCTCTGGGATATTTTTAAATTTCTCAATTAAAATGCTTTCTTAGCTAACTGTGCCATTCTGGAAGGACATAGAGGTGAGGTCACAAATAAAAAAGACAGACAAGTCTTCTCTGGGATTCATCAGGCGTCATCAGGGAGTCGACTCAAGTGCTAGGTGAATATCCTGTTGCTAAGTAGGGCTTGGCTCCTTCATAATTAAGAAAGGGATATTATGCAGAGTTGATGATCCAGGCGTGTAGCTGGGGCTAGAGCTGTATTTGTTTGTATGACTCAGTACACCAAACATGTCTTAGCTAGACCCATCCAAAAGAAGAAAAAAAATACACACATGCACACCAAGCCCCCCACCACACACATGCACACACACACACACACACACACACACACACACTACTCTCAAGAGGCCACCCACAGGCAGTGATGAATTTCCAGGACCCAAACTTGGAATTCAATAAAATGCTCTTTCTTGCTAAAAGCTTGGGATGTGTGAATTGGGCATCACTCTGCTTCCCAGAGTTGTTGAGAGAGGAGGATAACCCCAAGGGCCAAGGATGCTCAGTCATATCTGGAAAAGGTCCAGGCTGGACAGTGAAATAAAAGCTATCTTATTTAGAAATGGTTGCTTCCTAATTAGACTGGGATGCTCCCTAGAGCACTGGAAATATCCAAAATCTTTTGAGGTTCTGGGGAATTGAGAAGTACAAAGGACATCAAAATGATAGAAAAGAGATAGAAAAATAAAATGTCCTTAGATTATTCACAAAAATAATAACAGACAATAATTATGACTTCAAATATTTCAACGGCTTGTGATAGTAGGATGCTGAGTTATATGGCTGAGGTTCAAATCATGGTAGAATGTCCTGGACCCAGAAAACTGAGATTCAGAGATATCTTCAGCACTGGGCTAAGGTCAAGAGTCAAAACACAGAAGAACAGCCAGGATTCTGTTACTTGGAGTTCATAGGAATGTGAAACCAAAAATGGAATCCAAATTATGAGGTCAGTCCAAATTGTAATGGATAGTCAAGGACTAAGTATATTTGTAGGTTGGAAGTAAGTTCCAATTTCCCAGGACAATCCCATTTTATACCTACAATTTCAACTCAGTTTAGCATATGCTTTGGAAATTTCATTTTTAACTGAGTGTTATTTATTAATATTTACATTAAAATAAGTTGGTGTGGATTTGAACTACACTTTATACTTCTAGCTTCTGCGAGGTTCTCACTTATTTATGTATGAGATATGTGGGCACCAAACATAGTTCACAATTTAACTCATGATTATGTATGAAAAGCAACCAATAATAACCCATATTTTTTCCCAATTTTTTTCTTTTTTTTGGTTCCCCAAAGAAGATCCTGAGAAAATGATTCACATGCAAGTAGCACATTTGGAGGTGAACGAAAGCGCAAGTAGACAAGTAGGGATGAGAAACAAGAAGGGGAAAGCAGAAAATAAATGGCACAGAATCAAACCAGCTACCTAGGAAGGCAACTGAAGCTTAATTGAGCTGGACAAACTCTTGGAGCCAATGTAAAAGGACTGTGTAAAATGATTTTCATGGTGTGAGACAGTTATGATGTTTATACCCTGATTATGATCAGTCATTGGTTGGGGACTTCTTCCAAGGGGCAGGAATTCCCTAACATTTATGAGCTCCACTGTAGGCAGCAAACCAAGCTTTGGTGATTACAAAAACAAAAACAAGAAACTTCAAGGAAAGAAGTGCAGGTAAGTACTAGTGTACACCGAAGTGATAAAGGCAAAGGGTTATGGATTGGCCATATGTATGTATGGCATTTCATGTAGTCCTTCTCTTGCACTATTCATATCCAAATGATATTCATCATGTTTATCTTAATACTACCTGTTTTACATTCCCCTTATCCTGAACCAGAACTTCTGCTAGTCTAGGTTGTTTGACTGTTAGTGTATCCCTGAGATGACTAAATCCTGGTTATACTTTTGTCAGGCCAGGGTTGTTGCAGTGTACAAGTATGGTTCCCACTGGAGATAAAGGCACCAATGTATGTCCTAGTGAATCCCTTGACTTCCAGATGTTACCCTCTCTGGTTCCCTTATGTAGCAGCAACCCAATATTCTCATGATAATCAGGGTCAGTTTTCTGGCAATATAGTAGCTTATTATTTGCTTGTTGAGCTATTGGCACCAAGAGCCCAAAACAACCAAGTAGGAGCTCTGATTTTAGATTAGTGAAACTCTTACCATGTCACCTTGTAGAAGCAGCTACTCCCTGGAAACCAGTAGCTTTAGACCAGCAGACTCTAAAATTGTGGGATCAAGGATCACAAATTAGCCAAGGGAGCCACTAGGAGTGATGGTGAGAGGAACCAGTACTACTTTTACCCTTTGGTATTCAGCACCATAAAATGGCCTTTGGTTCAGTGTATATACCAAATCTTGAAAGATAGTACACCCAAGTCTGATACCTTTAAGAGAAAATTCCAACATTCTATCAGTCTCCCGGTTTCTGAGTCATATAGTTTCTGATAGGCTCAATGCATCTCATGCCCTTGTAGGTCTCTTGATCAAAGGCAAAGTCAAAATTTGACTTGAGATGGTCAAGCTAGGGCAACTCTCAGCCTTGTTTGCATGTGGCCTACAAGTTAAGAATGTTTCTTTACATTTTTACAGGATTATAAAAACAAAACCAAAGCAGAACATGTGGCAGAGACAATAGATGGCCCAAAAGTTTAAAATATTTACTCTCTGACTCTTTACAAAAACGTTTTGCCGACCTCTGAACTGGATCATTAATTGTCAATTTTGTTTTTTTTTTAAAAAAATCAGGAAATATCCGTTTCTACTAAATGAAATCTCACATGGGACCCAATCCAAATGAAACAAATAGGGAGAACTGCTCTGGTTGAAGAGCTGAGAGGCTTTAGTGGAGAGCTTAGAACACTGTTCCCTTAGCTTCCCTCTCATTCTTCTCGGTACCTCTCCAGAACCTTGGGCTCCACAAAGTGTGGTTGAAAACATTGAGGTCTTTCAACCCTTCCAGTGTTAATATTCGGATATTGTTTTTTATATTAGCTCACACTGCTAAAGAACACTCTGGTCTCCCAAGAGCTGAATTTTGTTCAGTAATATAGTCTGGTAATTATTAACATATCCCAAGGGCAAGAACAACCACAGAGCTCCAGCAAAGTCACAGAACAGTGAGCAAAGCAATTAGATTTTTGCCCTCCTCCCCCAGGAGTTTCTACTAGCCTCCTGAAAGTGTCAATTTCACCCCTAAAACCAGCCTTGCTAAAGCTGAAACTGCCCGCAGATGGGATACTAACCTTTTGTCAGAGGTAAGCCTGGACAGCAAGGTTCAGCTTTGGTCTGGTCTTTTCAGATTGGGAAGCTTGCTTTTTTAATACAAGAAATAAAGTTGTGCTTATGCTTTTCTGAAGAATTTCAAAACATAGAAATTAAGTCAAATGGGCAATTCTTCCTGGGCTGTATAACATTTTGTTCCTTGCCAAAACCAGAGACAAACATCAAGTCCCCAGTTCAATGGGGCCCTACTTTTTCATTCTAAGGGAATAAGTTGTGCCACCTCTGAGAGTTATGCAAAGGTTTGGTTTGACTGTCTTTCCGGCATATCCTTTGTAGAATGTGCCTCTGAGGTAATGGCCTATATCTCAAAACCAAAATCTGCCCTATGAACAAAAGCCTCTTCTTTCCTGGAACCCAGAAGGGAATGGGGGTGGAACTAATCCTCCTTTCCCATGCCTATTCCATGTCCTGGAAATCCTAGTGAGTGAACTCTTGGGAAATCTCCCAAGAGTTCCTCAAATTCCCAAGGGAACTTAGATTTTCATGATTATGTATGGTTCTGACTTCCTGCCTCTCCCAGCTCTCATTCTCTACTCTGCCTCAGGGCATTGTCAAAAATAGTAGAGGAATCAGCCTGCAATTAGTGCAGTCAAACATTGATTTCTCTATTTCTCCTTTCAATTCTATTGACTTACTTTATGCATTTGAAGCTCTACTGTTGGGTGCATACATATTTAGAATTTTTATATTTTCTTGGAAAATCAAACCCTTTATCATTACCTACTGTTTCTTTTTTTTCCTGATAGTATTCCATGCTCTGATTTCTACTTTGCTTGATGTTATTAGTATAGTTATTCCCACTCTGTTTAACTAGTGTCTATTCCAGCTCTTTATTTTCAATGTATTTATGTCTTTATGTTTAAATTGGGTTTCTTTTAGATAACATAGAGTTGGGTCTTGTTTTTTATCCATTCTGACAATCTCTGTATTTTAACTGGTGTATTTTGACTATTTACATTTAATATGATGCCAATGTGACTGGATTAAATCTACCATATTGTTAGCTCTTTTCTATTTAGTTTATCTGATTTTTTTTCTGTTTTTCTATTTTTATAGCTGCCCTTGGGTTAATGGAGCATTTTTTTATAATTTGATTTTATCTTCTCTCTTGGCTTATTATTTAAACATTTTTACTTAAATTTTTTTCTGTGGTTACTGTAGGGTTTACAGTATACAACTTTAATCAGAGACCACCTTCAAATAATATGTCATTTCATATGTAATTTAAGAAACACAGAATACCTTATATTCCTTCCTTTCACTTTTGCTCTATTGATGTCATAATTTAGTTTTGCATTTGTTATAAACTCATAATACCTTGCCTCTATTTTTCCTTTAGAAAACTTAATTTTGAGAGTGATTAAATATAAGAAGAAATCAATTTCATTTTAACTTTATTTATTCTATTTGCAGGGCTCTTCTTTTCTTTCTGTTGATCCAAGTTTCTGTCTTATAGTGTATGTCTTCTGCCTGCAGAACAACTTCTTTGAACATTTTTTTTCTAGAACATTAAGTCTGCTGGCATCAAATTCTCTCAGTTTTTGTTAGTCTGGATAAGTTCTTACTTCTATATGAAGTCAAAATAGTCTGTAATTCTTATCTTCTTTCTTTGTATAAATATGTATTTTTTCCATTAGCTGTCTTCAAGAACTTCTCTTTGTCTTTGTGTTCAGTGGTTTGAATATGATATGAATGACTAAGGGTGTGTATATGTTTATGTTAGGTACTTATTCTCCTTGGCTATTTCTGAGTTTCTTGGACTTGGAGTTTGGTATCTCTCAGTAATTTTGGAGCATTCTAATTAGAAATGCTGGGTCTGATGGTGCTATGTTCACTCTCAGTACACCATAGGCTTCAGGTTTCTCTAGTGATATCTTGTGTTTAGGGTGTGGGCTATTTGCAAAAGGGTGTATCTCAATGTCTGCTCTACCATCAGTTTTAGGTCTTCTTTTTACACCATGCCTCAGAGAAGGTCTCCACACTTGTGATTCTCTTCCATACTTCTCCCAGCAATGTTCCATTTTTACTTGTTACTTCACACTAGTTAGCCTGGTTGTGGTGGGAGAGGTGTATTCTCTGTACTTCTGACTAAGCCTCAGTCTTTTAGCAGGCACCATATCCCAGGGTCTCAAAGATGTGGTCTCTTCCTCTTCTAGCTATAGCCTCTTCCCCATACTAGCCCTGCTTTCCCTCAGGTTGGGAGTTTTTCCTTTCTATTCCTTTCCCCCAGCTGTGGTGAATTTTCATCAGTGCCCTAAAGTGTGTTTTTGTCCTTTCTGCTACACAGTTAGGCTTTTGCTCTATAGTGAGACTGGAGAAAAGGGTCTCAGTAGAGTTCCATGACCCTCCTTCATTGGCTGTTCTTCCCTTCTCCCACATTTATACCTCAAGGGACACTATCATAGGACTCTCACCAATCTTTTCTGAGAGCACCCAGTGGAGTTCATGGAGAAAAACACAAGAAATTGAAGAATCCTCCAGTTTCTGCAGTTCTCCAGAGGCTTTGCAACCTCCCCTTGGTGTCCAGTTGCATCTTTCCTAGCTAACCAACTGCTAATGAGACAGGAAGGAAGAGGGCAGGGCAAAACAATTAAAAGAATGACACAGCTGTTGAGAAAAACAAGATAGGACAAAAACTGGTTAGGACTCCCACTAGGCCCAAGATGGTAGAAGATTTGACTTCCAGTAGATCTTGAGCCTCATTATATGCTCATTGTAATATATTAGCATATGCTAAATGACACACCCACCAGCATCATGGCGGTTCCAAGGCTGACCATAAAAGGCCAAAAAGTGAGCAGTGGCCCATTTCCTGTAAATCCCTTCCCCCCTTCCCCAAAATAGTTAAAATATTCCTCCCACTTGTTAACATATGCAATTACTCAGCCCATTAAAAACTAACCACCCCCACAACCCTGGGCTGCTCTCACTTTTTGAGAAGGTCCACCTTCTGCCTATGGAATGTGTATCTCTCTAAATAAACTTGCTTTCACTTTACTTTGGTTCACTCTTGAATTCTTTCCTGTGCAAAGTCAAGGACCGTCACTTGGTGGTCCATCCCAGGGGCTCGTGTGTGTCCCAGGATGTGATATTTTCTTCTCCTGCATCACTAGCATACCTCTATCATGGCTGACATCTGTCTCTTATATTTTGGGGCCAGTTGGTTGGCCTGCAACCTCAGTGCTCCTGTAGTGTCAAGAAAAGTCATGAAATTGTGTTTTTAATTGTAAGATTGAGAGTGATTTCTTTTCAGTTTTATATATCCTCCAGTAAAAAATAGGAAACCAGTACTTTTAATTCTTGTCTATAAATTAATTCTTTGGGGTATAAAATAGTTCCCCCATTTTACAATTAAGGAAATGGGTACAGAAATGTCCTGTGTGTTGGTATACTGGTGGGGGGTGGGGAATGTGAGGAAGCAGATGATAAAGCAGAAGCAGAATAGAAACTTCCAGGTGTGTTGTGCCCAAATCCATGTAGGTCTACTTAGCTGAGGAGAAATGATGAGGATGAGGATGATTAAGGATGATGATATTAGATAAGATATGGAGGTATTAAAATATGTCTTTATTTTCTGCATATTTTATTCTTCACCACACTTTTGCCTTTTCCCTTTTTGGACAATGGCATTCAATGCCTCAAGGACAGAATGCAAACTTTAAAATCATCATATTTTTGGTCTTTGAATTTTAAAAGTGATGACAAAGGATAAGAGAAAGACTTAGAGTAGGCAGAACTGATTTTGTCTGTTCTTGAAATGACATAAAATTAGCCTGGGCTGTGGGGAGGAAAGCTGACTCAGAACTTGAGATGCAAGTTTTCAGAGAAATGGGCCCTTCCCTTGCTTCCCTCATTCAAGCTTCCAAACCAGCCTAGAGGTGCACAGAAACTACAAGTGCCTTGGTGATTTCAAAACTGGTTCCTCTCTTTCTGGGTGGCATCTCGGAAAACAGTGAGACTTTATAGCACCCCTTTGCCCACATCCCAGCAAGGCCCAGGAAAAGTAGAATAGAGAAGGCACAGTGCCTCTGGGTGCATTGGACTGAGGCATATTCCCAGAGTTCCATGCATCCCAGTGAGAAGCTAGAAGCAGTGAAACAATTTCCTGTGCTACCTAGAGAACCACAGAGGCAGGCTCTTACACAAATTCAATGTATTTCCATGGTTCAAAGTAGGTCAGGACAGAGCTGAATTTCTCTTGGGTCCCCAGGGGTGGCAAGGAATCTGAATGGGATGTGGTCATATGGTTTGGAATGACATAGCAGTGACCTGCTTGGATTCATGACTGAAGGCCAGTCACAAATACAATCTTGGTGTATACAAGTGTAGATAGTTAATGACCAAGAACTAATGAGATAACCCCAAATTCCATGCTAAGCACCATACAAGTCCCTAGAAAGCAGATGTACCTTGAAGAAAAGGTGGTTGGATGGGGACTGAATTGACTTGATTTTCTTTTTTGTCAAGTGATAGAATATGTACTCTTAAGAGAAACTGAGTCATATAAAAATAGACAAATTACAGTTTTTGCCACTGATTCTGTTGATCAAGTTTCTTACTTGTTAAGATTTTAATGACATTACTTGTTACACTTCAGCTATGTTCCAAGCATCTAGCTAAGCACATTATTTAATCCTCTCAACAAACCTAAGATGTAGATCTTACTATCATCTCCATTTGAAGGACTTTGGCTTATTGAGGTTAAGCTAGTTGTGCAAGATTTCACAGGTAGTAAGTAGCAAGGCTGGAACTCAACAATACAAAAGCCCATACATTTTTCCTTTTTTTAAAAAATTGAAGTATAATTGATTTAAAATATTGTGTTAGTTTCATGTGTACAGTCTAGTGGTTCAGTTATACATATACATATATATTTTTCCAATTTTTTTTATTACAGATTATTACAAGATATCAAACATAGTTCCCTGCACTATACAGTAAATCCTTGCTGTTTATTTTATATATAGCGGTGTGTATCTGTTAGTCCCATACTCCTAATTTATCCCTCCCCCACTCCCCACTTTTCCCTTTGGTAACCATAAGTTTGTTTTCTATGTCTGTTAGCCTGTTTCTGTTTTTTAAATAAGTTTATTTGTACTATTTTTTAGATTCCACATATAAGTGATATCATATAATATTTTTCTTTCTCTGTCTGGCTTACTTCACTCAGTACAAGTGAGATACACACACACACACACACACACACACACACACACACACACACACATATATATATAATGGAATATTACTTGGCTATAAAAAAAGAATAAAATATTTCTATTTGCAGCAACATGGATGGATTATCATAGTGAGTAAAGAAAGCCCATACTATTAACCACCAGAACTTTAGAACTTAATAACTATTCAGAGTCAGAGATAGATTTTCTTTTCTTTTCTTTCTGAGCTCAAGAGTATAAAAATGTATTCCCTAAGATAATCATATTCCCTTTATAAAATTGCTCTAGCTTCTCTGGTCTGCTTAGAAACAAAATAATCACTTCAAATAGTATTATTTTGGATAAAATTATTTTGAATTATAAAAAAACGCCTTACAGATGTTTATAATACTCAATATCCTTTAATATCACAGCTAAAGGGTATTTTAGATAATCTAGCTCAGAAGTTCTCTAGCCCAGCAACATCAGCATCATATGAGAAATGGATAGAAATACAAATTCTCAGGCTCATCTCCAGACCTACTGAG
This sequence comes from Delphinus delphis, assembly GCF_949987515.2. Lineage (NCBI taxonomy): Eukaryota > Metazoa > Chordata > Mammalia > Artiodactyla > Delphinidae > Delphinus > Delphinus delphis. The sequence continues at coordinate 32,849,428 of NC_082701.1, forward strand.
TCATAAAGTCTGGAAGTGAAACCCATCAATCTGTTTTAACAAGCCCTCCAACTGATTCTGATGTACCGTGAGGTTTGAGAACCACTATTCTAGCTCAATATCATGCACACACCATTTGAGATATTCTGTGCACCAGAATCTATAAGTGTCAAGAAGTGAACTTAGAAAGATTTGTAGGGACCTCTTTGGGTCTCCTGGACCCAATTTCAATGTGTGGAGGGGCTTCCCCTCACCAACAAGCAATTCTCAGGGCACCAGCTGGGTGTCCTACAATTCAAATCATTCTGACACTTCTTACCTGGAGATAGCATCAGATTCCACAGGTTAGTGTTTATTTCCTCCAAGACTGCTCCACCCACTGGTTTCAGATGCCAGTCGAAGTCCAGGTTGTCACCTGCATTTCTGACTCACTCTTTATAAATCAGAGGTTCCCATGATGCCATCCTTGGGGTTGATTTATTTGCTAGAGCAGCTCATAGAAATCAGAGAAACATCTTACTTGCTAGATTTATTATAAAAGGATTTAACTCAGGAACAGTCAGTTGGAAGAGCTACATAGGGCAAGATACGGGGAAAGGGCCAAAGCTTTTATGTTCTCTCCAAGTGTCACTCTTCCCAAGTCTCCACGTGTTCACCTTGGAAGCTCACCAAAGTGTCCTTTTTGGGTTTTTATGGAGAGTTCATTACATAGGCATGAGAGGTGAAATTGTTGTTCACTGGTAATCGATTCAACCTCCAGCCCTTCTCCCATCTCTGGAAATCAGGGAGTTATAACTGAAAGTTACTACCCTCTAATCACACTGTTAGTTTTCCTGGCAACCAGTCCCCTTCTTGAGGTGGGGTCCAAAAGTTACTTCATTAACAAAAAAAAGACACCTTCATCCTCTCAACACTTAGAAAATGCCGAGAGTTTTAAGAGTTCTTTGCCAGAAACTAGGATGAAGACCAGAGGGTCCCGATTTATGATTTTCCATTTTAAGATGGTGTGAATCAACAAGCATTTGGTAGAAATTATACTTCGAATTTCAAAATTTGATTTTTTTTCCAGGCCAGCAATACACAGCATTATACCTTCTCCTGAGGTTGGGCAAGGCAGCAGCCCTGTCACAGGATCACAACAGTAAACAACTGATACATTGACAACCATTCTGTTTTTCACTTTCAGTACAGTATTCAATAAATTACATGAGATATTCAACACTTTATTATAAAATAGGCTTTGTGTTAGATGATTTTGCCCAACTATAGGTTAATGGAAGTGTTCTGAGCACGTTTAAAGTAGTCTTGGGTAAGCTAGGATGTTTGGTAAGTTAGGTAATTAAATGCATTTTTGACTTATCAGGATGGAACCCCTTTGTATATTGAGGAAGGTCTGTGTATGTTATTATAAATCACAATAACACAGAGCCAGATCAAGTTAGAGGATTTTAGCTTTAACACATACATAAAGGGGGTGGAGATGGGGGGCTTTAAGCAGGGGAAGGCATCATTTGATTGGCATTTTATTATTCATTAGATGTACTTATCCATTCATTCATCCACCAAATATTTATTGAGCACCTATAAAGTGTGAGGTTCTGAGCTACAAACCCGAGATAATCTTTCTCTCAATAAGGTTGGGTGAGTAAGAATAACAGCATTGGAGGCTAATAAGAAGGCTATTGTAATAGGTCAGTGGAAGATGACAAGAGCCTGAAGGGCATGGCAGTGTGGGAGTGGATTGACTGGGAAATTCTTGGAATATTACATGCATTTCCTAAAGTTTTCGTTGGTACCCAATTTTCTATGATAAGGTGGAATAAGATGAAAATGCCCTTTCGACTCCCAATTTAGGCAAATGGGCAGTGTGTAGTGATGTCATTAGCTAGATCAGAATACTGAAGGAGAAACGTATGGGATGGTGAGGTAACCAAATATTATGTGGTATGGGAGTTTCATCCACCCAAGTGCAATGGCATGATCTCTCATGGGTGCAGAAGGTAACCAAAGCCATTGAAAATACTTTTAATGGCTAGAAAAAATTACCTTTACCTTGAAATGGAATACTGACACTTTGAAGCTTCTACTAACTGATCATATTTTCATAAGTAACTCAGAATCAATCTACTTTGCAGGGTCCCTGCCGCTGAATTCCCAAAGAAATGTCTATAAATGAGTGTTTACATATCTAATCCTACTGATTTCTATTCTCATTTGTCTTCACTTCTGAGGGTCTGAAATTTGGCAGTGATTCTCCCCCACCTTAACTCTTCCTTTTTCCATCTAGTTCTTCTTGACAGTCTTAATGATTAAAAAGTGAACATTTATGTGAATCAATAAAGCTTGCCCTTAAGGAACTCTAGAATCATCTTTTTGAAAAGTGAGATATCACCCGCTTCTATAGGGACTTTGCAAACTTCTCTTTTAATCAGGTTTAAAATTAACAAACAAACAAAACCCTATGCTCAACATCATTGAATTGTAGGCTGTTACCTCGTCCTTTGGCTTTATTTATTTGTTTTTTACATCTTTATTGGAGTATAATTGCTTTACAATAGTGTGTTAGATTCTGCTTAATAACAAAATGAATCAGTTATACATATACATATGTTCCCATATCTCTTCCTTCTTGCATCTCCCTCCCTCACTCCCTCCTATCCCACCCCTCCAGGCGGTCACAAAGCACCGAGCTGATCTCCCTGTGCTATGCGGCTGCTTCCCACTAGCTATCTACCTTACGTTTGGTAGTGTATATATGTCCATGCCTCTCTCTCACTTTGTCACAACTTACCCTTCCGCCTCCCCATATCCTCAAGTCCATTCTCTAGTAGATCTGTGTCTTTATTCCTGTCTTACCCCTAGGTTAATCATGACATTTTTTTTCTTAAATTCCATATATATGTGTAGGTATACGGTATTTGTCTTTTGCTTTCTGACTTACTTCACTCTGTATGACAGACTCTAGGTCTATCCATCTCATTACAAAGAGCTCAATTTTGTTTCTTTTTATGGCTGAGTCATATTCCATTGTATATATGTGCCACATCTTCTTTATCCATTCATCCAATGATGGACACTTACATTGTTTTCATCTCCGGGCTATTGTAAATAGAGCTGCAATGAACATTTTGGTACATGACTCTTTTTGAATTATGGTTTTCTCAGGGTATATGCCCAGTAGTGGGATTGCTGGGTCATATGGTAGTTCTATTTGTAGTTTTTTAAGGAACCTCCATACTGTTCTCCAGAGTGGCTGTACCAATTCACATTTCCACCAGCAGTGCAAGAGTGTTCCCTTTTCTCCACACCCTCTCCAGCATTTATTGTTTCTAGATTTTTTGGTGATGGCCATTCTGACTGGTGTGAGATATCTCATTGTAGTTTTGAATTGCATTTCTCTAATGATTAATGATGTTGAGCATTCTTTCATGTGTTTGTTGACAGTCTGTATATCTTCTTTGGAGAAATGTCTATTTAGGTCTTCTGCCCATTTTTGGATTGGGTTGTTTGTTTTTTTGTTATTGAGCTGCATGAGCTGTTGTAAATTTTGGGAATGAATCCTTTGTCAGTTGCTTCACTGACAAATATTTTCTCCCATTCTGAGGGTTGTCTTTTGGTCTTCTTTATGGTTTCTTTTGCTGTGCAAAAGCTTTGAAGTTTCATTAGGTTCCATTTGTTTATTTTTGTTTTTATTTCCATTTCTCTAGGAGGTGGGTCAAAAAGGATCTTGCTGTGATTTATGTCATAGAATGTTCTGCCTATGTTTTCCTCTAAGAGTTTGATAGTGTCTGACCTTACATTTAGGTCTTTAATCCATTTTAAGCTTATTTTTGTGTATAGTGTGAGGGAGTGATCTAATCTCATACTTTTACATGTACCTGCCCAGTTTTCAAAGCACCACTTATTGAAGAGGCTGTCCCTTCTCCACTGTACATTCCTGCCACCTTTATCAAAGATAAGGTGTCCATATGTCCGTGGGTTTATCTCTGGGCTTTCTATCCTGTTCCATTGATCTATCTTTCTGTTTTTGTGCCAGTACCATACTGTCTTGATTGCTGTAGCTTTGTAGTATAGTCTGAAGTCAGGAAGCCTGATTCCTCCAGCTCCATTTTTCATTCTCAAGATTGCTTTGGCTATTCGGGGTCTTTTGTGTTTCCATACAAATTGTGAAATTTTTTGTTCTAGTTCTGTGAAAAATGCCAGTGATAGTTTGATAGGGATTGCATTGAATATATAGATTGCTTTGGGTAGTAGAGTCATTTTCACAAAGTTGATTCTTCCAATCCAAGAACATGGTATGTATCTCCATCTATTTGTATCATCTTTAATTTCTTTCATCAGTGTCTTATAATTTTCTGCATACAGGTCTTTTGTCTCCTTAGGTAGGTTTATTACTAGATATATTATTCTTTTGGTTGCAATGGTAAATGGGAGTGTTTTCTTGATTTCACTTTCAGATTTTTCATCATTAGTGTATAGGAATGCCAGAGATTTCTGTGCATTATTTTTTTTATCCTGCTACCTTACTAAATTCATTGATTAACTCTAGTAGTTTTCTGGTAACATCTTTAGGATTCTCTATGTATAGTATCATGTCATCTACAAACAGTGACACCTTTACTTCTTCTTTTCTGATTTGGATTCCTTTTATTTCCTTTTCTTCTCTGATTGCTATGACTAAAACTTTCAAAACTATGTTGAATAAGAGTGGTGAGAGTGGGCAACCTTGTCTTGTTCCTGATCTTAGTGGAAATGCTTTCAGTTTTTCACCATTGAGGATGATATTGGCTGTGGGCTTGTCATATATGGCCTTTATTATGTTCAGGAAAGTTCCCTCTATGCCTAATTTCTGCATGGTTTTTATCATAAACGGGTGTTGAATTTTGTCAAAAGCTTTCTCTGCATCTATTGAGATGATCATATGGTTTTTCTCCTTCAATTTCTTAATATGGTTTATCACATTGATAGATTTGTGTATATTGAAGAATCCTTGCATTCCTGGAATAAACCCCACTTGATCATGGTGTATGATCCTTTTAATGTGCTGTTGGATTCTGTTTGCTTGTATTTTGTTGAGGATTTTTGCATTTATGTTCATCAGTGATATTGGCCTGTAGATTTCTTTCTTTGTGACATCCTTGTCTGGTTTTGGTATCAAGGTAATGGTGGCCTCATAGAAGGAGTTTGGGAGTGTTCCTCCCTCTGCTATTTTTTGGAAGAGTTTGAGGATAGGTGTTAGCTCTTCTCTAAATGTTTGATAGAATTCGCCTGTGAAGCCATCTGGTCCTGGGCTTTTGTTTGTTGGAAGATTTTTAATCACAGTTTCAATTTCAGTGCTTGTGATTGGTCTGTTCATATTTTCTATTTCTTCCTGATTCAGTCTTGGCAGGTTGTGCATTTCTAAGAATTTGTCCATTTCCTCCAGATTGTCCATTTTATTGGCATAGAGTTGCTTGTAGTAATCTCTCATGATCTTTTTTATTTCTGCAGTGTCAGTTGTTACTTATCCTTTTTCATTTCTAATTCTATTGATTTGAGTCTTCTCCCTTTTTTTCTTGATGAGTCTGGCTAATGGTTTATCTATTTTGTTTATCTTCTCAAAGAACAAGCTTTTAGTTTTATTGATCTTTGCTATTGTTTTCTTCATTTCTTTTTCATTTATTTGTGATCTGATTTTTATGATTTCTTTCCTTCTGCTAACTTTGGGTTTTTTTCTTTCTTCTTTCTCTAATTGCTTGAGGTGCAAGGTTAGGTTGTTTATTAGAGATGTTTCCTGCTTCTTAAGGTGGGCTTGTATTGCTATAAACTTCCCCCTTAGAGCTGCTTTTGCTGCATCCCATAGGTTTTGGGTCATTGTGTCTCCATTGTCATTTGTTTTTAGGTATTTTTTGATTTCCTCTTTGATTTCTTCAGTGATCACTTGGTTATTAAGTAGTGTATTGTTTAGCCTCCATGTGTTTGTATTTTTTACAGATCTTTTCCTGTAATTGATATCTAGTCTCATGACATTTTTGTCGGAAAAGATATTGATACAATTTCAGTTTTCTTAAATTTACCAAGGCTTGATTTGTGACCCAAGATATGATCTATCCTGGAGAATGTTCCATGAGCATTTGAGAAAAATGTGTATTCTGTTGTTTTTGGATGGAGTGTCTTATAAATATCAATTAAGTCCATCTTGTTTAATGTATCATTTAAAGCTTGTGTTTCCTTATTTATTTTCATTTTGGATGATCTGTCCATTGGTGAAAGTGGGGTGTTGAAGTCCCCTACTATGAATGTGTTACTGTCGATTTCCCTTTTTATGGCTGTTAGTTTTTGCCTTATATCTTGAGGTGCTCCTATGTTAGGTGCATAAATATTTACAATTGTTATATCTTTCTTGGATCGATCCCTTGATCATTATATAATGTCCTTCTTTGTCTCCTGTAGTTTTCTTTATTGTAAAGTCTATTTTCTCTGATATGAGAATTGCTACTCCAGCTTTCTTTTGGTTTCCATTTTCATGGAATATCTTTTTCCATCCTCTCACTTTCAGTCTGTATGTGTCTCTAGGTCTGAAGTGGGTCTCTTGTAGACCACATATATATGGGTCTTGTTTTTCTATCCATTCACCCAGTCTCTGTCTTTTGTTGGGAGCAGTTAATCCATTTACATTTAAGCTAATTATCAATATGTATGTTCCTATTCCCATTTTATTAACTGTTTTGGGTTTGTTATTATAGATCTTTTCCTTCTCTTGTGTTTCTTGCCTAGAGAAGGTCCTTTAGCCTTTGTTGTCAAGCTAGTTTGGTGGTGCTGAACTCTCTCCAGCTTTTGCTTGTCTGTTAAGGTTTTAATTTCCCCATCAAATCTGAATGAGATCCTTGCTGGGTAGAGGAATCTTCGGTGTAGGTTTTTTCTCCTTTATCACTTTAAATATGTCCTGCCAGTCCCTTCTGGCTTGTGGAGTTTCTGCTGAAAGATCAGCTGTTAACCTTATGGGGATTCACTTGTGTGTTATATTTTGTTTTTGCCTTGCTGCTTTTAATATGTTTTCTTTATATTTAATTTTTGACAGTTTGATTAATATGTGTCTTGGCGTGTTTCTCCTTGGATTTATTCTGTATGGGACTCTCTGTGCTTCCTGGACTTGATTAACTATTTCCTTTCCCATATTAGGGAAATTTTCAACTATAATCTCTTCAAATATTTTCTCAGTCCCTTTCTTTTTCTCTTCTTTTTCTACAACCCTTATAATTCGAATGTTGGTGTATTTAATGTATTCCCAGAGGTCTCTGAGACTGTCCTCAGTTCTTTTCATTCCTTTTCCTTTATTTTGCTCTGCAGTAGTTATTTCCACTATTTTATATTCCAGGTCGCTTATCTGTTCTTCTGCCTCCGTTATTCTGCTATTGATCCCTTCTAGAGTACTTTTCATTTCATTTATTTTTTGTTCATCATTATTTGTTTCATCTTTAGTTCTTCTAGGTCCTTGTTAAAAGTTTCTTGCAATTTGTGTATTCTATTTTGCAGATTTTGGATCATCTTTACTATCATTATTCTGAATTCTTTTTCAGGTAGACTGCCTATTTCCTCTTCATTTGTTAGGTCTGGTGGGTTTTTATCTTGCTGCTTCATCTGCTGTGTGTTTTTCTCTCTTCTCATTTTGCTTATCTTATTGTGTTTGGGGTCTCCTATTTGCAGGCTGCAGGTTCGTAGTTTCCATTGTTTCTGGTGTCTGTCCCCAGT